>NW_024070187.1:50056613-50265832 GCF_014754425.2 Oryx dammah
GAGGTTTCAGGAAATAGACTAAAGTGATACTTAATTTTTCTCTTCTCGTTGATTTGTATAACTGTGCCATTATTTTTTAAAAACAGTTTCTAGAAGATGGGCTTTGTGGGTTATGTTTTTTAACTGCTTACTTTTACTTTTATTGTTCAACTGCTAAGTCATGTCCAACTCTCTGAGACTGCAGCATGCCAGGTGTTGCTGTCCTTCATTATCTACTGAAGTTTGCTCAAACTCACATCCACTGAGTCAATCATGCTGCTGCCCCCTTCTCCTCCTGCCCTCAATCATTCTCAGCATCAGCTGTGCTTAGTTGCTCAGTTGTGTCCAGCTCTTTGCAACTCCGTGGACTATAACCAGCCAGGCTCTTCAGTCTATTCTCCAGGCAAGAATACTGGAGTAGGTTGTCATGCCCACCTCCAGGGGATCTTCCCAACCCAGGGATTGAACCCAGATCTCCCACACTGCAGGAGGATTCTTTACTGTCTGAGCCACATCAGGGTCTTTTCCAATGAGCTGGCACTTCGCATCAGGTGGCCAAAGTATTGAAGCTTCAGCTTGAGCATCAGTCCTTCCAATGAATTTTCAGGGTTGATTTCCTTTAGGATTGACTAGTTTGATCTCCTTGCAGTCCAAGAGATTCTCAAGAGTTTTCTCTAACACCACAATTTGGAAGCATTATTCTTTGGTGTTCAGTCTTCTTGGGCTTCTCTGACAGCTCAATTGGTAAAGAATCCATCTGCAATGCAGGACACCTTGCTTCAATCCCTGGGTCAAGAAGATCCCCTGGAAAATCTACTGGAAATCTACTGACTACTGGAAAATCCATAGATTTGACTATACTGACCTTTATTTGCAAGGTTATGCCTTGGCTTTTTAATACACTGTATAGGTTTGTCATAGCTTTCCTTCCAAGGAGCAAGTGTCTTAATTTCATGGCTGTAGTCACTGTCCACAGTGATTTTGCAGCCCAAGAAAATGAAATCTGTCACTGCTTCCACTTTTCCCCCTTCTATTTGCCATGAAGTGATGGGACTGGATGCCATGATCTTAGTTTTTTGAATGTTAAGTTTTAAGTCAGTTTTTTCAGTCTCCTCTTTCACCCTCAGTAAAAGCCTCTTTAGTTCCTCTTTACTTTCTGCTATTATGGTGATATCATCTGCATATATGAGGTTGATGATATTTCTCTGAGAAATCTTGATTCTAGCTTGTACTTCATCCAGCCCATCATTTCTCATGATGTACTTTGCATATGAATTAAATAAGCAGGGTGACAATATATAGCCTGTTATGCTCCTTTCTCAATTTTAAACCAGACATTTGTTCCACCTCCAGTTCTAACTGTTGTTTCTTGACCTGCACACAGGTTTCTAAGGAGACAAGTAAGGTGGTCAGGTATTCACATATCTTTAAGAATTTTCCAGTTTGTTGTGATTCACACAATCAAAGGCTTTCATGTAGCTAATGAAGTTCAGTTCAGTTCAGTTCATTTCAGTCTCTCAGTCGTGTCCGACTCTTTGTGACCCCATGAATAGCAGCATGCCAGGCCTCCCTGTCCATCACCATCTCCCGGAGTTCACTCAGACTCACGTCCATCGAGTCCGTATGCCATCCAGCCACCTCATCCTCGGTCGTCCCCTTCTCCTCCTGCCCCCAGTCCCTCCCAGCATCAGAGTCTTTTCCAATGAGTCAACTCTTCACATGAGGTGGCCAAAGTACTGGAGTTTCAGCTTTAGCATCATTCCTTCCAAAGAAATCCCAGGGTTGATCTCCTTCAGAATGGACTGGTTGGATCTCCTTGCAGTCCAAGGGACTCTCAAGAGTCTTCTCCAACACCACAGTTCAAAAGCATCAATTCTTCGGGGCTCAGCTTTCTTCACAGTCCAACTCTCACATCCATACATGACCACTGGGAAAACCATAGCCTTGACTAGACGGACCTTAGTCGGCAAAGTAATGTCTCTGCTTTTGAATATACTATCTAGGTTGGTCATAACTTTCCTTCCAAGGAGTAAGCATCTTTTAATTTCATGGCTGCAGTCATCATCTGCAGTGATTTTGGAGCCCAAAAGAAAGTCTGACACTGTTTCCACTGTTTTCCCATCTATTTCCCATGAAGTGATGGGACCAGATGCCACGGTATTCATTTTCTGAATGTTGAGCTTTAAGCCAACTTTTTTGCTCTCCTCTTTCACTTTCATCAAGAGGCTTTTTAGCTCCTCTTCACTTTCTGCCATAAGGGTGGTGTCATCTGCATATCTGAGGTTATTGATATTTCTCCCTGTAATATTGATTCCAGCTTGTGTTTCTTCCAGTCCAGCGTTTCTCATGATGTCCTCTACATATAAGTTAAATAAGCAGGCTGACAATATACAGCCTTGACGTACTCCTTTTCCTATTTGGAACCAGTCTGTTGTTCCATGTCCAGTTCTAACTGTTGCTTCCTGACCTGCATACAGATTTCTCGAGAGGCAGGTTAGGTGGTCTGATATTCCCATCTCTTTCAGAATTTTCCACAGTTGATTGTGATCTACACAGTCAAAGGCTTTGGCATAGTCAATAAAGCAGAAGTAGATGTTTTTCTGGAACTCTCTTGCTTTTTCCATGATCCAGTGGATGTTGGCAATTTGATCTCTGGTTCTTCTGCCTTTTTTAAAACCAGCTTGAACATCAGGGAGTAGATGTAGATTTTTTTCTGGAATTCTCTTGCTGTCTCTATGATTCAATGAACGTTGGCAATTTAATTTCTAGCTCCTCTACCTCTTCTAAATCCAGCTCATGCATCTGGAAATTCTCAGTTCATGTACTGCCAAAGCTTTGTTTGAAGGATTTTAAGCATATCCAGTTGCAATGCAGGACACCTGAGTTTGATCCCTGGGATGGGAAGATACCCTGGAGAACGGAAAGTCTGCCCACTCCAGTATTCTGGCCTGGAGAATTCCACAGACAATACAGTCCATGGAGTCACAAAGAGTCAGACATGACTGAAAGACTTTCACTCTCACTTCCACTTTCAAGCGTAACTTTATCAGCATGTGTATAATGTCAGCCATTGTGACATGTGGCTTCCCAGGTGACTCAGGTAAAGACTCCACCTTCCAAGCAGAAGCTGAGTGTTCAGTTCTTGAGTCAGGAAGATCCCCTGGAGAGGAAAATGACAACCCTCTCCAGTGCTCTTGCTTGGGAAATCCCTTGGACAGAGGAGCCTGGGATTGCAAAGAGTCATACACAACTAAATAGCAACAATATCTTTTTATCTGTCTATCTAGCAAGATCATCTACCTCATCTATCCATATCTTATATCCCAAGATTAAAGATTTCAGAAATTAAACTATTTACCTTCTCTTAAATCCCCCACAGGAATGCTCACTGAAATGTAAACATAGCCAGTTATATTAGTCAGAATTCTTCAAAGAAATGGAACCAGTAGGATATATACAGATGAATACAAAGAAATTTATTATAAGAGACTGAGCCACATAATTATGGAGGCTGAGAATTCCCATGCCTAGCTGTCTGCAAGCTGGGTGCCTAGGAAGCCAGTGGTATAGTGACAGTCCAAACCCAAAGCTCCAGGAATCAGGAGGACTGATCTTCAAGGGCAGGAGAAGATGGATGTTCCAACTCAAGCAAAAAAAGGGCAAATTTACTCTTTTATGTTCTGTTGAGCCCTCAACAAACTATATGTGGCTCACTAACATTGGTAAGGACAATATTGTTTACTCAATCTACCTTTTCAAATGCTCATCTTTTCTAGAAATGCTCTCACAGACACACCTATAAAAGATTTTTACTAGCTACCTGAGTATCATTCAGACCAGTTATGTTGACACATAAAATAAATCATCACAGCAACACTCCATAAATGCTTGTTGAAAGACATGCTACTCTGACTCCCAGTTCACATCTTCAGCCAGTTATGTAATTTATTTTAAAAGTTCATCTGACCCTAGGGTTTTGAACTATTGTCCCCAGGAAATGTACAGGCAATGGCCCCTAAGAATATTAGCAAGGCCAAATCTCAGAAGTGAAGACTTCGTTATCTCCCCAACTTAGAATCTTCGGGTTAGACATCCTATAACTCATTAAGCAGAGTATGTCTGCTGCTCCTCCCTGTTACTGTCATCCCATTTCTAGGTTTCGCTGTTGGTTGTTCAGTTTTGCAGCTTTGCTACTTTTCAATAGAGGGCTTTGCCTTTCTGTGGTGTGTGTCCTTAGCTGAGTATAATTACAGACTCTCCCACACATTCTTTCATCATGTCTTCTGATATATCTCTAACATAAGTTGTTAAAGAAAGTAGGAGGTGAGTGGGTGAGTTCTTAATGAATATCATCTGTAGCCCCATACGTTCCAGAATAACATGCAAAAAAAAAGACAGATCTTTCGAGCAGCCAAATATTTAACAAAATAGCAACCTGTACTATGATAAGCCACTCTTCACCCAGGAAGCATGAGAAAAATGTTTTGCTTATACATTTTCTTCCTTTGATCAACTCTTCCACTTTTACAGTTCTGTAACACAGTAGCCAAAACAATGAAACACATTTATATCTTTCTTCATGAGACTCTAAATTCCCAAACACAGAAACTTTAAAATTTTTATTCCTATCATTTAGATCAGGAGTCCAGAGTAAAATCTTATGTGGCTAATTTGGCCTGCCACTTGTTTTTATCAATAAAGGTTTATTGGCACAAACCACAGCCTCTCATTTATGTTTGCCTTTGATTTCTTCTTGAACTGCAATGGCAGAAGTGAGTAGTTGTAACAGAGACCATGTAGCCTTTAAATCTTAATATATTTACTTTTTTGCTTTTACAGAGAAAGCTTGCCAACCTAGATTCAGTTCTTAAAAAATTTGTTGCATAAGTGAATTAATGCAGATTATCATTATATTGATGTAATTCTTGACTATAAATAAAAATACCGTCAGTTAAAATTGCATGTTTTCTTAAAATGAGTCAAGAGATAATTAGTAATTTATCTACAGAGAATACAAGATGAAATACTTTGCTGGATTTAATCAGCTTACCAAATTGACTGGCTATCATATTTTTTGTCTATTTGTGGGTTGTTTTGGAAACCAAAACTTCTGACAGTTTTAATTACCTTAGCAAACTGTGATTCTTTTTTGTATCATATGGACTAAGTGTTACTGAAATGTGTTATTAAGGCTATTAGTTCCATGAAAAAATATTAATAATTTCTTGGCATACAAACCATGTAATCAAGTGAGATAAAAGGTTATTTTTTAATATAGATTTTATTTTATTTTATTTTTGTATCAACTTTAGGTTCACAGCAAAATTGAGTAGAGGGTACAGAGATTTCCCATGTACCTCCTACCCCCACATAGCACCACCTCTTCCACTCTCAACATCTCCCTCATTCCCTGGTGGTATATTTGTTACAACAGATGAACCTACAATGACCTATCACCCAAAGTCCCTAGGTAACATTAGGGCTCACTCTTGGTGTTGCATATTCTGTAGGTTTTGATAAATGTATAATGACATATGTCTACCATTATTGTTCATACAGAGTAGTGTCACTGCCCTAAAAAGTCCTCTGTGTTCTCTTTATCCCATCATTCCCCCTAACTCCTGGAAACCACTTTTTTTTTTTTTAAACTGTCTTAATAGCTTTGTCTTTTATAGAATGTTATACAGTTGAAATCATACAGTATGTAGCCTTTTCATATTGGCTTCTTCCACTTAGTAATATACACTTTTGATTTCATATCTTTTTATAATTTGATAGCTCATTTCTTTTCAGCTCTTTGAAAAATATTTTGTTGTCTGGATGTACCATGGTATATTTATCCATTCACCTACTGAATAATATCTTGGATGCTTCCAAGTTTTGGCAATCCATGAATAAAGCTGCTATAAACATGCATGTGCAGGTTTTTGTGTGGACATAAGTTTTCAACTCATTTGGACAAATGTCAAGAAAAACGATTGTGGATTGTATGGTAAAACTATGTTTAGTTTTATAAGAAACTGCCAAATAGTCTGTCAAAATGACTGTACCACTTTGCATTTCCACCAGTAATGAATGTGGTGAACTATCAGTTCAAATCTAGTTCGAACTATCTAGTTTGAACTATCAGTTCATACAGTCAGTGTTTGAGATGTTCATCATTATAATAGGTGTGGTTTTGTTTTTTTTTAACATTTTGAAATGCTTTCAAAAAGTTAAAAATAAATTCTGAATATTTGGGGTGTGGTAGAACATATATTTCTTAAAATAATCATTAAAATATATTGTTGTAGGATAGTTTATAAAATGAATGTTTGAACTATTATCAAACTGTGCTATTAAGTGAGATTTATTTGGTTAGGTCTGAGTGGATCTGTAACAAATAAGCACAGTCCAAGCTGTTGTCTATAATACAGGAATTTGGAGAGAATTTTCTTTATCCTCTTTGTGTAAGCCACATTCTATCATATTTTGAATATGATCTAGGTAAGCCTTCCCAAATGCATCTCATAAAATGACATATTTAAGTTAGCATTTTATTTGAAAAGTTTTATATAACTTTGTACTTGGCTTCATATATTCATTTAATATGGGACTTTTGTTGTCTTAAGCACTTCCTCCAGTTCTTATTCTAAATAGCAAATTTATGTTATTCCATTTTACAAATGGGGAGGCTAAATTCTGGAGCAGGTTTCAATGCTATTTTAACACTAAGATTATAAATAGAATGGTATTTAAGTCTTTAAATGTTCATCTACCTTCTAAGCTAAATTTGTGTTCAATTTTTTGTTTTTTAATTTTATATGTTTTTTTTTTTTTTTAACTCTAGGGCAACAAACATGTTATAATTACTTTCCTTATCCATGTCAGTGTTCAAAAATTCTGAAATGATTTACCTTTTATTTTTTCTTGGTCAATTTGTTAAGAGAGTTGTGGAAGTACTTACAGTTGTCCCTTGGTAACTATGGGGAATTGATTCCAGGATCCCTGTGGATATAAAAATTCTTGGCTGCTCAAGTTCATCATATAAAATGATGTAGTATTAATATTTGCATATAACCCATACACATTCTCTACAAACTTTAAGTCATCTCTAGCTTACTTATAATACTTAATGCAATGTAAAGTCTATGTAAATAGTTGTAAATACAATGTAAATGCTATGTAAATAGTTGCTGGTATGTGGCAAATTCAAGTTTTCTTTTTGGAACTTTCTGGATTTTTTTTTTTTTTTTCTTTCTGATCCTTGGTCGGTGGAATCTTCAAATATGGAATCCTCAGATATAGAAGGCCAACTATATCTCTACTTTGAAAAACTTTACAAGTACACCAAGCATGCTAAAGAAAAGTAACCTTCTTAAATTTCACAACTGCTGCTGGAATATAAGTTTTGATGGATATAATTTTAATTCTCATAATTCTTTTCACATTAATACAAAATATTAATACATAATTTTCAAAAGGTGTTTTTTTTTATTAGGGAAAAATTCTGATTATGTACACAGAGGCTATAAAATGTGTTACAATTCTTAAACACAAAATATATAGTGATATAAATTAGAGTTTAAAAATACTACTACAAATAAATTTTAGTAGAAGTGATTTGCAGATCACCTTTTTAGAATATTTGGTTGATTTTCTCAAGGGGACAATGCTATGAGTAATTGTTCTGGATTGAACTAGTCCCAAAGGCTTATACACAACATAATAAATAACACATTGCCAGGAGAACTCTGTCTGGGGATAAAGCCCAGGAAGAAGTAAGCCTATTGGTGAGGGGTTTTGTGTGCTATGATAAAATGTGAGAAATGGACTCTGGAAAATGGGAATCACTAAAGACTGTCCGGAGAACTGAACTAGTTTGACTTGAGTTTTAAAAATATGTCTGTTTGTAGAGTGCGGCATGTAGGTTAAGTCTAGATTTAGAGATGACAAATTAGGAATCTATTACAAAGTTCCAGAAATCTTACGAGAACCTAAAAGCTATCATAAATCAAAGTACAGATAATGCTGAGGGAATTTCCAAATGTTTAGTGAGGAAACAAAAATTAAACGCAATAGGAAAGGAAGAATAGTTTCAAAAAAAGAAGGTAGTGGGAGAATGTGAATAATCAAAGCACCTGGACTGTAGGTAGCCAAAACAGGAAAATGGATATGGGAAGGAAAACTGAGGGGGCAAACATCTGTCAGGTCCACTAAAGAAGGTTGCAGGGAAGACGCTGAATCAAGACATTCTCTCTTTAAAGGCACGTACCAGATTCTTACATAAATGAAAAGTTACCTGCAAATTTTGATGTACACTTGTTACCTCTATGATTGTAAACCAGATATTTGGATTTCAACTAGTGGCTGCTCAAATGCCTTCCGGTTAAGGAGATTTTAAGGTGATTCAGACAATTGTTGATTTAATATCCAACACATGACATGAGTATAATTATTGGAAAAAATATGAAATTCTCTTTAGAAGTTCTTTTAGTTCTTGCTATATGACCTTTCTAAATGACTTAATTGTATGCTTTTCATTTATGAAAATCTTATCTATGAAAGTAATTAATATATCAAGATGACTTTAGACTCTCTCAGAAATGTGACTCCATGACTAATTTAGGACCTACTATGGCAACATGGCACTGTTAATAAGATACCACATGTTGGGATTTGAATTGCCTCACATTTAGCTTTATATTGATAGTGATATACAAGATATTTGGATCCTGTCCAGTTAGCTTTTATTTAGCTGGGCTCATGTGTTAGAGAAATATGGGGAAATAATCAAAGGTAACTTATACAGTGATTCATATAGTAAGTATTTTATCTAATCTAGCCAAGACCCTATTTGAAACTATGTGTATATTTTCTGATACATGAACTTAATTGAAAAATAAAATTGAGACACACCTTGATAATAGATTCATAGATGAATTGATTGTGTACTTTCATTGGCAACTGTTTACTCACTGGCTCAGCTAATGTTAGTTTTACATTCTCTAATGTCAGGCTAACTGGGACTCTAAGCCTACTATATCTACAACATATTTAAGAATAATTTATATGGAGCATTCTGTTATTTTGATGCCTAGCAATGGTATAAAACCAAACAGTAATGATTATTATTAGTTGTTGTTCAGTTGCTAAGTTGTGTCTGACTCTTTGCTGCCACATGGACTGCAGCATGCTAGGCTTCCTGGTCTTCACTGTCTTTCTGAATTCTGCTCAAATTCATGTCTTTGAGTCAGTGATGCTATCTAACTGTCTCATCCTCTGCCATCCTCTTCTCCTTTTGCGTTCAATCATTTTCAGCATCAGGGTCTTTTCCAATGAGTCAGCTCTTTGTATCAGGTGGCCTAAGTATTGGAGCTTCAGCTTCAGCATCAGCCCTTCCCATGAATATTTAGGGTTGGTTTCCTTTAGGACTGACTGGTTTATCTCCTTGCAGTCCAAGGGACTCTCAAGAGTCTTCTCCAGCACCACAATTTGAAATCATCAATTCTTCGGCACTCAGCCTTCTTTATGTGCCAACTCTCATATCCTTTCATGACAACTGGAAAAACTACAGCCTCAACTATATGAATTTTTGTAGACAAAGTGATATCTTTGCTTTTTAAAACACTGTCTAGGTTTGTCATAGTTTTTCATCCAAGGAGCAAGTATTTTTTAATTTCATGGATGCAGTCATGTTCCACAGTGATTTTGGAGCCCAAGAAAATAAAATCGGTCACTGTTTTGACTTTTTTCCTTTTGTGTTTGCTATGAAGTGATGGGACTGGATGCCATGACCCTTTAGTAAGCCACCTTTTTCACTGTCCTCTTTCACACTCATCAAGAAGCTCTTTACTTCCTCTTCACTTTCTGCCATTAGAGTGGTATCATCTGCATATCTGAATCTGTTGCTATTTCTCTCAGCAATCTTTATTCCAGCTTTATTTATTTATTTATTCCAGTGAGTTATCCAGTCAAGCATTTTGCATGATGTGCTCTGCATATAAGTTAAATAGTCAAGGTGACAGCCTTGTCATACTGTTTTCCCAATTTTGAACCAGTCATTTGTTTCATGTAAGATTTTAACTGTTGTTTCTTGACCTGTGTACAGATTTATCAGGAGACAGGTGAGGTGGTCTGGTATTCCCATCTCTTTAAGAACTTTCCACAGCTTGTTGTGATCCACACAGTCGAAGGCTTTTGGGTAGTCAACGAAGGAAAAGTTGATGTTTTATTGGAATTCTCTTGTTTTACCTATGATCCAATGAAATTTGGCAATTTGATCGCTGGTTCCTCTGCCTTTTTCTAAATCTAGGTTGTAGTTCTGAAAATTCTTGGTTCGTGTATTGCTGAAGCTTATATTGAAGGATTTTGAGTATAACCTTATTATAGTGAAGTCGTTCAGTCATGTCCGACTCTTTGCAATCCCATGGACTTGTAGCCTACCAGTCTCCTCCGTCCATGGGATTTTCCAGGCAATAGTCCTGGAGTGGCTTGCCATTTCCTTCTCCAGGGGATCTTCCCAACCCAGGGATCGAACCCGGGTCTCCCGCATTGTAGACAGATGCTTTACCGTCTGAGCCACTAGGGAACTACCTTATTAGCATGCAATTATTTGGTAGTTTGAACATTCTTTGGCACAGTGCTTCTTTGGCATTGAAATGAAAACTCAACTTTTCCAATCCTGTGACCACTGTTGTGTTTTCCAAATTTGTGTACATATTAAATGCAATATTTTAATAGGATCATCTTTTAGGATTTTAAGTAGCTCAGCTGGAATTCTATCACCTCCATTAGCTTGTTTCATCATACTGCTTCCTAAGGCCCTCTTGACTTCATGCTTTGAGGTGTCTGGCTCTAGATAAGTAACCACACCATCATAGTTATCCTGGTCAATAAGGTCTTTTTTGTATAGTTCTTCTGTTTATCATTGCCACTTCTTAATCTCTTCTGCCTCTGTTAGGTACTTACTGTTTCTGTCCATTATAGTGCTCATCCTTGCATTAATATTCCCTTGATACCTCCAATTTTCTTGAAGAAATCTCTGGTCTTTCCCATTCTATTGTTTTCCTCTACTTCTTTGCACTTTCACTGAAAAAGGCCTTCTTATCTCTCATTGCTATTCTCTGGAACTGTGAATTCTGTTGGGTATGATTTCCCATTCTTCCTTATTTTTCCTTCTCTTCTTTCCTCTTTGACAACCAGACAAATTTGCCTTCTTGCATTTTTTTTTTTTTTTTCCTTTGGGATGGTTTTAGTCACTGCCTCCTGTACAATGTTATGAAGTCCATAGTTGCTCAGGCACTCCGTCTACTAACACCAGTGAACACCCAGGACTGATCTGCTTTAGGATGGACTGGTTGGATCTCCTTACAGACTAAGGGACTTTCAAGAGTCTTCTCCAACACCACAGTTCAAAAGCATTAATTCTTCAGCACTCAGCTTTCTTCACAGTCCAACTCTCACATCCATACATGACCAATGGGAAAACCATAGCCTTGACTAGACGGACCTTTGATGACAAAGTAATATCTCTGCTTTTCAATATACTATCTAGGTTGGTCATAACTTTTCTTCCAAGGAGTAAGCATCTTTTCATTTCATGGCTGCAATCACCATCTGCAGTCATTTGGAGCCCCAAAAAATAAAGTCTGACACTGTTTCCACTGTTTCCCTATCTATTTGCCATGAAGTGATGGGACCAGATGCCATGATCTTCGTTTCTGAATGTTGAGCTTTAAGCCAACTTTTTCATTCTCCTCTTTCACTTTCATCAAGAAGGCTTTTTAGTTCCTCTTCACTTTCTGCCATAAGGGTGGTGTCATCTGCATATCTGAGGTTATTGATATTGCTCCCGGCAATCTTGATTCCAGCTTGTGCTTCTTCCAGCCTAGCGTTTCTCATTATGTACTCCTAGGCTAAACTTGCCTGCTATTCCAGGCATCTCTTGAATTCTTATTTTTTCATTCCATTTCCCTATGATGAAAACGACATTTTTTTTTGGTGTTAGTTCTAGAAAGTCTTGTAGGTCTTCATAGAACTGGTCAACTTCACCTTCTTCTGTATCAGTGATTGGGGCATAGACTTGGATTACTGTGATATTGGATATTTTGCCTTGGAAATGAACCAAGATCATTCTGTTGTTTTTGAGACTGCATCCAAGTACTTCATTTCAGACTCTTTTGTTGACTGAGCACTACTCCATTTCTTCTAAGGGATGCTTGTGCACAGTAGTAGATATAATGGTCATCTAAATAAAATTCGCTCATTTACATCCATTTTAATTCACCGATTCTTAAAAATGTCGATGTTCACTCTTGGCATTTCCTGCTTGGCCACATCCAATTTGTCCATTCGTGGTCCTAACATTCCAGGTTCCTAAGCAGTACTGTTCTTATAGCATCAGACTTTACTTTCACCACTAGACACGTCCACAACTGAGGGTCATTTCTCGCTTTGGCCCAACGACTTCATTCTTTCTGTAGATATTAGTAATTGTTTTCCCTTTTCCCCAGTAGCATGCTGGACACCTACCCACCTAAGGGGATCTCATCTACCAGTGTCATATCTTTTTGTCTTTTCATCCTGTTCATGTTCATGGGGTTCTCATAGCAAGAATACTGGAGTGGTTTGCCATTTCCTCCTCCCTTGGACCATGTTTTAGCAACATGGATTAACATATCTCTTGTAGGGTAGCATGCAATTTTTTTAAATACTACTTCACATATTTTCTCTGGGCTTTCCTAAATTAAAACAGTTCCTCCTCATTTTGTTTAGCCCCAAAACTCTCCAATTTCTGCATAAGATCAACTTTTTCCTTGCTGCCTTGTTTCCTTTGCAGAGGAAATGACTCCAGAAGATAGGTGATACCTTCAGAACTCCACAAGCTCTTTGAGTGAAAAAGGCAACCCTGAGATCTCCTTGGTTTAGCCTTCCATTATCCTCTGTGGGGCCCTAAGTGGGAAACCTTAAAAAAGAAGGGCTAGCTTTGCAGTTTAGAGCTAAGATGATGCCTGGCGGAAGAGATGAGGGCACGGCCTAAGTTGTCTGTCAAAACTTTTGATTGGTTTTCTTGATTTTTGTGCACGTAGACAGCGCGTGATCACCATAGACTCCTGTTATAATGATGGCACATGATGATTTGACCTTTAATGTGATTGGTGCAACTATGGAAAGTCCCTTACAAACCCCTCCCTGCTTGCCTTTAAAAACCAAGAGCTTACAACAATAAACCGGAACTGCTTAGACAGAACCCCTGTCGCGTCTGATTGTCTCTCGCATGCCAAGGGGCTGGGTTGGCGGACAGCAGGCTCACCTCTCCTCGGGACCCCTTGGCTTTGCTGAGGGAAGTTCCACTGCTTCTCTCTTTCTGCGGAGTGCCCCCTGCAGTCCTCCAAACCTCCAACATAGATATAGAAGTCAGAAAATGGGGAGTGGCAAAGTTCTGGGTGTTAGAAGCATCATTAACCACTAACAGGTGGAGGGCAGGGAATCAGGGATTTTCATGTTTCTGCCAAGACTTAGAGATCTTCTCCCTGACTCATTGACTCTTGCTATAATCTGACTTGAATCCACTAGGATTAATCCAAACATGCCATTTATCCCCGTGTATTTTAGTAACTCCTATAAGCCCAGGATCTGAGGTTATCTATTTCTCATGACTTGGACACATAGGCCTTAGTAATTTTCTTAATTCCATAACACTCCCTGATATCTAAAGCTTCCCACATGTGCTCTGGTTTTCATTGTCTGTCACCTACAAAATCCCCTATTGCTTCAAACTCTTCTCTAAATATTTATTTTATTATATTCTGACAGTACTCTGAATGAGTAGATAAAAGAATGACTGAGCAGCACAGAAATTGAGACAATTTGGTGTGCAAGGTTTTCTTCTTCCTTTATTTTTTTCCTGTATAATCTTTGTTTAAGTAAAGTGATACTCTTACCATGTACCCCTATATATGTGAAAAAGTCTAAAGTGTTGGTTGAAGCAGAGTGGATAATCTTGTTTGAATACCTTGGGTTCCTTTAACATGTTCCTTTAACATGAAAACCAATAGTATAAACAAATTGGCCTAATAAGGAAAAGTTTAAGGAAGATTCTAGCCTACAAATGTTAATCTTTAGGGAACAACTTAACAATGATAGTCAACTCTTTGAAGTGGTATCTCTTTGAGGATGCTAAATTATGTTTCCATATTTTCACGATGGTGATGGGAACTCAAGTTAAATTAGAAGACCATAAATTTAAGCTTATTATTAAGAAATCCCCAAACTAAACAGAAAACAGTTGGAACTTGCAGAATATTAAAAATACAACTAGATCAATTACTATATACAAAATCTAAACAAAACTATTCTACATGACTGATAAAATTTAGACTGTTAAATCCTACTCTTTGAGTACTTGGAGCTGAGAGTGTTTAGAACATTTATCTGTAAGTATGTTGAGAAATTTGTAAAAACAAAAACAAAACACTTCTCTTAAGGGAAAAGCAAAAGCATTCCTGAAGAATTCTCCAGACAAGCAATAATTTAAAAATCTGGAATAATGTCTGCCTGAGAGCAGAAAGTCATGTGGAATCAATCCAATGGAATCAAAAGAATCCTTAAGCAAATCATTCCTTGAAGCAATGAGGATTGCACAGTCCACAATATGATAGACAGAATACAGCAAGGGTCCACTTTTGTTCTGTAAAAGAGTCTGCCAAGGTGGTCGACACAGGCAAGAGGGCTATTTTATTGATGACATTATCTTACAAAAATCATCAGTGTGTTCTCACATGAGCTGGAAGCCTTTGTAAGCCTTCTTGGGGAATGCAAATCTTAGCCAATTGAGAGGTTGACATTCACTCCAGCAGCATGAATTAGAAGGAGGAAAGATGAGTCAGACCAATGCCTTCAGCAAATTTAAGCTAACTATTAAGTTATAATTAGTATTTTGGAAACTTCTTCCATGTTTGACTCTGACAAGGAGAGGTTTCGATGATTTTTCTTTAAAAACAAAAGAGTATCTTCTTCTTTTTTTTTTTTTTTTTTTTGCTGCAGTAGTAAAATGTGTGCAAAAATCCTGTCACTCATGAAATGTCTGCATCTGACTGTCAGAGGACTTCAGGTATTTTCAGACTGTTAATGAATAGGCATCCAAATCCGTGGCTTGCACCTGAAGTCAGATGTCACAGTTAATGTGCACTGAAGATTACAGTATGTTCCAACAGAGAATACAAGACACTCCAATAGCAGCACCCCTGGTCCCTTCAGAACCGATAAGTATCAAGGGCCAGAAGTAGTTCCTATGTGATTCCATCTCAACTGACTAAGAAGAATAGAAATTGGGATATAGTGTTAAGCAACATCACTCAACTGTTTTCATTTTCAACCAGTTTTCTATCATTTATGCATCTGTTAGATATATGTATGTGCATGTGTGCTCAGTCACTTCAGTCATGTCCCTCTTTGTGACCCTATGGATGGCAGCCTGCCAGACTCCTCTGTGCGTCGGATTCTCCAAGCAAGAATATTGGAGTAGGTTGCCATCCCTTCCTCCAGGAGATCTTCCCAACCCAGGGATCAAACCCATGTCGCTTATATCTTCTGCACTGGCAGACAAGTTCTTTACTGCTAGTGCCACCTAGGAGGCCAATGTATGTGTGTGTGTATATACATGTGCATAGTCACTCAGTTGTGTCCAACTGTTTGTGACCCCATGGACTATAGCCTGCCAGACTCCACTGTCCATGGGATTCTCCAAGTAAGAATACTGGAGTGGGTTGCCATTTCCTTCTCCAGTATATATATATATAATTTTCTCAGACTTAATGCTATTAGTTTAATGCCAGAATCCAAAAGATTTAGTTTCTGTCTTTGAGGTAAGAATATGTTATATATAAAGATAATTTCACAAGTTTATCTTTATGATCAGTAACAATTGTTATGGAAGAGGGAAATAAACTCTTACACAGTACACTATTTTACCTATAGATGAAACGTCCGTCCCTGTGATGGTTACTTTTATGTGTCAACTTGGCACATAACTTGGGTTATGGTGCTCAGATATATAGTTAAACATTATTCTGGATATTTCTATGGAAGTGGGCTTTGAATGAGATCAACATTTATATAGTTGGACTTTGAGTAAAGCAAGATATCTTCCATAATGTGTGTGAATCTTATTGAAAGTCTCAGTAAAATGCAGACTTACTTCCCCTAAGCAAACAGGAATTCTGCCAGAAGACCACCTTTGGATTCAAATGGCATCTCTTCCTTGGGTCTTCAGGTAGCCTATGGGCCTACACTGCAGATTTTGGACCTCCTTTCACAATAATGTTAGCCAATTCCATAAAATAAATAAAATCTCTCTCTTTATATATACGTGTACACATACACACATTATTGATTCTGTTTCTCTGGAGAACATAAATTAGAATATATAGTTTTTGAGTATTTGAAAATATGGCTGTGTTTGCCAGTTCTTATGCAGTGCAACTGGTATTCATACCACTATAAACTTGGTGAAGTGAAAGTGTTAGTCACTCAGTCGTGTTTGACTCTGTGCAACCCTATAGACTGTAGCCTGCCAGGCTTCTCTCTCCATGAGATTCTCCAGCCAAGAATACTGGAGTGGGTTGCCATGACCTCCTCCAGGGGTATGGGCCACCAGGGAGGCACAAAATCGATGAGGTGCTTATGAGCAATGCAGCTCTTGCCCTGACTTGAGTTGGAATTGAGGTTGCTATGGCCACAACGCAGAGTACTAACTACTATAGGATCACAGCAAGCCATCAGGAAACACCTTGCAGTCTGAGTCACCAGAGATGCCCACTATAAACTTAAGCTAACAATAAAATTACATTTATAAAAAATGGCTCTAGGGTTTAGATTAAATGAGTGGAGGAGAAACAGAAATAGAAATAATTATAAGCTAGATGTTTATCAGGAACACAGATAAAGAGTAATAACCTTAATATTCAGTGGTTCAGTGGAAGGAGGAAAAAATAAAAGGAAGAGAAATGAGAAAGAAAGAGAGGATTTGAACTTATCTCAGTTATTCAAGATTGAATTTAGAACAAGATACAGTTTTATTTGAACTGGGGACAGTGCCCTAAGACTCAGAAATGCATATGCTGTTCTTGGTATCTGAGCTGAATTAAAAAACAATTTTAATAAGATAGAATAGGGACTTTCCTAGTGGTCCTGCACTCCCAGTGCAGGGGGTTTGTGTTCTATCTCTGGTGAGTGAACTAGATCCCACATGCCACAACTGAGTTCGCATGCTGCAACTAGAGATCCCACATGCCACAACTAATACCTAGCACAGACAAATAAATAAATAAATAAAGATATTGAAAAAGATAGAATAGAATAATATGATTCACACATAGCTCACCAGGTAATATTCTGATCTGGAAAGAAAACACTGGGACATCTTCGACTTCATATAAACTCTATATTGATAGATGAGTACTTGAATATAGATATTTGAATAAACCACATAATATACATTTTCTTCCTTCTTTATTGATATGGATACATAACTCAGCACTAAGAAAAATAAATTCTCCTTAAACAAAAATTTGCAAAATAAGCACTAAATTTTGCAGAAATCAGCAAGGGCCAGATGACCCACTTGTTCTTAATATTGACTCTTTTGAAAATATCAAGTTATTCAAATATGTACATAATTATGTTACTATATACTTTAAAAATTCAGCTTTATTGATGTATTATGAACATATAAAATTATAAGATATTTAAAGTGTATGTCGTGGTGATTTGATATATCTTATGCTTTATAAAGAGATTCCTTGGTGGGTCAGATGGCAAAAAATCTTCCTGCAATGCAGGAGACACAGTTTGATCCCTGGGTTAGGAAGATCCCCTGGAGGAGGAAATTACAACCTATCTCAGTATTCTTGCCTGGAGAATTCTTTGGACAGAGGAGCCTGGTAGGCTATACAGTCTATGGGATTGCATAGAATTAGACATGACTGAGTGACTTACACACACACACACCTTATAAAAGGATTATATTCCCCTAAATGAGTTTGCCAACTGACAGGTTAGCTCAGTTGGTTAGAGCATGTCTAGTTAATTAGCACATCCATCACTTTATGTATTTATCTTTTAATTTTATTTTTGTAAGAACATTTAAATTCTAGTCTCTTACCAAAGTTCAATAACACTATACAGTATAAACAATGATGATAGCACCCTATACATTATTTATTTTATAGCTGAAATTTTGTGCCCTTTTACCAACCTACTTCTTAAACTCTAGCAACCACATTCCTACTCTGTTTCTATAACGTTTTATCCCATGTATAAATGATACTATACAGTATTTGTCTTTCTCTAACTAGCTTATTTCATTTAACATAATGCTTTCAAAATCCATCCATGTTGTTATAAAAGATAGGAATTCCTTCCTTCTCATGGCTGAATAATATTCCAGTATATATACTATTTGGGCATGGGCTTCAAAAATCATTTTACTATTTGTCTTTGACCAATTCAGTTTCTTTTCCCATGTTTTAGTATTAATTAAAAAAAAATAAAGACAGGTTGTTTCCTGAATTTCATCCATTAATTTATTTATTCAAACTTGTATCATGACATTTTTCAACAAAACACAGTGATTCCTTGCAGAGTTTTTGTTTGTGAAAGTGCCTTAGGTGTTAATCATGTATCTTTGAAAGAGTTTATCTTATAACAGGTTTCTTTTATTATTTTCATTTGTTTATGGAATAATTAACTGTATAAGCCAAGTAAGCTGCTCTTGCTAAAGCCAAATAATGACTTAAAGACATAATTTTATAGCATAGTTCTAGTTTCCCTAAGAAGGACTTCTTAATAATCATTTTCTCTTTGACCAATTATCTTTACCCCTTCTCCTACATTGTTATCAAATTAATCAGATATTATCATTATCTTTAGCAAACATAGAATTCTTATCAAAATGATTGGCTTTCTGCAAAAGTAAGTAGAAGACAGTTTGGTCCAGAGTTTAATGTAACCAATCCCAATCACTTGCAAGATGGCAATCCTCACTTTTAGATTGTAGGCAGATGCTTCACGATTAATTTCTGTTTTGAAGTCTCATCCTACAGTTATAACACAGGCTTTGATTTATCCTGCCCCAGGAAAGATTGGTGCTTTCATCTACTGAGAAGATTGGGCTGGTTGATTCTTTTTCATGTCATAATTCTATATTATGCTAGTCATATCAGGTGAGCTAATCAAGGCATTACTCCTTTCACCATGAATTTCCCCTTAGTAGTGCTGCTCCAGTGGGTCCAGGTATGTGCTGTTTGCCCTACTTGCTCTTGTTTAAAAGACATATTTTTAAATATTTTTTTAGTTCACTGTGCTATTAATTTCTTCAGTATATCTATATTCATGGGTCAGATTTGCATAAGTTATCTAATTTTGTGTTTTTTTTTTTTTTTGTATCTTTTGGGTCTTTTTAGGATTATATTCTGAGAAGGCAATGGCACCCCACTCCAGTACTCTTGCCTGGAAAATCCCATGGAAGGAGGAGCCTAGTGGGCCGCAGTCCATGGGGTCGCTGAGAGTTGGACACGACTCAGTGACTTCACTTTCACTTTTCACTTTTGTGCATTGGAGAAGGAAATGGCAACCCACTCCAGTGTTCTTGCCTGGAGAATCCCAGGGACAGCAGAGCCTGGTGGGCTGCTGTCTATGGGGTCACACAGTGTCGGACATGACTGAAGCGACTTAGCAGCAGCAGCAGCAGGATTATATTAGCCTAAAAATTCATAAAATGCATGCAAAATGTCTAAATATATAGGAGATAATTTAATTCATTATACATAATGGATTTCCTATGGCTTGTGACTGGTATTCTTATGGTCAATGGACTGGAAGAGGTACCTGAAATTTAAATTTGTTTGACATTAGTATATATACACCAAATTTTTTGTTATTTCTTTAGTTAGTGTGATTTTTTTATTTTACTTTTAGTATTTATTTATCTTTACATTTAACAGTGTCTCTGGTGGCAAGTTTCCTATTTTGTCTGTTTTAAAATGCACTTATTTAATATTCATTTTTGAAGGATACTTTATGGATAGAGTTATATGTTGGATATTAAGTTTTCCAGAAGGCAAAAACTCTTAATTTTCATGATTTCTATGGAAAGATACTGTTTTTCATTTAATTGATTTCCTTTAAAAATAATATCATTTTCATCTGGCTGTTTTAAGTATTTCTTTCTTTGTGTGTGTGTGTGTGTTTTAAAATCAGCTTTAAATTACAGGTCTAGTTGTGTTTTCTATTGTTTTCTTGTGTATTTGTTTTATTCTGATTGATATTCACTGTTTCCTCAATAAATGGCTTAAATGCCAATTTTGGAATATTCACTAAATCTTTAAATATTGCTTTTGCCTGATGCTTCCTCTCCTCTCATTCTAAAATTTCAACTGTAAGTATACTAGAACTTCTTACTATTCTTCAGATTTGTTATACTCTCTTTTGTTTCTCTGTGTATTATTTTTCATTCTATGCTACACTGTAGGTATTTTCTTTTGACCTATGTTTCAATTCAATGATTCTCTCTCCAAAAGCCATAAAATGCATTTTGAAATCCAATCATTAATTTCTAATTCTACAATTTCCACTTTTTCAATACTCTACTTTTCTGTTTAAATTTTTGAGCATATATTCTATTTCCTTAAAAATATTTAGCATGGTTAGTTAAAAATAAATTTCTGATAACTCCAATTTCTGACACCTTTATGTATCTATTCTAGTTATCATTTGTGACTCTGAGTTTTCAATAACAGTGTCTTGCCTTATTGCATGCCTACTTCTTTTGTTTTTTGGAGATTATATTTTAAGAAAAAGGTAAGAATACTTAGATAATCTTAGATTCTTCACAGATGTTTACAATTTGATCTTCTAGATGAAGTAGGTGTCTTTGGAAATTTTAGTTCACTTTCAACCTCTGAAATGACCTGAAGATGGGCTTCTTTCCCTAGAAGAGCTGGCTATTGCCTGTTTACACTAATTGCTATGGTAATCCCTTTATAATTTTCTTCCCAACTGTGGAGGGTTTATCAGCTCCCTCCTCTCCTTGGTAGATGTTAAGCTTAATGTTTTATTACCCTAACCCTGTAAAAAATTCAACAATTCTGATTACCTTCTCTACTTCTAGATTACAAGAGGGAGGAAAATTAAGTTGCTTCAAATGTGAAGCTCAGTATTTTGGTATTTCTTCTCAGTTACTGGCCCCACAATTCTTCACCAAGTTCCCCTGTACCTTAAAACTCTCTCAGTCTCTCTTTGTCTCCTGTCCCCATTTTTTGTTTTCCTGGTATTATAATTGTTGTCAGTTTTAAGATTAGATTGAATTTCTTTTTCTGAAGTTACTGAAACTGATAATTCTATATTTACATGAAAATAATGTTCACCTTTAAGACATGGATTTATACAACATCCTGGTATTTTAGGTTTATATTAATAAATAAAATTGCCTAAATTTAACAATTAAATAAAACTCCCAGGTAACTAAGTGGATTCACAAGTAGTAATAATAGTTAATAGCTCTTGTTCTTTTACTTGTGCCAACCCTGTTTTAAGGTCTTAAGAAATAAATTCTTGAATATTCTTTGCTAACTTGTTAGTTATATTCTGTTATTATTCTCATTTTACTGATGAAAGCTGTAACCCAGAGAAGCAAAACTAGCATTTGAATACAGCATTTTGGTTGACAATTGTCATATATTGAGGAATACTCACAATTTCTGAAAATTATTGATACAAACATAGGTGTATAGATAGATGTATGTTACACACACACAGCACAAACACTGCTATAGTTGAACTCTAGTAGAGAGGCAGACTATCTCATAATTGAACAAGTCTCTTTTGATTAGACCAAAGTCAGTTCCTCTAAACTCTTCATTGTTGGGAAGGGTTGGCTGAATGAAAAAGAATTACTAACTTCTAACTCTATCCCCTTAAATGATACCATATTGAGGTTCACTCACATGCAATACTTCTATCATGATCCTCTTTTGGCCCCTGGGTTGGTTACATGACTTTTCCTTAAAAATGTTAGAATTTGAGTCTCTTTGTGAAAACATGTTATTTTTCTTTTCTTCCCCATAAGACATCAAGGCAAGCTTGCATTTTTCAAAAGAAATTTTGCTTAATACATAGGAAGAACAAAAAGGGATGAATAATGTACAAGATGCATTAAAAACTACACAGGTTTAGAATAATCCAGGTTTCTGTTTCTGTAACATTTAAGTAATTTACCAGGCCAAAAGCGCCTGTTCTATTACCCAGGAATGTTACACTTTAGCCTCAAACGACTGGAGCCACTTTGCAGGCAATTTACTTGGCTACAGGCTCTTTTGCCTCCCTGATTCTCTCCATAGGGTGAGAGCTATCTTTTCAGCAGGGAGTTGGTCAATTGCCCAACTTGTTCTCTCCATAACAGAAAAATGAAACATTCCAAACCTGCTGCTGGCCTACGATGCTCCCACTCACTTCTGCTTTCTTGGTGATTGGCAGGCCTACAGTCTTCAGGAAGGGAGCCAGACAGAGAAAGCAGTAAGAGGCTTGATCTCTCATGGTTTTCCAAGTGGATGATGGGGGGTGGGCAATAACCAGACAGTTGTCGTTGAGTCTCTGTCTCAGCTTCCTAGCTACAAGAGAGAAAAACTCAATTTACTAAGAGTCACTAGGTCCTGAGGAACTGATATAATCACTTTAATTTCATGAAAGACTAATTTACAAGCCTTAATGCCAATTGCATAATTTTCACTGAGAAAAATAACTATGTGATTGAAATAACCTTGCTGCCATGCTGTTCTCATCAGCAACACGTTCAAAAATCATCACCAAAAAAGTGACACCTCTTCACCATGTCCTTGGATTTTCAGAATATACCCAGTTTGAAGCTTCTGACCTTCCTGTATGGACAAAATCAGCATACCCTTATAATTCCCAGACATTCATTATATCATTCTATAGAATTAACACTTGTAATGCATGATCACATTTACACTATTTCTATTTCCTTTCTAGGTAATAAAACACATTATGGGGTCTCTAATTGATTTTCAGGAAGCCATATATACCTGTTTTGTTTTGTTTTTTTCAATTAGCAGTATGATAAGATAGCCACTGATTCAACTATTACAAATCTATTGGCTGCTGGCTGGTAAAAAAGAGGCATTTTTCAGCTATCCAACTAATTATCTCAATATATGACAGCCAAACCAAATAACCCTAGGCCCCCAGTAGACATTCTGAACTGAATTGTCTAGATAACTACCCATGCATTATCACTATAAATTTAGAGGATTAATTCATTAATGCATATACATCCAAAGCGTTCATCTTGGGCTTCCAAAATAATGATCACAATGAAAAATCATAAGAGCTACCATTTATCAGCTGTTTAATAGGAGCCAGGTTGTGTGATAAGTGCTTTCTATGCATTTTCTTTCCATTTTACATGTCCATGAAGTAGGCACTAGCATACCTAGCATAAATTGGAGCCTGCATTTCCAAATGCCTCTTTAATTTTATCTATGTAAACAGCTTCACGGGGCTTCCCTGGTGGCTCAGAGGATAAACCATCTGCCTGCAATGCAGGAAACCTGGGTTCGATCCCTGGGTTGGGAAGATCCCCTGGAGAAGGAAATGGCAACCCACTTCAGTATTCTTGCCTGGAGAATCCCATGGACAGAGGAGCCTGGCGGGCTACAGTCCACAGGGTTGCAAAGAGTCAGACATGACTGAGTGACTTCATTTCACTAAACAGCTTCACACATATATTACTCAAATAAAATTTCCTGTGTGCAATATGTACATGGGTTCTTTTGGACTCAGTGTTTTTCCTTTTTCCCCAAAGCAAATGAGTTTTCTTTTAGTCATATTTTTGGCATTCTCTTTTCTGATTCTCATATCCTCTCCTTTACTCTGATTGCTGTCTTGAGTACAATACTTGTCCCTGATGCTGAATAATGCTGAGAATCATGAATTTATACACGTTATTCAGAATGTTACATAAAATTTTATTCCTTTATTTTTCATGGAAATTGACATTTCTGTTAATATTTAATAAATAAAACACCAAGTTATCATAATAATATTTAAGTGTGATGGATTCTGAATATCTGGATAGATAAGGGTTTGGGGCACATTGAATGTCTGGCAGGCAGTAGTTACTTGTTTAATTTGGTATCAACTGTTGGCTAGGAATGAACCACTGAGGAGTAAAGTTCCCCTGCAAGTTAAAAGACACCTAGGTACAGAGAATCCCAATTTATTAAAATTAATGAGCAGCAGATGCTTATTAAATGCCCAAACACCTTAATAGGACACTTTTTAAAAATGATGTACTGAAAGTTGCAAACGTTCAACCTGCTGAAAAGTGGTCATCTTTAAGGTGTTCTTTAGTTTAATGGAAAGTCATAAAATACTGGAAAATACACAGAGTTTAAAGTAAGACAATCTTGAATTCAAGTCCCAGTTTTAATGATTATTGGCTCTGGAGAAAAATATGTAATTCTAACTGCAAAAGTAAGATAATTTGCTGCAATACAGGAGACCCTGGTTTGATCCCTGGGTTGGGAAGATCTCCAGGATAAGGGAATGGCAACTCACTTCCAAATTCTTGCCTGGAGAATCCCATGTACAGACTGTAGTGGGCTACAGTCCCTGGGGTTGCAGTCAGATACAACTGAGCAGCTAACACTTTAAGATAAGAGTTTAACCTCTGCTTAACATCTTTAATTTGTTTCAGAGAAACAGGGTTGTGCTGCTAGTATGTTCATGGGGAACACTTTTTCCCTCTTCTTTGGGTACTTCTTTGCTTGACCTCTCTCTCTCAAATTCTATCCTAAGTAAATTGTTTCTACAAAAGCAAATAATAAAGTAAATGATATAACAGAACGAAAACATCTTAGATTTTCACCTTGGTAGGGGAAGCAGAAGGAAGAGTGGTGGCAGTCCAACAGGAGTACTATTCACTTATTTAGAACATCACATTCTAAGGACACAAACCTTTTGTTTCCATTGAGTATTACCATTATTCAGGTGAATAGGTAAATGAAAAAGTGAAAGTGTTAGTTACTTAGGCATGTCCAACTCTTTGTAATACCATGGACTGTAGCTTCTGTCCATGGAATTAATCCAGGCAAGAATGCTTGAGTGGGTAGTCATTCCATTCTCCAGGGAATCTTCCCTACCCAGGAATCCAACCCAGGTTTCCTGCATTGCAGGCAAGTTCTTTACCATCAGGGCTACCAGGGGAGCCCCAAATAGGCAGATGTCTTAATACAAATACTGATCCTATGAGTTTTTAACTAAACCTGTAAGGAGGATAACAAACCAAAGATTGTAGAACCTAAGAACTGGGAAATCTAAAATTGTCTAGACTATCAAAAAGTGTACTCTGAAGAGAATTGTTATGAAATCCTAAGTCAAATGAGTGTAATAACTAGGACTCTGAAAATATACTCAAATGCACAGACTCACTTTACATTCAGTGAAAGCAAAATTAATATAAATCCAATTATGTATTCAGTTCAGTTCAGTTCAGTCACTCAGTCGTGTCCGACTATTTGCAACCCCATGAATCGCAGCACGCCAGGCCTCCCTGTCCATCACCATCTCCCAGAGTTCACCCAGACTCACGTCCATCGAGTCTGTGATGCCATCCAGCCATCTCATCCTCGGTCGTCCCCTTTTCCTCCTGCCCCCAATCCCTCCCAGCATCAGAGTCTTTTCCAATGAGTCAACTCTTCACATAAGGTGGCCAAAGTACTGGAGTTTCAGCTTTAGCATCATTCCTTCCAAAGAAATCCCAGGGTTGATCTCCTTCAGAATGGACTGTTTGGATCTCCTTGCAGTCCAAGGGACTCTCAAGAGTCTTCTCCAACACCACAGTTCAAAAGCATCAATTCTTCGGTGCTCAGCCTTCTTCACAGTCCAACTCTCACATCCATACATTACCACTGGAAAAACCATAGCCTTGGCTAGACAGACCTTAGTCGGCAAAGTAATGCCTCTCCTTTTGAATATGCTATCTAGGTTGGTCAAAACTTTTCTTCCAAGGAGTAAGCGTCTTTGAATTTCATGGCTGCAGTCACCATCTGCAGTGATTTTGGAGCCTAAAAAAATAAAGTCTGACACTGTTTCTACTGTTTCCCCATCTATTTCCCGTGAAGTGATGGGACCAGATGCAATGATCTTCGTTTTCTGAATGTTGAGATTTAAGCCAACTTTTTCACTCTCCTCTTTCACTTTCATCAAAAGACTTTTTAGTTCCTCTTCACTTTCTGCCATAAGGGTGGTGTTATCTGCATATGTGAGGTTATTGATCTTTCTCCCAGCAATCTTGATTCCAGCTTGTGTTTCTTCCAGTCCAGCATTTCTTATGACGTACTCTGCATAGAAGTTAAATAAGCAGGGTGACAATATACAGCCTTGATGCACTCCTTTTCCTATTTGGAACCAGTCTGTTGTTCCATGTCCAGTTCTAACTGTTGCTTCCTGACCTGCATACAGATTTCTCAAGAGGCAGGTTAGGTGGTCTGGTATTCCCATCTCTTTCAGAATTTTCCACAGTTTATTGTGATCCACACAGTCAAAGGCTTAGCAGGATTATTATGTATTAGCAGGGTTATTTTTAATGCCCTCAGAAGTCATTTGATTACCAGGAACTGTTGATTTTAATACATATATCTCAATAGTTAAATCTTATTTTTGTGTATAACAGACTAAATATTTAGTTAGTTCAGTTGCTCAGTCGTGTCCGACTCTTTGCGATCCCATGAATTGTAGCACGCCAGGCCTCCCTGTCCATCACCAACTCCCGGAGTTCACTCAGACTCAGGTGCATCGAGTCCGTTATGCCATCCAGCCATCTCATCCTCTGTCGTCCCCTTCTCCTCCTGCCCCCAATCCCTCCCAGCATCAGAGTCTTTTCCAATGAGTCAACTCTTCATATGAGGTGGCCAAAGTACTGGAGTTTCAGTTTTAGCATCATTCCTTCCAAAGAAATCCCAGGGCTGATCTCCTTCAGAATGGACTGGTTGTATCTCCTTGCAGTCCAAGTGACTCTCAAGAGTCTTCTCCAACACCACAGTTCAAAGGCATCAATTCTTCGGTGCTGCCTTCTTCACAGTCCAACTCTCACATCCATACATGACCACAGGAAAAACCATAGCCTTGACTAGATGGGACTTAGTCGGTAAAGTAACGTCTCTGCTTTTGAATATGCTATCTAGGTTGGTCATAACTTTTCTTCCAAGGAGTAATCGTCTTTTAATTTCGTGGCTGCACTCACCATCTGCAGTGATTTGGGAGCCCCCCAAAATAAAGTCTGATACTGTTTCCACTGTTTCCCCATCTATTTCGCATGAAGTGATGAGACCAGATGCCATGATCTTCATTTTCTGAATGTTGAGCTTTAAGCCAACTTTTTCACTCTCCTCTTTCACTTTCATCAAGAGGCTTTTTAGCTCCTCTTCACTTTCTGCCATAAGGGTGGTATCATCTGCATATCTGAGGTTATTGATATTTCTCCCAGCAATCTTGATTCCAGCTTGTGGTTCTTCCAGTCCAGTGTTTCTCATGATTTACTCTGCAGAGAAGTTAAATAAGCACGGTGACGTACTCCTTTTCCTATTTGGAACCAGTCTGTTGTTCCATGTCCAGTTCTACCTGTTGCTTCCTGACCTGCATACAGATTTCTCAAGAGGCAGGTCAGGTGGTCTGGTATTCCCATCTCTTTCAGAATTTTCCACAGTTTATTGTGATCCACACAGTCAAAGGCTTTGGCATTGTCAATAAAGCAGAAGTAGATGTTTTTCTGGAACTCTCTTGCTTTTTCCATGATCCAGCAGATGTTGGCAATTTGATCTCTGGTTCCTCTGCCTTTTCTAAAACCAGCTTGAACATCAGGGAGTTCACAGTTCTCGTATTGCTGAAGCCTGGCTTGGAGAATTTTGAGCATTACTTTACTAGCATGTGAGATGCGTGCAATTGTGCGGTAGTTTGAGCATGCTTTTGCATTACCTTTCTTTGGAATTGGAATGAAAACTGATCTTTTCCAGTCCTTTGGCCACTGCTGAGTTTTCCAAATTTTCTGGCATATTGAGTGCAGCACTTTCACAGCATCATCTTTCAGGATTTGAAACAGCTCAACTGGAATTCCATCACCTCCACTAGCTTTGTTCGTAGTGATGCTTTCTAAGACCCACTTGACTTCACATTCCAAGATGTCTGGTTCTAGATTAGTGATCACATCATCATGATTATCTGGGTTGTGAAGATCTTTTTTGTACAGTTCTTCTGTGTATTCTTGCCACCTCTTCTTAATATCTTCTGCTTCTGTTAGGTCCATACCATTTCTGCCTTTTATCGAGCCCTTCTTTGCATGAAATGTTTCCTTCGTATCTCTAATTTTCTTGAAGAGTTCTCTAGTCTTTCCCATTCTGTTCTTTTCCTCTATTTCTTTGCATTGATCGCTGAAGAAGGCTTTCTTATCTCTTCTTGCTATTCTTTGGAACTCTGCTTATATCAGAGTTTATATTATATTGTATTCAGATGCTTATATCTTTCCTTTTCTCCTTTGCTTTTCACTTCTCTTCTTTTCACAGCTATTTGTAAGGCCTCCTCAGACAGCCATTTTGCTTTTTTGCCTTTCTTTTCCATGGGGATGGTCTTGATCCCTGTCTCCTATACAATGTCATGAACCTGATTCCATAGTTCATCAGGCACTCTATCTATCAGATCTAGGCCCTTAAATCTATTTCTCACTTCGACTATATAATCATAAGGGATTTGGTTTAGGTCATACCTGAATGGTCTAGTGGTTTTCCCTACTTTCTTCAATTTGAGTCTAAATTTGGTAATAAGGAGTTCATGATCTGAGCCACAGTCAGCTCCTGGTCTTGTTTTTGTTGACTGTATAGAGCTTCTCCATCTTTGGCTGCAAAGAATATAATCAGTCTGATTTCGGTGTTGACCATCTGGTGATGTCCATGTGAAGAGTCTTCTCTTGTGTTGTTGGAAGAGGGTGTTTGCTATGACAAGTGCCATTTCTTGGCAAAACTATTAGTCTTTGCCCTACTTCATTCCACACTCCAAGGCCAATTTGCCTGTTACTCCAGGTGTTTCCTGACTTCCTAGTTTTGCATTCCAGTCCCCTATAATGAAAAGGACATCTTTTGGGGGTGTTAGTTCTAAAAGGTCTCGTAGGTCTTCATAAAACCGTTCAACTTCAGTTTTTTCAGCGTTACTGGCTGGGGCATAGACTTGGATTACTGTCATATTGAATGGTTTGCCTTGGAGATGAACAGAGATCATTCTGTCGTTTTTGAGATTGCATCCAAGTACTGCATTTCAGACTCTTTTGTTGACCATGATGGCTACTCCATTTCTTCTGAGGGATTCCTGCCATCAGTAGTAGATATAATGGTCATCTGAGTTAAATTCACCCATTCCAGTCCATTTTAGTTTGCTGATTCCTGGAATGTTGACGTTTACCCTTGCCATCTCTTGTTTGACCACTTCCAATTTGCCTTGATTCATGGACCTGACACTAAATAGTATCTTTTTCTTTCTTTCTTTCTTTTTTTTTTTTTTTACTTTACAATGCTGTATTGGTTTTGTCATATATCAACATGAATCTGGCATGGATGTACATGTGTTCCCTATCCTGAACCCCTCTTCCACCTCCCTTACCATCCCATCCCTCTGGGTCATCCCAGTGCACCAGCCCTGAACATCCTGTATCATGCACTGAACGTGGACTGGTGTTTCATTTCATATATGATATTATACATGTTTCAATGCTATTCTCCCAAATCATCCCACCCTCTCCCTCTCCTACAAAGTCCAAAACACAGTTCTATACATCTGTGTCTCTTTTGCTGTCTCGCATACAGGGTTATCATTACCATCTTTCTAAATTCCATATATATGCATTAGTATACTGTATTGGTGTTTTTCTTTCTGGCTTACTTCACTTGGTATAATAGGCTCCAGGTTCATCCACCTATTAGAACTGTTTCAGATGTTTTCTTTTTAATGGCTGAGTAATAATCCATTGTGTATATGTACCATCACTTTCTTATTCATTTAACTGCTGATGGACATATAGGTTTCTTCCATGTCCTGGCTATTATAAACAGTGCTATGATGAATATTGGGGTACATGTGTCTCTTTCAATTCTGGTTTCCTGTGTGTATGCCCAGCAGTTGGATTGCTGGGTTGTATGGCAGTTTTATTTCCAGGTTTTTAAGGAATCTGCACACTATTCTCCATAGTGGCTGTACTAGTTTGCATTCCCACCAACAGTGTAAGACGGTTCCTTTTTCTCCACACCCTCTCCAGAATTTATTGCTTGTATACTTTTGGATAGCAGCCATTCTGACCAGCATGAAATGGTACCTCATTGTGGTTTTGATTTGCATTTCTCTGATAATGAGTGATGTTGACCATCTTTTCATGTGTTTGTTAGCCATCTGTATGTCTTCTTAGGAGAAATGTCTAATTAGTTCTTGGCCCATTTTTTTATTGGGTCATTTATTTTTCTGGAATTGAGCTGCAGGAGTTGCTTGTATATTTTTGAGATTAGTTGTTTGTCAGTTGCCTCATTTGCTATTATTTTCTCCCATTCTGAAGGCTGTCTTTTCACCTTGCTTATAGTTTCCTTTGTTGTGCAGAAGCTTTTAAGTGTAATTGGGTCCCATTTGTTTATTTTTGCTTTTATTTCCAAATTCTGGGAGGTGGGTCATAGAGAATCCTGCTGTGATGTATGTCAGAGAGTGTTTTGCCTATGTTCTCCTCTAGGAGTTTTATACTTTCTGGTCTTACATTTAGATCTTTAATCCATCTTGAGTTTATTTTTGTGTATGGTGTTAGACAGTGTTCTAGTTTGATTCTTTTACAAGTGGTTGACCAATTTTCCCAGCACCACTTATTAAAGGGATTGTCTTTTCTCCATTGTATATTCTTGCCTCCTTTGTCAAAGATAAGGTGTCCATAGGTGCGTGGACTTATCTCTGGGCCTTCTATTTTGTTCCATTGATCTATATTTCTGTCTCTGTGCCAGTACCATACTGTCTTGATGACTGTGGCGTTGTAGTAGAGCCTGAAGTCGGGCAGATTGATTCCTCCAGTTCCATTCTTCTTTCTCAAGATTGCTTTGGCTATTCAAGGTTTTTTGTATTTCCATACAAATTGTGAAATTATTTGTTCTAGCTCTGTGAAAAATACCGTTGTAGCTTGATAGGGATTGCATTGAATCTATAGATTGCTTTTGGTATTATACTCATTTTCACTATATTGGTGCTTCTAATCCATGAACATGGTATATTTCTCCATCTATTAGTGTCCTCTTTGATTTCTTTCACCAATGTTTTATAGTTTTCTACATATAGGTCTTTAGTTTCTTTAAGTAGATATATTCCTAAGTATTTTATTCTTTTCTTTGCAATGGTGAATGGAATTGTTTCCTTAATTTCTCTTTCTATTTTCTCATTAATAGTGTATAGGAATGCAAGAGATTTCTGTGTGTTTATTTTATATCCTGCAGCTTTACTATATTCATTGATTAGCTTTAGTAATTTTCTGATGTAGTCTTTAGGGTTTTCTATGTAGAGGATCATGTCATCTGCAAACAGTGAGAGTTTTATTTCTTCTTTTCCAATTTGGATTCCTTTTATTTCTTTTTCTGCTCTGATTGCTGTGGCCAAAACTTCCAAAACTATATTGAATAGTAGTGGTGAAAGTGGGCATCCTTGTCTTGTTCCTGACTTTAGCGGAAATGCTTTCAATTTTTCACCTTTGAGGATAATGTTTGCTGTGGGTTTGTCATATATAGCTTTTATTATGTTGAGGTATGTTCCTTCTATTCCTGCTTTCTGGAGAGTTTTTATCATAAATGGATGTTGAATTTTGTCAAAGGCTTTCTCTACATCTACTGAGATAATCATATGTCTTTTATTTTTCAATTTGTTAATGTGATGTATTACATTGATTTATTTTCAGATATTGAAGAATCCTTGCATCCCTGGGATAAAGCCCACTTGGTTATGATGTATGATCTTTTTAATGTGTTGTTGGATTCTGATTGCTAGAATTTTGTTAAGGATTTTTGTATCTATGTTCATCAATGATATTGGCCTGTAGTTTTCTTTTTTTGTGGCATCTGTGTCAGGTTTTGGTATTAGGGTGATGGTGGCTTCATAGAATGAGTTTGGAAGTTTACCTTCCTCTGCAATTTTCTGGAAGAGTTTGAGTGGTGTTAGCTCTTCTCTAAATTTATGATAGAATTCAGCTGTGAAGCCATCTGGACCTGGGCTTTTGTTTGCATGGAATATATCTGATTACAGTTTCAATTTCCGTGTTTGTGATGGGTCTGTTAAGATTTTCTATTTCTTCCTGGTTCAGTTTTGGAAAGTTGTACTTTTTGAATAATTTGTCCAATTTTTCCAAGTTGTCCATTTTATTGGCATATAATTGCTGATAGTAGTCTCTTATGATCCTTTGTATTTCTGTGTTGTCTGTTGTGATCACTCCATTTTCATTTCTAATTTTATTGATTTGATTTTTCTCCCTTTGTTTCTTGATGAGTCTGGCTAATGGTTTGTCAATTTATTTATTCTCTCAAAGAACCAGCTCTTGGCTCTGTTGATTTTTGCTATGGTCTCTTTTGTTTCTTTTGCATTTATTTCTGCCCTAATTTTTAAGATTTCTTTCCTTCTACAAACCCTGGGGTTCTTCACTTCTTCTGTTTCTTTAAGTGTAGAGTTAGGTTATTTATTTGACTTTTTTCTTGTTTCTTGAGGTATGCCTATATTGCTATGAACCTTCCCCTTACCACTGCTTTTACAGTGTCCCACAGCTTTTGGGTTGTTGTGTTTTCATTTTCATTCATTTCTAAGCATATTCTGATTTCTTTTTTGATTTCTTCTGTGATTTGTTGGTTATTCAGCAGCGTGTTGTTCAGTCTCCATATGTTCGAATTTTTAATAGTTTTTCTCCTGTAATTGAGATCTAATCTTACTGCATTGTGGTCAGCAAAGATACTTGGAATGATATCAATTTTTTTTTTTTAAATTTACCAAGGCTAGATTTATGGCCCAGAATGTGATCTATCCTGGAGATGGTTCCATGTGCACTTGAGAAAAAGGTGAAATTTATTGTTTTGGGGTGAAATGTCTTATCGATATCAATTAGGTCTAACTGGTCTATTGTATCATTTAATGTTTGTGTTTCTTTGTTAATTTTCTATTTAGTTGATCTATCCATAGGTGTGCGTAGGGTATTAAAGTCTCCCACTATTATTGTGTTATTGTTAATTTCCCCTTTTATACTTGTTAGCATTTTTCTTACATATTGTGGTACTCCTATGTTGGGTGCATATATATTTATAATAGTTATGTCTTGGATTGATCCTTTGATCATTAGGTAGTGTCCTTCTTTGTGTCTTTTCACAGCCTTTGTTTTAAAGTCTATTTTATGTATATGGGTATTGCTACTCCTGCTTTCTTTTGGTCTCTATTTGCGTGGAATATCTTTTCCAGCCCTTCACTTTCAGTCTGTATGTGTCCATTGTTTTGAGGTGTTTCTCTTGTAGACAACATATAGAGGGGTCTTGTTTTTGTATCCATATAGCCAGTCTTCGTCTTTTTTGTTGGAGCATTCAACCCATTTACATTTAAGGTAATTATTGATAAGTATGATCCCATTATTTACTTTATTGTTTTGGGTTCAAGTTTATACACCTTTTTTGTGTTTCCTGTCTAGAGAATATCTTTTAGCATTTGTTGGAGAGCTGGTTTGTTGGTGCTGAATTCTCTAAGCTTTTGCTTGTCTGTAAAGCTTTTGATTTCTCCTTCATGTTTGAATGAGATCCTTGCTGGGTAGAGTAATCTGGGCTGTAGGTTATTTTTTTCATCACTTTAAGTATGTCCTGCCATTCCCTCCTGGCCTGAAAAGTTTCTATTGAAAGATCAGCTGTTATCTTTATGGGCATCCCCTTGTGTGTTATTTGTTGTTTTTCCCTTGCTGCTTTTAATATTCCTTCTTTGTGTTTGATCTTTGTTAATTTGATTAATATGTGTCTTGGGGTGTTTCTCCTTGGGTTTATACTGTTTGGGACTCTCTGGGTTTCTTGGACTTGGGTGATTATTTCCTTCCCCATTTTAGGGAAGTTTTCAACTATTATCTCCTCAAGTATTTTCTCATGGTCTTTCTTTTTGTTTTCTTCTTCTGAGACTCCTAAGTTTCGAATGTTGGGGCATTTAACATTGTCCCAGAGGTCTCTGAGTTTGTCCTCATTTCTTTTAATTCGTTTTTCTTTTTTCCTCTCTGCTTCATTTATTTCTACCATTCTATCTTCTACCTCACCAATCCTATCTTCTGCTTCCATTTTCCTACTATTTGTTCTTTCCAGAGTGTTTTTGATATCATTTATTGCATTATTCATTATATATTGACTCTTTTTTTATTTATTTATGTTCTTGCTAAACCTTTCTTGCATCTTCTTAATCCTTGTCTCTGGGCTCTTTATCTGTGATTCCATTTTGTTTTTAAGATTTTGGATCATTTTCACTATCATTATTCAGAATTTTTTATCAGGTAGATTCCCCATCTCTTCCTCTTTTGTTTGATTTGGCGGGCATTTACCGTGTTCCTTTACCTGCTGGGTATTCCTCTGTCTCTTCATCTTCTTTATATTGCTGTGTTTGGGGTGGCCTTTCTGTATTCTGGCAGTTTGTGGAGTTCTCTTTATTGTGGAGTTTCCTTGCTGTGTATGGGGTTGTATGGGTGACTTGTCAAGGTTTCCTGGTTAGGGAAGCTTGTGTCGGTGTTCTGGTGGGTGGAGCTGGATTTCTTCTCTCGGGAGTGCAATGAAGTGCCCAGTAATGAGTTATGAGAAGTCAATGTGTTTGGAGTGACTTTGGGCAGCCTGTATATTGAAGCTCAGGGCTATGTTCCTTGTTGCTGGAGAATTTGTGTGGTATGTCTTGCTCTGGAACTTGTTGGCCCTTGGGTGGTGCTTGGTTTCAGTGTAGATATGGAGGCATTTGATGAGCTCCTGTTGATTAACTTTCCCTGGAGTCAGGAGTTCTCCAGTAGTCTCAGGATTTGGACTTAAGCCTCCTCTAGTTTTCAGTCTTATTTTTACAGTAGCCTCAAGACTTCTCTATCTATACAGCACCAATGATAAAACATTTTGTTTAAAGATGAAAAGTTTCTCCATAATGAGGGACACCCAGAGAGGTTCACAGAGTTACAAGGAGAAGAGAAGAGGGAGGAGGGAGATAGAGGTGACCAGGATGAGATGAGGTGGAATCAATAGAGGAGAGAGCAAGCCAGCCAGTATCACTTCGTTATGTGCACTCCACAGTCTGGACTGCTCAGAGATGTTCACAGAGTTATACACAGAAGAGAAGAGGGAGGAAGGAGACAGAGGTGGCCAGGAGGATAAAGGGGTGAATCAAAATTAGAGAGACAGATCCAGTCAGCAATCAGTTCCCTAAGTGTTTTCCACCATCCAGAACACACAAAGAGATTCACAGAGTTGAGTAGAGAAGAGATGGGGGAGGGAGGAGATAGAGGCAACCTGGTGGAGAAAAAGGAGAGTCCAAAGGGGGAGAGAGCAGTCAAACCAGTAATCTTGCTCCCAAGTAAAAATGTGTACTGAAGATTGGGTTCTTAAATGTACAAAATTGATAACAAATACCAAAAAGTGAAGATTAAAAATCTGGAGTAGAGGTTGGATTTTCAAAAATAAAATATTAAAGGAAAAAAGAAAAAAAACAAAGTCACAAAAATTATAAAATATATATACATGAAGTTTGCTTTAAAAAATAGGGTCTTTCTCTTTTTTTTGTTTCGCAAAGTAATAGTGGTTATAAAAATGCAAATTAAAGGAGTATAGAGGACTTAAAAAAAATTAAAGAATGATAGTAAAAATAGTAAAAATATATCTAGGACTTTCTCTGGTGTTGTTGTAGGCAGTGTGGGGTCAGTTCATTTTCAGATAGTTCCTTGATCCAGCTTATATTTCTCAAGATCTATAGTCCCTTTCCTATGTAGTCGGTACTAAGTACAGGGTTTTAATCTATTGCACCTGTCACTTCCAATGAGGTTTTCTCTGTTTTAGCTTCTTCTGTTTGCTGGTCTCTTTCCCTGGGGGCGGTGGTGGACACTATTTTAGGCTCACTTGTTCAGATGTGCTGTGGGGAGGGAAGGACATTGCAAACAAATAACACTGGCATGTGCTCACAATGTCGTGACCACCCTGGGTTTGTCCCTACTCACAGCATGTGTGCTTTCCCTGTCTACACTGCTTAGGCTCTAGGTTGCTCTGCTGGGAACTGTCTGAGGCCAGCCCTGGGTTGTATGCACTTCCCAGGTCTAAGCCATTCAGGTTCAGGTACTCGGCTAGTCCTCAGAGGTGCAGACTTTGTTGGGCCTGTGTTTTTTTTGTTCTTCCCAGGTCCGAGCAGCTCAGGTGACCAGGTGTTTGGCGAACATGGTCACTGTGACTTATTGCCTCCCCCATCCCTGCCACTCGGTTTTCTGGGTGTACAACTGGCACACCTTCTCAGGTGGATGTTGACCATCCAGAATCCCAAGAGGTCTTGGTTAGCAACAAAGCCTGCTTGCAGTTTGGTAGATAATGCCTCCCTGGGGCTGCGATTGTTCCCTTCCAGCTCTGATTGCCCTTGTCTGCCTGTCACTGGAGGGGGATGGGCCGGTCTGTAGCCAGCTAGCTCTGCTCAGCCCTTTGTTCTGTGAGTGGGCATGGCGGTGGCTTAGGTTAGGGCTTTTTGCGTGGTAGCTATCCCACAGTCTGGTTTGCTATCCCAAGTTAGTTCCTTCAGATTGCCCTTGGGGCATTCAGGCCTGGTCCTTACTCTAAGCAATGCAGCCCGCACCTCCCTGCCCAGCCCCTGCTTGCTAGTGGTGGATGCAGGCATCTGTGGTGCTTCTCCATTGGGGAAGTTACCGTTGGGCATGTAATCTGTGGGTTTTAATTATTTATTTATTTTTCCTCCCAGTTATGTTGCCCTCTGTGGTTCCAAGGCTCGCCACAGATTCAGCAGTGAGGGTGTTTCCTGGTGTTTGGAAACTTCTCTCTTTTTTAAGACTCCCTTCCCAGGATGGAGCTCCATCCCTACCTCTTTTATCTCTCTTTTTATCTTTTATATTTTTTCCTACCTCCTTTTGGAGACAATGGGCTGCTTTTCTGGGTGCCTGATGTCCTCTGCTGTCATTCAGAAGTTGTTTTGTGGAATTTACTCAGCGTTCAAATGTTCTTTTGATGAATTTGTGGGGGGAGAAAGTGGTCTCCCCATCCTATTCCTCTGCCATGTTAGGCTACATCTAAATAGTATCTTTAAGGCTTTTGATTTGAGGTGAGAAGGAATGGGAGGGATTAAGGTATTTTTCATTTTCAGGAAATATATTCAGGGAAAATTGAGGAGTCTAGATTTATTGTAGAATAAATCTTGTTTAATTAAGTAAAAACTAAATAAATAGTCCATTTAATAGTTACAAAAAATAAACTTTTCAAGTAAAACATGGAACTGAGAGAAATAACTAAATTTTTTAAATAAGATGATATTTCTCAGCATCATATTTTCCTTTCTTTCTTTTTATACCTTTATCTAAATTTATCTCACTCAGATTAAAGCCACATGAAGATTGAATGCAAAAATTTATTTTTATAATAAACCAAAATCTGATAAATAATTGAAAAAATAAATACATTTCGGCTTCAGCTTCTTTCTGAAATAAATTCTTTTGGTATGTAACTGGACACAATCATTTTTGAACTTATAAAACCAAAAAGTTTATAAGATACTCAGTCTCCATAGCCCCAATTTTGAGGTCATGTAAAGCCAAAAAGAAGGCCAAATACTAACCATATTATTGCATTTTCTATTTATCAATTATAAAAATGTTTGTCAAGGATCTAAAATACAGCAGACTCTATGTCATGTGAGCAGTAGTGACTGAGGCAATGAACAGAACAGTTACTGTCATGTATTATAAATTTTTGTCTCATGAAATTATCAAGATCAAATTATAATGAGAATAAATTATAAAGTATTAAAAATGAGGAAGCAAGAATACCCAATTTATTTTAATAATGATAAAAGACAATTAAAATTCTGGGTAAAACAGTAGTGAAAGAATTTGTGTAACCTGAATATGAAGCAAACTGTAATATTGTTTGATTTCAGAACATTAGGGAATTGAGACAGAATTTGTCATGTAGTAAGTGTTCAATAACTATTTGAGGAATGAAAGAATCAACTCATATTATAAAAATATACATGAGTAGCATAGGAATTATAAAATTAGATCCATGAGAAATGATGTGTACCCAATTTTATAGTAATTGGTCCTGCAGTAACAATATTTACTCAGTAAAAGCAATGTAATAATGAAGCATTTCTATGAACAGAGCTAGTGGAGGTGATGGAATTGCAGCTAATCTATTTCAAATCCTAAAAGATGATGTTGTACACTCACTATGTCAGCAAATTTGGAAAACTCAGCATTGGCCACAGGACAGGAAGAGGTCAATTTTCATTTCAATCCCAAAGAAAGGCCATGGTAAAGAATGTTCAAACTACTGTACAATTGTAGCAAATTAATGATCAAAATCCTTCAAGCGAGATTTCAATATTATGTACCCGAGAATTTCCGGATGTACAAGCTGGACTTAGAAAAGGCACAGGAACCAGAGATCAAATTGCTAATATCTGTTGGATCATAAAAAAAGCAAGGGCATTCAAAAAAAAAAAAATCTACTTCTGCTTCATTGATTATGCTAAAGTCTTTGACTGTGTGGATCCCAACAAACTGTGAAAAATTCTTAAAGAAAGGGGAATACCAGATCACCTTACCTGCCTCTTAAGAAACCTGTGTGCAGGTTAAGAAGCCACAGCTAGAACTGGACATGGAACAATATGTGCTTAGTTGATCAGTTGTGTCTAACTCTTTGAGACCCTGTGGACTCTAGCCCACCAGGCTCCTCTGTGCATGGGGATACTCCAGGCAAGAAAACTGGAGTAGGTTGCTATACCCTCCTCCAGGGTATCTTCCCAAACCAGGGATCAAACCCAGGTCTCCCACAATGCTGGTAGATTCTTTACTGTCTGAGCTGTGGACTGGTTCAAACTGGGAAGGAGTACAACAAGGCTGCACATTGTCATCCTACTTATTTAGCTTATATGCAGAGTACATCATGTGAAATTCTGGGCTGGATGAAGCACAAGCTGGAATCAAGATTTTTGGGAGAAATATCAACAGCCTCAAATATGCAGATGATGCCACTCTAATGGCAGAAAGTGAAAAAGAACTGAAGAGCCTCTTGATGAGGGTGAAAGAGGAGAGTGAAAAAGCTGGCTTAAAATTCAAAATGATCATGGCATCCAGTCTCACCACTTCAAGGCAAGGGCTCAAAAATCACTGCAGATGGTGACTACAGCCATAAAATTAAAAGACACTTTTTCCTTGGATAATAAGCTATGACAAGCCTAGACAGCAGATTAAAAAGTAAAGACATCAGTTTGCCAACAAAGATCCATATAGTCAAAGCTATGTTTTTCCAGAACTAACGTACTAATATGAGAGTTGGACCACTAAGAAGGTTGAGTGCTGAAGAACTGATGCTTTTGAATTAGTGGTGCTGGAGAAGACTCTTAAGAGTCTCTTGGACTACAAGAAGATCAAACCAGTCAATCCTAAAGGAAATAAACCCTGAATACTCATTGGAAGGGCTAACAATGAAGGTGAAGCTTCAATACTTTGGCCACTTTATGTGAATAGCTGACTCACTGGAAAAGATTCTGATGCTGGGAAAGATTGAAGCCAGGAGGCAAGGGGCGTGACAGAGGATGAGTTGGTTGGATGGCATGACCAACTCAATGAACATGAGTTTGAGCAAAGTCCAAGAGATAGTGAAGGACAGGGAATCCTAGCATGACATCCATGGAGTTGGAAAGGTCAGAAACAACTGAACAACAACAACAAAAACAATGTAAATATTATTCAATGAAAAAGGCTTTTGAATAAATCTCTGCAAATAGCATGAAAGAGAAATTTCAGTTCCTGGGTAGAATACACAGGTGATCTGTTTTGTAAATACACTTTCTAACCCCATCTCCTCCCTTGTAGCTCAGTCGGTAAAGAATTTGCCTGCAGTGCAGGAGACCCAGGTTCGATCCCTGGATTGGGAAGATCCTCTGGAGAAGGAAATGGCAACCCACTCCAGTATCCTTGCCAGGAAAATCTCATGGACAGAGGAACCTGGTGGATTGCAGTCCATGTGGTCGCAAAGAGTCGGGCACGACTGAGCGACTAACACACAGACAAAAACTTAATTGCTCTCCCAACTACTTGTTCAGTTCACTTCAGTCACTCAGTCGTGTCTGACTCTTTGTGACCCCATGAATCGCAGCACACCAGGCCTCCCTGTCCATCACCAACTCCCAGAGTTCACTCAGACTTACGTCCATCGAGTCAGTGATGCCATCCAGCCATCTCATCCTCTGTTTCCTCTTCTCCTCCTGCCCCCAATCCCTCCCAGCATCAGAGTCTTTTTCAATGAGTCAACTCTTCGCATGAGGTGGCCAAAGTACTGGAGTTTCAGCTTTAGCATCATTTCTTCCAAAGAAATCCCAGGGCTGATCTCCTTCAGAATGGACTGGTTGGATCTCCTTGCAGTCCAAGTGACTCTCAAGAGTCTTCTCCAACACCACAGTTCAAAAGCATCAATTCTTCGGCACTCAGCTTTCTTTATAGTCCAACTCTCACATCCATACATGACCACTGGAAAAACCATAGCCTTGACTAGATGAACCTTTGTCTGGGTTGGTCATAACTTACCTTCCAAGGAGTAAGTGTCTTCTAATTTCATGGCTGCAATCACCATCTGCAGTGATTTTGGAGCCCCCCAAAATAAAGTCTGACACTGTTTCCCCATCTACTTCCCATGAAGTGATGGGTCCAGATGCCATGATCTTCATTATCTGAGTGTTGAGCTTTAAGCCAACTTTTTCACTCTCCTCTTTCACTTTCATCAAGAGGCTTTTTAGTTCCTCTTCATTTTCTGCCATAAGAGTGGTGTCATCTGCATATCTGAGGTTATTGATATTTCTCCTGGCAATTTTGATTCCAGCTTGTGCTTCTTCCAGCCCAGCATTTCTCATGATGTACTCTGCATAGAAGTTAAATAAGCAGGGTGACAAAATACAGCCTTGACGTACTCCTTTTTGTATTTGGAACCAGTCTTTTGTTCCATGTCCAGTTCTAACTGTTGTTTCCTGATCTGCACATAGTTTTCTCAACTACTTGTTATGTATATGTAAATGCATATTTGACAGATATTTAGAATCAGAAGTAGGAAGACAAAGAACTGTAAGAAATGAAGCAACCATAGAATACTTAATTTACAGAACTTTTAACTTACAAAAATTCAACATTCATAGACATAAGAAATGTACCAAATAATACATTGTTAAAATTTATAAAATTAACATATATAACTAACTATAATTTATAGAATTAAATGTAATCTTTTAGCAATTCACTTTATATTACATGAATGTTTTATCAAGACGATGTATTGATTTTAAAATACAAATTTCAGAAAATGTATACAAAATTTTTTAAAAATCTCTTTGCACTCCCATAAATCAAAGATTATTATTGCTAACCTTTGGCTTTGTTTTCTAGCAGTTAAATGTATAAACATATCTTGGTTTTCCACACTTGTAATGAGACTGGGATATTTTTCTCAGTGTCAAAATTATATCAAATATTAGCCTAAAATATTGTTCTCCTTTTCTGATGTTTTGTACTCTAATTATAACAATATTAGTTTATAAAAATACATTTTAGCTATTGTTCTTTTCAACACTGAGGCTTTGAAATAATAATTACTTTATCATTCATTTCACAGAAGTCAGCTTTACTGGTGCCCAGGGTTGATTTCTGTAGTTAAAATTATATAAAGTTATTTTTTACACACACTGTAATTCATGGCAGGTAAAGCCCCCTCAGTGTCAGACTTTATTTTGGGGGGCTTCAAAATCACTGCAGATGGTGACTGCAGCCATGAAATTCAAAGACGCTTACTCCTTGGAAGAAAAGTTATGACCAACCTAGATAGTATATTCAAAAGCAGAGACATTACTTTGCCGACTAAGGTCTGTCTAGTCAAGGCTATGGTTTTTCCAGTGGTCATGTATGGATGAGAGAGTTGGACTGTGAAGAAGGCTGAGCACCGAAGAATTGATGCTTTTGAACTGTGGTGTGGGAGAAGACTCTTGGGAGTCCCTTGGACTGCAAGGAGATCCAACCAGTCCATTCTGAAGGAGATCAGCCCTGGGATTTGTTTGGAAGGAATGATGCTAAAGCTGAAGCTCCAGTACTTTGTCCACCTCATGCGAAGAGTTGACTTATTGAAAAGACTCTGATGGTGGGAGGGATTTTGGGCAGGAGGAGAAGGGGACGACAGAGGATGAGATGGTTCTTTGCCATCACTGACTCAATGGACGTGAGTCTGAGTGAACTCTGGGAGTTGCTGATGGACAGGGAGGCCTGGCATGCTGCGATTCATGGGGTCGCAAAGAGTCAGACACGACTGAGCAACTAAACTGAACTGAGCATGCTCGAATTCTTGCCAAAATTTCTCTATCTTATCTGAAAGACTCACTTTTCTTTAAATATATATCATTCAACACACACAAACACAAACATACATTTAAGAAACAACATAGCAATGAAGACTTCCACAATGATTTTGGACCAAGTAAATTAAATAGTCATTAAATAGCTACATTATTCTTTCAGACTACTAGATGGTTACATGTGTAAAATTTAAATATTGCAGTTTCATGGGAATGCTATACATTGTATGGACAAAGAATGCACTTCCCACATGAGAGGAGTATATTTCTACAACCAATCAGTGTCCTCTTTGAAAACTGTGACACATAAATTCCACTCATGTTGGATTATACTATTACAATTTATCATCAGATATTCTTTTGTTTTGGTACATAAGTCATAGCCCTTACAAACAATATTATGGTTTATATAATTTACTTTTTCATGGATCCCTCCCACAATGTCTATTTTTGTCTGTCTGGGATATAAAAGAGATAATTCAAAAGCACTGGTGGCTTCAAATGAGAGTTTTGCCATGAGCAGGGAGCAATTGTCTCACATCTGAGACAAGGAATGCTTACTTTTTCACCCATTCTATTATTTTCTAAAGAATTTAAGTGGTTTAAGTGTTTGGTTTAAAAAACCATAAAAATGGAGTAAAACTCTTCGATATTAGAAGTATCCTGTTTTGCAGTTAATTAAAAGGTCGGGGTGCCTTTTGCTTTAAACAAGCCTCATCAGGGTAGTTCATTAATGCAATTAGACAAAACACATTCTGTTCAACTATCTATTCATTTTAAGGCACTTTCTGCCTTGCTTAATCAAATTTAGCATGGGAGACTTTTCCTGGCTACATAATCAACATGTAAATTAAAATGCACAGGGATCTCCAAAGAATAAAAAGTTAATTATTTAATCGTTTTTCCCTCTATGCAATGAGTTGAGAATGTTTAATTAAAAAGAGAGAAAAGGAAAGTAAATATATTTTTAAGATTTGTTTATTTCTCTTGTATGAAAATGTGACCGTGATTAATGTTAAAATGACAATATGGAATAGTGAATTTTCTGCTCAATTTTAATAATAGGGATTTTGAATAATCAAAGATTGTCATTTTAATCAGAAAACTTAACTGATGGTGACATAACATGTTTTCATAAAAAATGGAAATAGTTTTAAATATTTTCTTTTTGTATAAAAGTGATCCTGCATTCATTACTGGCTTGCCTTTGTGAAAACTGAAAATATTGCTGAAGACCAAAGAGACAACATGAGAATTCATTTGACACTTTATTTTAAAAGTTCAGAAGCAGTTCATTTGAAATTTATTTGCCATACATTGAAGGTTACAGAAATAACAGGGAGAGAACACAGACCCACCCATCAACAGAAAATTCGATTAAAGATTTCCTGAGCATGGCCCCACCCATCAGAACAAGACCCAGTTTCCCCCTCAGTCAGTCTGCTCCATCAAGAAGCTTTCATAAGCCTCTTATCCTTCTCCATCAGAGGGCAGACAGACTGAAAACCACAGTCACAGAAAACTAATCAGTCTGATCACATGGACCACAGCCTTGTCTAACTCAGTGAAACTGTGAGCCATGCCTTATAGGGCCCTCCAACAGATGGTTCATGGTGGAGAGTTCTGACAAAATGTGGTCCACTGGAGAAGGAATGGCAAACCACTTCAGTATTCTTGCCTTGAGAATCCCATGAACAGTATGAAAAAGCAAAAAGATAGGACACTGAGAGATGAACTCCCCAGTACGTGCCCAATATGCTGCTGGAGATCAGTGGAGAAATAACTCCAGAAAGGATGAAGACAGAGCCAAAGCAAAACCAACACTGAGTTATGGATGTGACTGGTGTGGAAAGTAAAGTGCAATGCTGTAAAGAGCAATATTGCATAGGCACCTGGAATGTTAGATTCATGAATTAAGGTGAATTGGAAGTAGTTAAACAGGAGATGGCAAGAGTGAACATTGATGTTTTAGGAATCAGCAAACTGAAATGGACTGGAATGGGTGAATTTAACTCTGATGACCCTTACATCTGCTATTATGGGCAAGAATTCCTTAGAAGAAATGGAGTAGCCATCACAGTAAACAAAAGCGTCTGAAATGCAGTACTTGGATGCAGTCTCAAAAATAACAGAATGATCTCTGTTCATTTCCATGGCAAACTATTCAATATCACAGTAATTGAAGTCTATGCCCTGACCAATATGCTGAAGAGGCTGAAGTTGAACGATTCTATGAAGACATACAGAATGAGTTTTGAAGTTTACCTTCCTCTGAAATTTTCTGGGAGAGTTTGAGTAGGATAGGTGTTACCTCTTCTCTAAATTTATGGTAGAATTCAGCTGTGAAGCCATCTGGACCTGGGCTTTTGTTTGCTGGAAGATTTCTGATTGCAGTTTCAATTTCTGATGGGTCTGTTAAGATTTTCTATTTCTTCCTGGTTCAGTTTTGGAAAGTTGTAGTTTTCTAAGAATTTGTCCATTTCTTCCATGTTGTCCATTTTATTGGCATATAATTGCTGATAATGGTCTCTTATGATCCTTTGTATTTCTGTGTTGTCTGTTGTGATCACTCCATTTTCATTTCTAATTTTATTGATTTGATTTTTCTCCCTTTGTTTCTTGATGAGGCTGGCTAATGGTTTGTCAATTTTATTTATCCTTTCAAAGAACCAGCTTTTGGCTTTGTTGATTTTTGCTATGGTCTCTTTGTTGTTGTTGTTGTTTTTTTTTTTGTCTTTTTTTTTTTTTTTTTGCATTTATTTCTGCCCTCATTATTAAGATTTCTTTCCTTCTACGAACCCTGGGGTTCTTCACTTCTTCTGTTTCTAGTTGCTTTAGGTGTAGAGTTACGTTATTTATTTGACTTTTTTCTTATTTCTTGAGGTATGCCTGTATTGCTAGGAACTTTCCCCTTACAACTGCTTTTACAGTGTCCCACAGGTTTTGGGTTGTTGTTTTTATTTTCGTTCATTTCTAAGCATATTTTGATTTCTTTTTTGATTTCTTCTGTGATTTGTTGGTTATTTAGCAGCGTGTTGTTCAGCCTCCATATGTTGGAATTTTTAATAGTTTTTCTCCTGTAATTGAGATCTAATCTTACTGCATTGTAGTCAGCAAAGATACTTGGAATGATATCAATTTTTTTTGAATTTACCAAGGCTAGATTTATGGCCCAGGATGTGATCTATCCTGGAGATGGTTCCATGTGCACTTGAGAAAAAGGTGAAATTCATATCACTGATGAACATAGATACAAAAATCCTTAACAAAATTCTAGCAATCAGAATCCAACAACACATTAAAAAGATCATACATCATAACCAAGTGGGCTTTATCCCAGGGATGCAAGGATTCTTCAATATCTGAAAATAAATCAATGTAATACATCACATTAACAAATTGAAAAATAAAAGACATATGATTATCTCAGTAAATGCAGAGAAAGCCTTTGACAAAATTCAACATCCATTTATGATAAAAACTCTCCAGAAAGCAAGAATAGAAGGAACATACCTCAACATAGTAAAAGCTATATATGAAAAACCCACAGCAAACATTATCCTCAAAAGTGAAAAATTGAAAGCATTTCCCCTAAAGTCAGGAACAAGATAAGGGGGCCCTCTTTCACCACTACTATTCAACATAGTTTTGGAAGTTTTGGCCACAGCAATCAGAGCAGAAAAAGAAATAAAAGGAATCCAAATTGGAAAAGAAGAAGTAAAACTCTCACTCTTTGCAGATGACATGATCCTCTACATAGAAAACCCTAAAGACTACACCAGAAAATTAGAGGTAATCAATGAATATAGTAAAGCTGCAGGATATAAAATCAACACACAGAAATCTCCTGCATTCCTATACAATAATAATGAGAAAATAGAAAGAGAAAATAAGGAAACAATTCTATTCACCATTGCAATGAAAAGAATAAAAGACTTAGGAATATATCTACATAAAGAAACTAAAGACTATATGTAGAAAACTATTAAACACTGGTGAAAGAAATCAAAGAGGACACTAATAGATGGAGAAATATACCATGTTCATGGATCAGAAGCATCAATATAGTGAAAATGAGTATACTACCCAAAGCAATCTATAGATTCAATGCAATCCCTATCACGCTACCAACAGTATTTTTCACAGAGCTAGAACAAAAAATTTCATAATTTGTATGGAAATACAAAAACCCTCGAATAGCCAAAGCAATCTTGAGAAAGAAGAATAGAACGGGAGGAATCAATCTGCCTGACTTCAGGCTCTACTACAAAGCCACAGTCATCAAGACAGTATGGTACTGGCACAAAGAGAGAAATATAGATCAATGGAATGAAATAGAAAGCCCAGAGATAAATCCATGCACCTATGGACACCTTATCTTTGACAAAGGAGGCAAGAATATAAAATGGATTAAAGACAATCTCTTTAACAAGTGGTGCTGGGAAAACTGGTCAATCACTTGTAAAATAATGAAACTAGAACACTGTCTAACACCATACACAAAAATAAACTCAAAATGGATTAAAGATCTAAATGTAAGATCAGAAATTATAAAACTTCTAGAGGAGAACATAGGCAAAACACTCTCCGACATAAATCACAGCAAGATCCTCTATGACCCACCTCCCAGAATACTGGAAATAAAAGCAAAAATAAACAAATGGGACCTAATTAAAATTAAAAGCTTCCACACAACAAAGGAAACTATAAGCAAGGTGAAAAGACAATCTTCAGAATGGGAGAAAATAATAGCAAATGAAGCCACTGACAAACAACTAATCTCTATAATATACAAGCAACTCCTGCAGCTCAATTCCAGAAAAATAAAACACCTGATCTAATAATGGGCCAAAGAACTAAACAGACATTTCTTCAAAGAAGACATACAGATGGCTAACAAACACATGAAAAGATGCTCAACATCACTCATTATCAGAGATGAAAATCAAAACCACAATGAGGTACCATTTCACGCCAGTCAGAATGGCTGCTATCCAAAAGTCTACAGGCAATAAATGCTGGAGAGGGTGTGGAGAAAAGGGAACCCCCTTTCACTGTTGGTGGGAATGCAAACTAGTACAGCCACTACAGAGAACAGTGTGGATATTTCTTAGAAAACTGGAAATAGAACTGCCTTATGACCCAGCAATCCCACTGCTGGGCATACACATCGAGGAAACCAAAACTGAAAGAGACACATGTATCCCAATGTTCATCACAGCACTGTTTATAATAGCCAGGACATGGAAGAAACCTAGATGTCCATCAGCAGATGAATGGATAAGAAAGTGATGGTACATATACACAATGGAGTATTATTCAGCCATTAAAAAGAATACATTTGAATCAGTTCTAATGAGGTGGATGAAACTGGAACCTATTATACAGAGTGAAGTAAGCCAGAAAGAAAAGCACCAATACCATATACTAATACATGGCACCCCACTCCAGTACTCTTGCCTGGAACATTCTATGGACGGAGGAGCCTGGTAGGCTGCAGTCCATGGGGTTGCTAAGAGTCGGACACGACTGAGCAACTTCACTTTCACTTTTCACTTTCATGCATTGGAGAAGGAAATGGCAACCCACTCCGGTGTTCTTGCCTGGAGAATCCCAGGGATGGTGGAGTCTGATGGGCTACCGTCTATAGGGTCGCACAGAGTCGGGCACAACTGAAGCGACTTAGCAGCAGCATCAGCAATGCATATATATGGAATTTAGAAAGATGGTAACTATAACCCTGTATGTGAGACAGCAAAAGAGACACAGATGTATAGAAAAGTATTTTGGACTCTGTGGGAGAGGGAGAGGGTGAGATGATTTGGGAGAATGGAATTGAAACATGTATAATATCATATATGAAACAAATAACCAGTCCAGGTTCGATGCATGATACTGGATGCTTGGGGCTGGTGCACTGGGGCGACCCAGAGGGATGATACGGGGAGGGAGGAGGGAGGAGGGTTCAGGATAGGGAACACATGTATACCTGTGGCGGATTCATGTTGATGTATGGGAAAACCAATAGAATATTGAAAAGTAATTAACCTCCAAGTAAAATAAATAAATTTATATTAAAAAATATCTTTAAGACCCTCTAGAACTAACACCCGGAAAAGATATCCTTTTCATTATATGGTACTGGAATGCAAAAGTAAAAAGTCTAGAAATATGTGGAGTAACAGGTAAATTTGCCCTTGGAGTATGGAACGAAACAGGGCAAAGAATAACAGAGTTTTGCCCAGAGAACACTTTGGTCATAGCAAACACCTTCTTCCAACAACACAAGAGATAACTCTATACATGGACATCACCAGGTGGTCAATACCAAAATCAGACTGATTATATTCTTTGCTGCCAAAGATGGAGAAGCTCTATACAGTTAGCAAAAACAGGACTGGGAGCTGACTGTGGCTCAGATCTTGAATTCCTTATTGCCAAATTCAGACTCAAATTGAAGAAAGTAGGGAAATCCACTAGACCATTCAGGTATGACCTCAATCAAATCCCTATGACTATAGAGTGAAGTGAAGTTGCTCAGTCGTGTCCGACTCTTTGCGACCCCATGGACTGTAGCCTACCAGACTCCCATGTTCATGGGATTTTCCAGGCAATAGTACTGGAGTGGATTGCCATTTCCTTCTCCAGAGGATCTTCCCGACCCAGGGATTGAACCCGGGTCTCCTGCATTGTAGACAGACACTTTACTGTCTGAGCCACCAGGGAAGTCCTATGACTATAGAGTAAAAGTGACAAATAGATTCAAGGGATTAGATCTGATAGACAGAGTCCTGAAGAATACGGATGTAGGTTCCTGACATTGTACAGGAGGCAGCGATCAAGACCATCTCAAGAAAAAGAAATTCAAAAAGGCAAAGTGGTTGTCTAGGAGGCCTTATGAATAGCTGAGAAAAGAAGAGAAATTAAAAGCAAAGGAGAAAAGGAAAATATACCTATGTGAATGCAGAATTTCAAAGAGCAAGGAGAGATAAGAAAAGCTTCCTCCATGATCAATGCAAAGAAATAGAGGAAAACAATAGAATGTGAAAGACTACAGATCTCTTCAAGAAAATTAGAGATACCAAAGGAGCATTTCATGCAATGATGGACACAATAAAGGACATAAATTTTATGGAGATGTGAGTCTGAGTGAACTCTTGGAGTTGGTGATGGACAGGGAGGCCTGGCGTGCTGCAATTCATGGGGTCGCAAAGAGTCGGACATGACTGAGTGACTGAAATGAACTGAACTGAACTGACAGAAGCAGAATATATTAGGAAGAGGTGGCAAGAATACATAGAAGGATTATATAGAAAAGATCTTCACGACCTAGATAATCACAATGGTGTGATAGCTCACTTAGAATCAGACATCCTGGAATGTGAAGTCACGTGGGCCTTAAGAATCATCACTAAAACAAAGCAAGTGGAAGTGATGGAATTCCAGTTGAGCTAATTCAAATACTAAAAGATGATGATGAGAAAATGCTGCACTCAATATGCCAGCGAATTTGGAAAACTCAGCAATGGCCACAGTTTTCATTCCAATCCCAAAGAAAGGCAATGCCAAAGCATGCTCCAACTATCACAAAATTGCACTCATCTCACACATTAGTAAAGTAATGCTCAAAATTCTCCAAGTCAGGCTTCAACAGTATGTGAACTGTGAACTTCCAGATGTTCAAGAAGGATTTAGAAAAGACAGAGGAACAAGAGATCCAATTGTCAACAGCTGTTGGATCATGGAAAAAGGAAGAGAGTTCCATAAAAACATCTATTTCTGCTTTATTGACTATGCCAAAGCCTTTGACTGTTTGGATCACAACAAATTGTGGAAAATTCTTCAACAGATGGGAATACCAGACCACCTGACCTACCTCTTGAGAAATCTGCATGCAGGTCAGGAAGCAACAGTTAGAATTGGACATGGAGCAATAGACTGGTTCAAATAGGAAAAGGAGTAGACGAAGGCTGTCTATTGTCACCCTGCTTATTTAACTTCTATGCAGAATTCATCATGAGAAACGCTGGGCTGGATGAAGCACAAGCTGGAATCAGATTGCTGGAAGAAATATCAACAATCTCAGATATGAAGATGACATCACCATTATGGCAGAAAGTGGAGAAGAACTAAGAGCCTCTTGATGAAAGAGGAGAATGAAAAAAGTTGACTTAAAGCTGAATGTTCAGAAAACTAAGATCATGGTATCTGGTCCCTTCACTTCATGACAAATTAGGGAAACATAGAAACAGTGACAGACTTTATTTATTTGGACTCCAAAATCACTGCAGAAGGTGACTGTAGCCATGAAATTTAAAGATGCTTGCTCATTGCAAGAAAGGTTATGATAAACCTAGATAGCATATTGAAAAGCAGAGACATTACTTTGTCAACAAAGGTCTGCCTAGTCAAGGCTATGGTTTTTCCAGCGGTCATGTATGGATGTGAGAGTTGGACTACAAAGAAAGCTGAGAGCCAAAGAATTGATGCTTTTGAACTGTGGTGGTGGAGAAGACTCTTGAGAGTCCCTTGGACTGCAAGATCTAACCGGTCCATCCTAAAGGAAATCAGTCCTGAATATTCATTGGAAAGACTGATGCTGAAGCTGAAACTCCAATATTTTGGCCACCTGATACGAAGAACTAACTCATTTGAAAGACCCTGATGCTGGGAGAGATTGAAGGCGGGAGGAGAAGGGGACGACAGAGGGTGAGATGGCTGGATGGCATCACCGACTCAATGGACATGAATTTTGTGTAAACTCTGGCAGTCGGTGGTGGACAGGGAGGCCTGGTGTGCTGCTCTCCATGGGGTTGAAAAGAGTGGAACACCAACTGAGTGACTGAACGGACTAACTGAAGGTTTTTTTGGAGAGACTGCAAAGCTTGGCTATTGATTCTCTTTCCATGCAATTTCTATCTGCACAAGCTTGTTGTGACTACATTCATTTTCTTTCTGATTTTTTTCATGATGTGTTTTGCATCTTCTCAAAATGTTAAAATGTTGAGTTCATACAAATGCTAGTAATCTCTGGTTTCCTTTTTTAGTTTACATAATCTTGCATAATGAGAAGCTCTTAGGTCAATGATTTCCCTCTTGAATGTGATGGCTGTGATTCAAATCCGTGAAAATTCACTTAATATTGTGTTCAGTTATTCACTATAATGCAGTCAACTTCCCCTTACTCTTAGAGATAAAGTTCTTAACTTCAGAAGTGTCAGTTGGTAAGAACTACCTATTAACGTATTTTATCCAAGTTTTTTTTGTAAACAAGTCTTATCCTGATGAATCAGATATATTTTCAAAGATATCTAGGTTTTTGTACCATAACAATGCCCTTTCCATTACTTTTCAGAAGATTAATATATATTTATACATAGAAAGTTTAATTTTCTACATACTATATATATATATATATATATATATATGTTGCCAATGGAAAACTCTAAGTGCTCTTCAATATTAAAAAAATAAGGGCCCTATGCAAAATTTATTCAATGACCACTTAAAAATGTTGTGTGACTTTCTGTTCTGGGGAAAAATGCATAAATGTAAATGAGATCTGAGCTTGCCCTTGTATAACTTATAATTAAGAGAGAGGAAAAAATCAGGCTTCCACAAGGGGATGCCTTTTGGGATAGTGGAGATTGAAAACGCTTCAGAGCTTATTGAAATTCAGTGATATTGGTTACTAAGGAAAATGTTGACATGACATGCACATTTTAGGCCATGATGTTCCTGAAAGATAAAATAACACAACTACATATAGTTAAACGTGTATATGCATTTGTATTCCCACCTCTCCTTATGTATATAAAATTATAATTTTGTTTGTGCTTAATACAGATGATAAGGACAAATTTTTAGCTGTAGATATTCTTAAAAGATAATGTAGTATCATTATGTTAATATATATATATATATATATATATATATACACACACACACATATCAGTTCAGTTCAGTTCAGTCGTTCAGTCATGTCCAACTCTTTGTGACCCCATGAATCGCAGCATGCCAGGCCTCCCTGTCCATCACCTACTCCAGGAGTTCACTCAGACTCATGTCCATCCAGTCAGTGATGCCATCCAGCCATCTCATCCTCTGTCGTCCCCTTCTCCTCCTGCCCACAATCCCTCCCACCATCAGAGTTTTTCCAATGAGTCAACTCTTCGCATGAGGTGGCCAAAGTACTGGAGTTTCAGCTTTAGCATCATTCCTTCCAAAGAAATCCCAGGGCTGATCTCCTTCAGAATGGACTGGTTGGATCTCCTTGCAGTCCAAGAGAATGACTGCTGCCATGAAATTAAAAGACGCTTACTCCTTGGAAGAAAAGCTATAACCAACCTAGACAGCATATTAAAAAACAGAGACATTACTTTGTCAGCAAAGGTCAGTCTAGTCAAGGTTATGGGTTTTCCAGTAGTCATGTATGGATATGAGAGTTAGACTATAAAGAAAGCTGAGTGCCAAAGTATTGATGCTTTTGAACTGTGGTGTTGGAGAAGATTCTTGAGAGTCCCTTGGACTTCAAAGAAATCCAACCAGTCCATCCTAAAGGAGATCTGTCCTAGGTGTTCATTGGAAGGATTGATGTTGAAGCTGAAATTCCAATATTTTAGCTGCCTGTATCAAAGAGCTGACTCATTTGAAAAGACCCTGGTGTTGGGAAAGATTGAAGGCAGGAGGAGAAGTGGATGGCAGAGGATGAGATGTTCAAATGGCATCACCGACTCACTGGACATGAGTTTGGGTAAACTCCAGGAGTCGGTGATGGACAGGGAAGCCTGGCATGCTGTAGTTCACGGGGTCACAAAGAGTTGGACACGACTGAGCAACTGAACTGAACTGAACTGACTTCTGTTATTTTCCCAATAACAGCCCTAAGATCTATGTTTGATTTTCACTTTCACCATACAGATAATAAAGCAGAAGTACAATGAGTTAGTTTACTTGCACAGTCATCCAGTTAATACATGAAGAACTGGTATTTAAACCCGAGAAATCTGGAAACAAGTGGAAGAGTTTTATGTGACAGACTAGGGAACTTCCCGGGTGGCTCAGTAGATAAAGAATCCACCTGCAGGAGACACAGGAGATTCAGTTTCTATCTCTGGGTTGAGAAGATCCCCTGGAGGAAGGCATGGCAACCCATTCCAGTATTCTTGCCTGGAGAATCCCATGGACAGAAGAGCCTGGAGGGTACAGTTCATAGGGTCACAAAAAGTCCCATAAAACTGAAGCAACTGAGAATGCTCGCACACTCATGAAGGAGCTAAAACCCTATTTTGCAGTAGAAGTATGCCATTAACTGCTTCCAAGCACAGATGTGATAAGCACCAATGGGTGGCTCAGACCTTAAGGGCAACTGTGCTATAGAAAGATGGATTTCTTCAGTCATGTATATCTAATATAGTTACAAGGCCTCATTTAATTATTTTTACTTAGGGAGTGGTATTTGGAGTAGGAAATCAATTTTTACTAAAAAGCATTAAGAAAGGCAAAGACTACAAAAGAAACAGCCTTGAAATGACTATTGGTTTCGAGACCAACCAGAGCCATTGTGAATGTTTCTGAAAGAATGTAAGCAGGCAAGCAAACACCCTAGAAAATATTGTGAAATTTCAGGTTACTGTTGAAGTATTGTGGCTTTTTGTTGTTCATTTATGCTTACAAATATTCATGAATTTCTCCAATTACATACAGAGCTAGTCAGTGCCATGGGAAAATACTTTTTACTGGTTGCTGATAGATCAGTTTGTACAGTGCTAGAGAGACCAGGCATTTCTCAATGGGTTGTTTGTACAGTCCATGCTATCAGATATATCTATGAAATATAGTGACATACAGAACTCTCCTTTTGTTCTTTTCATTTTTAACAGTTAATTTTGGAGAAGGGAGTCTGCTGTCTGATGGTAAGCTGGACCTTTAAAATTTCAGATCCACCCTCTGAAGAGTAAATTACTGAAACTTTCCAATTGTACAGGAATAATATAAAAGCCATGGCTTAGTATTATTTACCCAAATAAACAATGTTCAGAAGAAAACAGGCAGTTTTACTAATAAAAAATGTAAATTCCAGCTTCATGTGTTATTCATGAAAGCTCTGATATCACAATTGTTATTTTTAAGTGTTTAGCTACTGCGAAAAGCATCTTCTACAATGATGAGGGAGGTTGACTGCTGAATGTCAGAAATAATGATCTAGCTGCACTGTAATCTTTGCTGAATGAGGTCTATTATGCATCATATTTAGAAGAATATTTGTGTTGTTGAGTGATTTTAAACTAATTATCTAGCACTGCTTGTATCCCATAAAATATAATGATAACAAAATAAAAACCTTATTATTAATACTGTTAAGTCCAATTGTATGCATCATTTTGAGAAGTAAACTAAAATTGACAGATTTATCAAAATCCAAATACATTGTTATTGGAAAACGGGCACACTATATAAATGTTTTCCTTGCCTTCAGAAGAACTCAATCTAGATTTACTAGTAATAGCATTCATTTTTTTTTTTTTTTACTGTTACAATGATTATGTTATTTTCATATGAAAAACTTCAGTGTAAACACTATGAAATGGCAAGGGTTTCTTCAGAGCATCTTGGCTACTCCACTGCTTCTCTCTGCCAGGCCAATTTGTCTATTTACATTGTGATCCATTTCAGACACAGGTTCACCAAATAAGCTGTCAGCTTGATCTAAGACTTTGTAAAACTTATTACATTTGCTTAGCCTTGTTTGACATGAGAGATGCATGTATCAAAATAAAGACAATTCTAATAAAAATAAACTCATTATATTGCCCTCATAATTTTTTGAGATTTCATTGTTTTTTAATATTCACTACTTTCTTTGTTCTGTCTGTGTATGTTTGTCTGTTATTGTTGTTGTTTAGCCACTAGGTTGTGTCCGACTCTGCAACCCCATGGACTGTAGTCCACCAAGCTCCTCTGTTCATGGTATTTCCCAGGTGAGACTTTTGGAGTGGGTTGCCATTTCCTTCTCCAGGGAATCTTCCAACCCAGGGATCAAATCTCCATCTCCTGCATTGGCCAGGCTGATTCCTTACCACTGAGCCACTAGGGAAGCCTTTTTATTGTGATTCTTTTTTTTTTTTTGCTTTTAAAAATGTTGAAATAAAAAAATAAAAAAGGAAAGAATTTAAGTGTTGGAACATGCTTATTTTGAAAGAGAGAACACAGTTGGGTGTGAAAATTTTCTTTTTCTTTTATCTTCCCATAAAGCTGGCATATAGTATTAACTGAGGGAAAAATAGTATCAGTTAAGAGGGAAAATTGTGTCATGTTGTCTTATGAGAATTAGAGAGGTAAATATAAGAAAGATGCAAAGGTTTTGGCTTGGATTTATCCAATTTGAAATTGTACATTGATGATGATAAAAAGAAGGCTGCTAAATACAAGAAGAATTTCCTCCATTCCAGGAACTGTCTCTGAAGCAGTGGAAGTGCTATGCAGTGGTCTTCTCTCAGTGGAGTTTCTGCTGCCTCTTTGGAAAATGTCTTTCAATTACCTCAGAGAATCCAAAAGTTATAATGTAGGTTACCACAAATCAAACCATGGCAGTGTTACTTGATTCTTTCCTTCCACAACTGCTGAAGTGTACTCTCTCAAGTGTAACAAAACCTGAAGCAATCTGAATATTGAAAGTGAAAAACAAGAGAAAGGCAAAGTCCATGGCAAGTGCTCCAACTCTGGACACATGAGAATGCTCCCAGTAATACCTAACTGGAAAATATGGATAATGAAAAGTATCACATATAATACATATCTGGAGAGAGGGATAGTTACTTGGCATTAGACATTATTGAGTGAACTGCTATGGCAGACTTTCTTGTGTAGGAGACTCATAAATTCTCCTTTTCATGGTATTATCAGTTTTAGTCTTCTAAATTATGAACAGAGATAAACAAATAGTGGTAAGTGTGAGAGAGACAACAAGAGAGAGAAGACAAAAAAAAAAAAAAAAGAGAGAGAGAGAGACAAAAAGAGATGGACACAGGTAGAGTAAGGAACATAGACAGATAGACATAAGCAATGATTGTAAGGGTGTGTGTTTGTGTATGTGGTGGGTGGTTAAAGGAAAAGTGGAATCCATAAAAAGTAAGGTAATGTGTTATATATTTCAGTAATACCTTAACATAGTTCCTGAATCAGTCTTCAAAAGTTTTCACTTTCTAGATCATTTTGATATCTGGGAGAGGGTATCATAAGAAGTCTATTAATAAAAGTAAAGAGAACCAGATAATGGTACATATTTAATGTACAGACAATACTGAAATTATACCCATTGCCAGATGTATAGACATTTAACAAATTGGTGTACTAGTGCACTTCTGAGGCCAAGTTATCCACTTTGCATTATCCCATGAATTATGATTATATATACTGTATTTTTGATTTTAGAAAGAAACATGAATATAAATATTGCAGTAAGCCACAAATTTCCCTAACACACATACACACACAGAGTTTCTTATTTACCAGCTACAATCAGTCAGTTCAGTCAGACAGTTCAGTCACTCAGTCGTGTCCGACTCTTTGCAACCCCATGAATCACAGCACGCCAGGCCTCCCTGTCCATCACCAACTCCAGGAGTTCACTCAGACTCACGTCCATCGAGTCAGTGATGCCATCCAGCCATCTCATCCTCAGTCGTCCCCTTCTCCTCCTGCCGCCAATCCCTCCCAGCATCAAAGTCTTTTCCAATGAGTCAACTCTTCTCATGAGGTGGCCAAAGTACTGGAGTTTCAGCTTTAGCATCATTCCTTCAAAAGAAGTCCCAGGGTTGATCTCATTTAGAATGGACTGGTTGGATCTCCTTGAAGTCCTAGGGACTCTCAAGAGTTTTCTCCAACAAATAATTCCCCTCAGTACTACTTTGACAGCTTTTGATTACTAACCTGCATTTAATACAAAAAACAGTCTATTTAGAATTCAAATTATGCTTGTCTGTATATTCTATAAGGCTTCTCTGGTGGCTCAGATGGTAAAGAATCCATCTGAAATGCAAAGGCCCAGCTTTGATCCCTGGGTCCAGAAGATTCCCTGGAGAAGGGAATGGCAATCCACTTCATTACTCTTGCCTGGAGAATTCTATGGACAGAGGAGTCTGGTGGGTTACAGTCCACGGGATTGCAAACAGTTGGACATGATTGAGGGACTAACACACTACTATATATTCTATAAATACAATAATTATATTTGTTGACCCGTGCATACACTCTAACACAAGCATCATAAATAAAATCTATACATTCACAGTTAGTTACAACTGTCACTCAATAATATCAATAGAAAATAGACATAGTGAAATGAATAATTCTAGAACACTTCTTCTAAGACAGGATCGATGTAGGAGCATTCAAATAACACTATTCTTACCAGTTATTCTTTAAAAATTCATGCTAATATATGACCATCATTTAACCCTAAGATATCAGCTCTCTATCTACAAAATAACAAAGTTTTTGCTTCTAACAGTGAAGTCAGGTATTTACCTGTGTTTACATGTAGACAACAGACAATTGATTTGACCAGATTCTTCATTTTCAATCAGATGGTTTGTATCTTGGAAAAAGTAATGAAATCTTAAAATTAGTCTTTAGTTTATGTAACAATGTAACTTAAAGGAGTTTCTGGACAATTAATCTGTTATGTTATATAAGACAACTAACATATCTGAATATAATACTTATAAAAATAGTTTTCACTAAACTTTTACTGCTGAATGAAATCACTTATGAAATATTAAAAAAAATTTTCATTGTCACTTTATATATTTTGGAAATAACAGAGCTTCTACCCAATAGTATGTGATAACCTATATGAGAAAAGAATCTAAAACAGAATAATATTATATATGCATATATATATGTACATATATAACTGAATCACTTTGCTGTGTACCTTAGACTAACACAGTAGTGTAAATCAACTATATTTCAATAAAAATAAAATGTTTAAAATAGAAATAGCAGGGCTTGGCTGATTAAAGCAAAAATGTAAAGAAATAAAATCTTATCTTATTTTGCCCTTGTATTTCACTCCCTTAGATATTTCCCATAGATACAATAGATTGCAGCTTTTATATCTAAAATAAAAATTGCCACATTCAAAATTGTTCTTATTAAATTATAATGAATAATAAGCTTATTCTGGAAATACTTTATGGGTGCTATTGTTATTGACAGTCAGTTCAATTCAGTCATTCAGTCATGTCTGACTCTTTTTGACCCCAGGGACTGTAGCACACCAGGCTTCCCTTCCCATCACCAACTCCCGGAGTTTACTTGAACTCATGTCCATCGATTCAGTGATGCCATCCAACCAACTCATCCTCTGTCATCCCCTTCTACTCCCATCTTCAACCTTTCCCAGTATCAGAGTCTTTTCAAATGAGTCAGTTCTTTGCATAAGGTGGCCAAAGTATTGGAGTTTCAGCTTCAGCAACATTCCTACCAACAAATATTCAGGACTGATTTTCTTTAAGATGGACTGATTGGATCTCCTTCCAGTCCAAGGGACTCTTAAGAGTCTTCTCCAACACCACAGTTCAAAAGCATCAACTTTTTGGCACTCAGCTTTCTTTATACTCCAACTCTCACATCCATACATGACTACTGGAAAAACCATAGCTTTGACTAGATGGAGCTTTTTGGCAAAGTAATGTCTCTGCTTTTGAATATGCTATCTAGGTTGGTCATAGCTTTTCTTCCAAGGAGTAAGGATCTTTTAATTTCACGGCTGCAATCATCAGCTACAGTGATTTAGAAGCTCAAAAAATGAAGTCCGTCACTGTTTCCACTGTTTCCTCATCTATTTGCCATGAAGTGCTTGGACCAGAGGCTGTGATCTTAGCTTTTGAATGCTGAGTTTTAAGCCAACTTTTTCAGTCTTCTCTTTCACTTTCATCGAGGCTCTTTAGTTCTTTTTCACTTTCTGCTATAAGGGCTGTGTCATCTTCATATCTCAGGTTGTTGATATTTCTTCTGGCAATCTTGATTCCAGCTTCTGCTTCATCCAGCCCAGTGTTTCTCATGATGTCCTCTGCATATAAGTTAAATAAGCAGAGTGACAATATACAGCCTTGACGTACTCCTTTTCCTATTTGAAACCAGTCTGTTTTTCCATGTCCAGTTCTAACTGTTGCTTCCTGACCTGCATACAGATTTCTCAAGAGGCAGGTCAGGTGGTCTGGTATTCCCATCTCTTTCAGAATTTTCCACAATTTGTTGTGATCCACATAGTCTAAAGCTTTGGCAAAATCAATAAAGCCGAAATAGATGTTTTTCTGGAACTCTCTTGCTTTTTCGATGATCCAGTGGATGTTGGCAATTCAATCTCTTGTTCCTCTGCCTTTTCTAAAACCAGCTTGAACATTTGGAAGTTCAAGGTTCATGTACTGTTGAAGCCTGACTTGGAGAATTTTGAGCATTCCTTTAGTAGTGTATGAGATGAGTGCAATTGTTTGGTAGTTTGAGCATTCTTTGGCATTGCCCTTCTTTGGGACTGGAATGAGAACTGACCTTTTCCATTCCTGTGGCCACTGCTGAGTTTTCCGAATTTTCTGGAATATTGAGTATAGCACTTTAACAGCATCATCTGTTAAGATTTAATAGCTCAACTGGAATTCCATCACCTCCACTAGCTTTGTTTGTAATGATACTTCCTAAGCCCACTTGGCTTTGCATTCTAGGATGTATGGCTCTAAGTTGGTAATCACAGCATTGTGACTATTTGGATCATGAAGATCTTTTTTGTATACTTCTTCTGTGTATTCTTGCCACCTCTTCTTAATATCTTCTGCTTCTCTTAGGTCCACACAATTTTTGTCATTTATTGTGCCCATCTTTCCATAAAATATTCCCTTGATATCTCTAATTTTCTTGAAGAGATCTCTGGACTTTCTCATTCTATTTTTTTCCTCCATTTCTTTGCATTGATCTCTGAGGAAGACTTTCTTATCTCTCCTTGCCCCACATCCAAGGGAAGAGAAGCCCCAGCAGAATGGTAGGCACTGGAGCAGAGCTATGAGGAGATACCTCATGTCTAAGAACAAAGGGGAAGTCCCAGCAAGACAGTAGGAGGGGCTAAATCCCATTTAGAATCAAACCCCATTCCCAGCAGAAATGCTCAGAGGGCTCAAAGAAACCTTGTGCACACCAGAACCAAGAGACCCCACAGAGACCCAGAAAGAACTGTGTTTGAGTGTCTCCTGTGGAGATGTGGGTCAACAATGGACTGCCACAGAGGCAGGGGCTCTGGGTGCAACAGACCTGGTTATGGCATAGCCCTCATGGAAGAGGTCTGCATTAATCGCGCCACAGACCTGCCAGAACTTACATAGGACTGTGAAACACACTCTTGGCAGGCACAAACAGAACCTTGTGCACACCAGGGCCCAGAAGAAAGGAGCAATGACCCCACAAGAGACCTATCCAGACTTGCCTATAAGTGAAAGTTAAGTAAGTGAAGTCGCTCAGTCGTGTCCAACTCTTTGCGACCCCATGGACTGTAGCCTTCCAGGCTCCTCTGTCCTTGGGATTTTGCAGGCAATAGTACTGGAGTGGATTGCTGTTTCCTTCTCCAGAGGATCTTCCCAACTCAGGGATCGAACCCGGGTCTCCCACATTATAGACAGACGCTTTACCATCTGAGCCACCCCAGCTAGCCATAAAGCAACCCAACAGGCTGAGGATGAGTTGGTTAGACAGCATCACCAACTTAATGGACAAGAACTTGAGCCAATGCAAGACAGTGGATGACAGAGGAACGTAGGGAGGAAGTCCCAGACAGGACCTATTCTTTTACCCTCTTGGCATTGAATCTGAATATTTGTTTGTGCCACAGCCCACCAAGTTAAAAAAATTCCCTTATACCTGACCCCAGTGGCTTCTAAACAAGGTATTCCACCTCCCCATCTTGTAAAATTCCCTATTTATGGCCACACTGAAGATATAGACTCTACCTTCTAGATAACTCCCCAAGAGTCCCCATTCTTCAGGGTCTTATGACTTTCCCATAATGCTGCAGCCTGTAAAAGGGCTTGACAAAGTTCTATTGTGACTTAAGCACACCCTTTTGACAACAGAGCAGACCTCTCAAAACCTGTAAATTTAGAAAAGTATAAATCTATAAAACTTATAGACAGGTTACCTTAAACACTGTGCACTTCCCAGGTGGCACGGTGGTAAAGAATCTGCTTGCCAATGTAGGAGACACAAGAGACATGGGTTCTATACTTGGGTTAAGATCCACTGCAATAGGAAATGGTAACCCGTTTTCCTGCCTGGACAACTCCATGGGCTGAGGGGCCCAGAAGGCTACTGTCCATGGGGTAGTGAAGAGTCCACAACTTAGTGACAGACCATCACCTTTGAATTCTCAACCCAGTAAAAAAAAAAAAAAAAAGACCAACTCAAGCTTTTATCGAGGTCCACATTGTCAAAGCCAGTTTTTCCCGTATTCACGTAAACCATAAAAAAGTTGATGCCTTCAAACTGTGGTCCTGCAGATGAGATGGAGAGTCCCTTGGCCAGCAAGATCAAACCAGTCAATGTTACAGGTTATCAACTCTGAATATTCATTTGAAAGACTGATGCTGAAGCTCCAATACAGTAGCCAGATAGAAAAAAACCCTGAGTGTCCAGAAGTCTGCAGAGGAGGCATGGGTTGGCAGGGGCCTGCTGCAGGGCTGGGGGCACTGAGTGTAGCAGTGCATGCATGGGACCTTTTGAAGGAAGTAGCTATTATCTTCATTACCTCCACCATAATTTGGCCCCAGGTAAAAAACTGGGAGGGAATGCAGCCCCACTCATTCACAGACAGTTGGATTAAACATTCACTGAACATGGCTCTGCCCATCAGAACAAGACCCAATTTTCCCCTCCGTCTGTCTGTCCCATCATGAAGTTATCATAAGCCTTTTACCCTTCTCCATCAGAGGGCAGATAGACTGAAAACCACAATCGTAGAAAACTAATCAATCTGATCACATGGACCACAGCCTTGTCTAAGTCAATGAAACTATGAGCCATGCCGTGTAGGGCCACCCAAGACAGATGGGTCATGGTGGAGAGTTCTGACAAAATGTGGTCCACTGGAGAAGGGAATGGCAAACCACTTCAGTATTCTTGCCTTGAGAACCTCATGAACAGTATGAAAAGGCAAAAAGAAAAGATAGGACACTGAGAGATGAACTCCCCAGGTTAGTAGGTGCCCAATATGCTACTGGAGATCAGTGAAGTAATAACTCCAGAAAGAATGAAGAGACAGAGTCAAAGCAAAAACAACATCCAGTTGTGGATGTGACTGGTGATGTGAGTAAAGTCCAATATTGTTGACAGGGGAATATGTTAAAATCAAGGGATAAAACATACTTTTGTCTCAATGAAAGGACCAGAACTAAGAATAAGACTCTTTTTTTGTTTGTTTGTTTTTTTCTTGGTAGAAAAGTGCATGGGCTCAGAGGATCACATATAAAATTTACAGTTAAAAAATACTTGTCTATCTATCATGCATGAGAATAATAAAAGAAGGAAAACTTTAATACAGTAACTATCCAATTTTATGTAGAGAATAATGTGTGTTTGTCAGAAATTTATGTTAAAAGCCCAAAGTTCCAAGAGCTAGCTTTTCATCTAGCTCTATAAAGCATATGATGACTGCATCAAAGAACAAATACACTGGTCCACATTTACAGAAAATAAATTCAGCTAAATTCAATAGTACACTATTAAAAGTGGAGTGTGTTCACACATGCATACATGCACCCACACTCATACCGCAGCACTAAATATGAGTTGTTCGTTCACTAATTCAATTCAAATACATTTTGGGCATCTACTGTATACCAGAAATTCTTCTGTGTGCAAGAAATAGATAGGACTAAGTATTTTTCCCTATCCTGAAGTGACTCCCACTAGAGTCAGAAAGAAAAGCTCAGAACCAACTATTACATAATGTATTGGGATTTTGAGTAGATTTAATTACAGACCACTATGGGAATATAGGAGCATGCTCAACTAATTCTGTCTGGTCCTTGTCTTCACCCATAAGTGTATCACTTCTAGAGTTTATATTTCACAGATCACAATAGCACCATCATGTCAAAAATTTATACCTTTTTACCCAAATAATTCTTGAAATACTTTGTCTATGAATTCATTGACGTATACCTTGACTCTTCTATTGTTCTCTTAACAACTGTCCCATCTTCACAATGTTCTCTAAAAAGATCATCACCTCATTACTATTGATTCTTTGCATTATTTTTTGTAGAAATCACATGGGAAAAATTCTACTCTGGCTCCATCCAGCTCTTTAGTTTGTTGACAGGAGATAATGGAGAACTACCAAAGAAACAGACTCAGTTCAGTTCAGTTCAGTCACTCAGTTGTGTCTGACTGTTTGTAACCCAATGAACTGCAGAATTGTCCTTCATCAGCTCCCAGAGCTTGTGATGACATTGAACTATCTCATCCTCTGTCATCCCCTTCCCCTCCTGCCTTCAGTCTTTCCCAACATCAGGGTCTTTTCCAATGAGTCAGTTTTTTGAATCAGGTGGCCAAATTATTGGAGTTTCAGCTTCAGCATCAATCCTTCCAATGAATATTCAGGACTTGTGCAACATAAATCCATGATCTATAAATGTAGCCCTCAATGTAACCTTCAATATTTTATCCATAGGGCTTCCCAGATGACTCAATGGTAAAGAATCCACCTGCCAATGCAGGAGATGTGAGTACAATCCCTGGGATGGAATGAACCCTGGGAAGGAAATGACAATCCACTCCAGTATTCTTGCCTGAAAAATCACATGGACAGAGGAATATAGCAGGCTATAGTCCAAGGGATTGCAAAAGAGTTGGGCACAACTTAGTAACAAAACAACATTTTATCCATTCCAATTCTTTAGTTGTTCTTAACATGTTTATAATTCTCAAAGCTCTTTTTCCAAATAAGATTCACTAATTGATCATCTGATTGATGAATTTTGGCCTTTGCTTACTTACCTTCATCTCTGCTTTGATCTTTCACAGCCCCCCTGCATAGCAACATATTTAAGACAGCATTCTTTATTCAACTTATCAATTGTCACTTGTCAGATCAGTAAAGCCAGCATGATTACTGACTACTTAGACTTTTTTTTTTTACATTAAGACTTCTTTAAGATAGCACATGTGAAAATGTTAACTGTGGAGGCTCGAGTTCCAAGCCTAACATTCCAGATTGGAAAATAAATTCTACATAAAACAAAGGTAGTTTCGATTTGCAATTCATGGAATATTTACCTTTAAAATTTTCAGGATCCTCTTATTTGAGTCTTGAGAAAATTCAAATTCAAATATTATTAAAGAAATATTCTTTAGGTTAAGGTTATCCCATCAATCAAATGATCACCCATTAATTAGCAGATGTGACAGGAAAAAATTTGGTTGACTTGACTGAGAAATCTTGGCCTTTATGTGGTAATGATTTGAATATCACTGCTAGTAGTTAATTTTTTGATTTGACATTATTTAAAATAAAACTCTAGATTCATCCAAACCATATGTAAGAATCTGAGTATTGTGAATGTACAGTAATTAACAAGAATCACAAACATCTGTTCCAACTGGTGAACTGATATAAGTTTGAAAAGCAACTGTGAACAAAATGTTGATGGATTGTGGTCATTATCCTCATACTGATTAATCTTATTCATCAGCCTGTCAGAATATTAGGTCATGAAAAAACATGATCTATTAATAGTGACATAAAAACATAATTGTATATATTTTCAAAAACTTCTTTGTGTTCTTAATTTCTCTAAAACTGCAGTGGGGATTAACATGCTTAATTTCCTGCATTGGTTCCCTGAATTCACTTTATATAATTTTCAAGGTAATAGATAATCTGCAGATGTAACACATGAAAGATAATCCCTAGTCTGGGAAAATCACACTGTTATCACCACAGGGAAAAAGATTCATGTCAATATTTAGGTCTTATTTGAGTTGCCTAAACTTAATAATAATATGCAAAGATGATACAAGAGACACTCTGTTAACTCTGTCTTTGAAAAATATTATATGTCATTATGTACAGAAAAACTCTATTGTTGAATCTTATGCCTATAGTATGGTTTTCGCCTTGGCCCTCGTAGTGGGGTTTATGCATAGTTTATTAGGTGCATTACCATGTGAGAAAAAATGTCTTTAGAAAAATCTAATTACATGTGTTTTAGGTTGAGGGTTCTTTAAGGCAAAGGCACAATTCTTCAATATTTAATATGCATCCAGGATAAATGCAGTTTGACCCACCATTGGTGGAGTATGAAGTCCTTTATGTAAGCAATGAGAAAGCCTTCTAATATAGCCAAAACCAAAGCCACAAGTAAATTATAAAAGTCTTAGCTCTCAAATGAAATCAATTACAACATACCTACAAACTCAGATCACGTATTTAGTTTATCCCAGAGAGACAACAAAAAGGGTTTGTTTTTTTTTTTCTCCCCCACTTCATAATGGCTAGGGAGAATTGTTTGTTTGTACTGGTTTCATTGCTTATCAGTTATTTGTCATCTTTCAGTTAATCTGAAAATTGCTATGAAAAGCTCTTTCTACACTACTCCCTGTATACTTTGCAAAAATATTAAAATTGAAAACAGCATAAAATTCTGTGCATTACCTATTTTGCCCATCTTTGAGCTTACTTACAGATTTAAAGAGTCTAATATTCAGTGGTTTTTAGGATATAGGTAACATATTTCAATCTTTATTCCAGTAAAAAATCCATATTGCTTAGATAATACTTGACTCAAAATGTGAAAATCAAACCAAACCAACAAACAAACAAAATATAAAATAATCTCTGAAAATGAATAGTTCAAAATAAAAATATTAATTTATTTTTTAAACTCTCCAGAATGTCATGAACCATTAAGAGACAGCAATTTTTGTATTTTCTATTGTAACTTGAGGGCCTAGAACAGTGTCAGGTACATCTTAGATAGCAATATTTTTTTTTTTTTAAAGACTGGATTAGTGTCCAAATCATGTGAATAAACTCTTCAAATTAAATGAAATTTTGAATTTAAAATGTATCTGATATTAACAATTAGCAAGTGGCCTGAAATCACTCCTCAATAAAGGTAAAAATCTGAGCAGAAAAAAATAAATGATACCAATATTGTGGACAATAGCTTGAAACTCTATTGGTTATTAAAATAAGGAAGGAGATCAGAATTAATATATTCTCCTGGGGATTACAGAGTCTTCAAGTACTCACCGGAGGTTTTTTTTTTTTTTTTTTTTTTTTAAGTTCTTCAGACTATAATATGAAAAAAAAATACTGAAATCATGTTTTCAAGTTCTTTATTAAAACAGGTATTTAATGCAGGACAAAAATCCAAGTCATAAATGTGACTACAGGGAAACAGTCATCAAAAATGTTGGGAGACTCTGAATCGTATTTGTGTAGATCATAAAAGTCTTAGAACTGGAGTTAAACAGGAAGTTAGAGGTCATTTACTCTAATCTTATATCTGAGGAAATGATTCTTTTTTCAATTACAATATACACAATTACAGTACATTTTCATTTATCTGAGTTCTGAGTTACTCAAAAGCTCAGCTCACTAATTTATTTTCCCACTTGACTTTTATGAAAAAGAAAGAAATTATAAATAGGAAAGATAATTAATACACTTAAAGATAACTCTGGGATACTTCAACACCCTGAAGTGTCTTTTCAGCCATCAGGAAAAGATACAATTATCTTCAGTATTATTTTAGTGTTAACTCTTTGACTTCATACCCAGGTGTGGAAACTCTACCTTATATGGATATTGTGCACTGTAGGATTTGCCTTGGAATACATGAGTATTAGATAAATAAGGCAAGACACAAGATTCAAATGATGCTGAAGAAAGAAAAGAAAGGACAGTAAGCAGAAACAGTATAAATTGTAAGAAATCTAGAAAGAAACAAAAAAGGAAAAAAAAATTAAAACTTGAAGATACAGATATAGCAAGAGATAAAAGAAGGGACTGGCAAATTCTTGATTCTGGGGTTATAACATAACAAATCACTCTTATCTCAGATTCTCTTTTCATACCCTGAAAAAACATTATGCAACAACTGAGACACTTTCTTCCTAATGCTTCCTTACAAAACACCTCAAGGTAATCTCAAAAGGGTCTCTGTGGCTCACAATCAGACTCTCCTAATAAAAATATTCAAGTATAACAGAATTCTTAGAGAAAATCACTTGGTCTGATAATTGCATCATTCCTAACATGTGAAATGGGTGCTTTTGCTTTAATTACTTCAGTAATAGGAGTGCCTCCATGACCCTCAAATTCCTTTAAAAGTGCTCATAGTGATTTGTTTTCTTCAAAGTATTAATAGGTTTAGAACCTTTCTTGTCTCTCTTTTTTCCCATCCTTTGTCTTCATTTTACCTGTGCCCACCTGTCTCATCCAACTAGCAACCCTTCCTGCTTATCCTCATGTTCTTCCTGTTTATCTTTTACTCCTTGTCTGTCTCCTTGCCACTCTCTGCTCTCCTTCCCCTCTCCTGCTTTCTGAATTTATAAATTCTTTAAATACAGTGCTAAAGTGTATACTAGAATAAAGTGAGCCACTGTCTTAAATGTTAGTTGTAGAAGCTCCTGGTGTGTTGCAATAATTATTCAGTACATATAGTTAATGCATTCTTAAACAGTAATCATTACTACTTGCTAAGAACAGGTAAAGCTATTAAGAGGGTCTCAAAACAGAATAACCTTTAACTCATCTGAGCAATAAGATAATTTTTAGTACAATTTATGAGGTTTCAAATCCCAAACCCTCACTTTGATAAAAGAGCCTTTGGGTGGTATTTTCTACCCTCGAAGGATCAACTATAGCTACTTCTCTATTTCACTATTATTTGAAAGCTCTGCTATAAAATGGTCTTCTTCAAATGAATGGGAGTATCACAGGCAATATGTTCTCTAAATTTTCTTGGCCTAAATCATGCTGATGAGCCAAAGCACTTCCTATAAGTCTTTTCTAAACATTATGTGGTTAAAAACCATGTGAGCTTTGATTGCTACTCAAACTCTCTTTCAACACCCGATATTGTTGCCGCTTACTATCCTGTGACCTTGACTTCATCTCCTTGACTATAATTCCCTCACTTGTAAAACTGGAACAAGAAAACTGACTTTGCAGGGCTATAGGTAGGAGACATTGAGGCATTTTGAAATGTCTCTCAAATAATTGAATATATTACATACATATGTATATGTTATTTATACATATTGTATCACCTATTATATAATATTTATAGATATATTTATATACTATATAATATATATAAAATACAGTGACCATGCATTTAAACACAAATGCAAACAGCTGTCACTGTTAACTTATTAAAATATATCTTTTCATGTTTATTGCTTAAATACATTTTAATTTAAAGTTTACCCATATGCATGGCCCCAATTTTCTCCTTTGTGATATTCCACCAGTTTTACTGAGTCAATAAGAAGAATTTTCCTTGACATCATTGATGTCTATTCATTTACCTTTCCAAACACTGGTCCATTTTGACACTGAATACCATTATATTTGTATCCGTGTATTAAATTTTTGCAAGACAGATATGTTGGGTTCATGGAGGCATAAATATAAACACATAAAAAGTATTGCATAGCAAGATTTCTTTATTGGTTAAGACTTTTTTCAGTCATTCATTTAAACAACATTTATTGGTTTGTTGTTATTGTTCAGTCACTAAGTCATGTCCAACTCTTTGCAACTCTATGGGGTACAACCCAACAGGCTCCTCTGTCCATGGAATTTTCCAGGCAAGAATACTAGTGTGGGTTGCCATGTCCTACTTCAGGGGATCTTCTCAATCCAGGAATCGGACCCACGTATCTTGCATTGGCAGGGGATTCTTTACCACTGAGACACCTGGGAAGCCCCATTTATTGGCTACTTATGACAAAAAAAAAAAAGAGGGGGACTTCCCTGGTGGCTCAGATGGTAACGAATCTACATGCAATGAGGGAGACCTGGCTTCAATCCCTGAGTCAAGAAGATCCCCTGGAGAAGTGCTTGGCAACCCACTCCAGGAATCTTGCCTAGAGAATTCCATGGACAGAAGAGCCTGGCAGGCTGCAGTCCATGATTACAAAGACCTGGACATGACTGAGTAACTAACAATATGATAAAAATATATTGGGTGATACATAAAAGAGATATGTCCTACTCCCAAAGAGTTGAAATTAAATTATTTGAGTCTGTTTCACAATGGACTGACTTTAAAATGTGTTTCTTGAAGGACCAGTGCATACAAGGAAATACAAGGAAATACACTGAATATTGTAGAAGGTACAAAAATTAAGACAATAGAATGCTTGTTAGAGTTTGTATGATTAATATGTCATTATTAAATGAAGTACATATGAGAATCAGCACATATTAATAACATTAATAGTAATTTCTAACATTAAAGAACACATGTCAAAAATTATTGTATAATTCTAATTTTACAGGTGAGAAAACTGAAGTGCAGAAGTCATTTTATTCCAGATCATGTGGCTACTAACTTAGATTTGAGTGTATGTGATTGAACTCCAGATCCCAACATAACCACTGTGATACATTGCCTCTTTTAACTGATAAAAGCAAATAAAAAAGAAAAGAAAAGAAAAGAAATCTAATATCTATGACATACCTAACACAATTAGAACAAGTTGTAGGTTCATAATAGTTTATTTTTTTTCTGAGATGGCATATGGGTTGAACTTTGAATGATAATCATAATTTTGCTGGATTAGATAGAAGGTGCAGTTAGCAGATGGAAAGGTTTTAGTCTGAAGCAGAAGTCTGACCAGTGGTATCTAAAATGCCACAGGGGGTGATCTATAAGCAGTGAAATTTGGATAGAGACAAGGCCATGGACTTGACCCTGGAACAATTCAGGTCCGAACAGCATGAGTCCACTTACACACTGATTTTTTTCAATATTTATAGTATGTACATTTTGTTTTATGGATCTTTAAATTAATTATGTAGGAAAGTTTATGTTTTATTAGAAATCAAAATATGTGGCATCTGAAGAACTTGGGTATATAAATGTATGTATAACTGAATCACTTTTTTGTACACCTGAAAATAATGCTATAAATCAACTGTACATCAATAAAAATAAATAAATTTTAAAAAAAGAAAAAAGAGTTGGAGATTAAAAAGCAAAAATCAAACGAGTAAAAACAAAACAAAGCAATAACAAAACTCCATTAAAAACAGTTAGGGTTTAAGTCCTGATTCTGTCCAAACTACTTTCATACCATTGGGTGAGTCATTTATCAATTACTTTGTTTTTGAGGCAGAGATAGCAGTACATGGATTTTTGACAGTGTGGGATCAGTGCCCCTACCCCCATATTGTTTAAGGGTCAACTGTGTAGAGGGGAAAAGTGAACATTATGGCTGAAAGACATGAATGAAGAAATTCTACAGCCATAAGAGCACTTTAAATGTTTTTAAAAGACAAACCGTTGGAAGTGTAGACCATCTGACAAGGTGTGACAGCCTAATCTTCTTGAGGCATTTGAAGAGGTCACCAGAGCTGTCTGAACCTGAAGAACTGTGACTCTGCTGATCCTGAAACAATCCTGCTACATTTCAAGTAGCCCAGGAAGGTTCTGCTTAAACGACTGCATGAAATCATCCTTAACATATGGGGCTCTAAAATAATGCTGTGTGTTGTCAGATACACCAGTTTTAACTGTCTCCAAGAGCAAAGGTAACGACGTTAAATACACCACATATCATGGCTTCTTTCTAGTTCTGTCACCGTCTAGATCCATCTAGAAGCTACAGAATAAAATGGTTGACTTGAGCACCTTCATCCTTGGGAAGGTGAAGCAGAGGATGAAAATATTTTCTCAAAGTGTGAGAAAAGGAGAGGTAAATTTGGAGTTTTCAATTATACAAGACAAATTTCAGGCCCTTTTGAGAGAGCTGCAATCCACTGTCATATAAAACTGACACACCTTTAGTAGTTAAAAAGGAAAATGATAATTTTTAAAAAGAAATTTCCAGGATCCCCAGGTGGCTCAGTGTTAAAATAATCCCCCTGCCAATGTGAGACAGGAGACATGAGCTCGATCCCTGGGTTAGAAAGATCCCCTAGAGGAGAGAAGGGCAACCCATTCCAGTAGTCTTGTCTAAAATTCCCATGGACTGAGGAGCCTGGCAGGCTAACAGTCCATGAGGTCATAAAAGTCACACACTACTGAGAAACTGAGCACTCAACAAAAAGAAAAACAATCTCAAAAGTTGGTCAGAATTAGGTCCTTGGCCTTGAAAAAAACTCGGAAGCCAGGACAGGAGTCCTCTGTGTTCCCCTGTTCTTTCCTTCCTTCTGTTCTGTATTATTACTTGCTAAATCAATTGCAGCTGCTTGCCTCAGGCCAGTGCATTTAAGCCCTTTCTTAGGGTTTTGATAGTACCCTGTGAGAATTTCACCCATAACTCCTTACCAGTTCCCTACACTGTCTTGACCTCTACCAGAAAATTGTTATTATATTTATAACAGCATCCTGAGAATATTTCACCAAGCTGCTAACAAAACTCTGTTTTATACAACCAATGAATTATGCCTTCAATGTCTTTTTATCTCTGCATGATGTCCTAGATTAATGCACTATATAATGTTTGTTTATACAACCATGTTTTTTCTTTAAAAGTCACTAAGAGGATTTTAATAAACATTGAAATGATCAATGTGTTAATTGGTTCCAGATAATGTTTATCAAATATTTAGGAAGAGAAAATAGAGTACTGTATGGCAAATAATCAAGGAAGTCATTTTATTGGAAGAGATTTGCTTAAGTAGGGATAGAATTTCAACACTAAGAGCTGTTTTAAATACAAATGGGAAAAGAGGTAAGAATTAGCTTAAGTAAAAGTTAATGCAACATTAGGTTTGCAAATTCAGTTGAACAAAGTTAGAAAATTTGTATTTTGTGTTACAAGATACATTGAAATTATGTCCTTTGGTTGTGTGTGATAGACAATATGGATTTTAATTTTATTAGTATTATTTATTAACATAATGTTCTACAATGCAAAACTGGTGACCTAAATAATGATTTCTCCTGATTCTGAATATGAGGGGCTGTTTGATCATTTGGGAAAAAAAAGTCATACAAAACAGATCAAATTATCTATATATCTATACATATTTTTTTGTCCCTTTTGCACTGTCTAGCAGACAGAATTCAAACTGTTATTGAAAATTTAAATTTCAAGCAATAAAAAAATTAATGGATAAAAGTGTGATAACTTACTATCTAAAAGTGTGATAACATTTCTAATGTTAATGAAAACTCTGGGGCTCCCAAGGGAGCAGCAAACTCTTCCCAGAGTCTCCACATGCTTCATGGCAAACAGCCATTAGAGTTTACAAGAGAAACTTGACTCTTGGACATTCATTTCCAACTTTGCGTATTTTCTTTCTTAGAGCCAAATGGAGACAAAGAATTAGAATTTCCTGACTTGGAACCTAAAGTTGCTCCACTGCATTTACCTGTTATCTCTGCCTATATTTTACAGGTCAATTGAAAGTGAAAATGTTAGTCCCTCAGTCCTGTCCTACTCTTTGCAACTCTGTCGGCTGTAGCCCACCAGGCTTTTCTGTCTATGGAATTCTCCAGGCAAGGATACTGGAGTGGGTTGCAATTTCCTTCTCCAAGGGATCTTCCTGACCCAGGGATCAAACCCAGGGCTCCTGCTTTGCAGGCTCCTGCTTTACTGTCTGAGCCACCAGGGAAGTCCCGCAGGGCAATTAAATTGACATTAAACCATTAAACCCAACAAGGATGTTCCACAAAACTTAGAATGGGGATTTTTTCCCAGCAGGTTTATTGTCATTGGAGAATTTAGGATTAAAAAAACATGGACAGCAGGATTTGCACTGGGAAAAATAAATGAGGAAAGTTATGATTTTTTTTTCTTCTAAATATGACCTTAAAAGAGGAATCACATAAAGAGGAATTCTACATTTTAAGACTTGAAGATATATGCAATTAAAAAAAAATGTTCTGGGTGATGCAGTGAGAGGAAAATGTCAGTAAGTCAGATGTAGATATGACAAGAGTCCTATATTGTATTATAAAAATCCTTACCAAATTTTCTGTTACTTCCTTACAGTGTAAGAAATAGTTTGGCAGATATATATGTTATGAAAGAAGATATACTTGAAAATGCAATGTTTAGGTCACATAAATATGTGAGTTTTCTTTTAAATAAAAATATTATTCAAGAATATATTTAATTTTCAACATCATAATATAAAACTAATTTATTTTGCATATTAAAGCTTTTGACCTAATTTATTCTTTGAGTCATGGGTAGTTCAATGCCAAAAATATTTGAGTTGTTCTTTGTGTTTACTGCTTATTTTGTACCAAAATTACTCCTAAGCAATACTTTGCTTCTCAAATTTATTATAATTATTTATGCTGTATTATAGCTTCCACAAGATAAAGGATTTAAGAATATCTCACCTTTGTCAGAAAGGTATCTATTTTGCAGTTATGTTATATTTAATGCTAAAAATATGGTAGCATTACATAGTGTTTGCATCATAAAATAAGGTGTGGTATGACATCATTCTGAAAGAGATGGGAATATCAGACCACCTGACCTGCCTCTTGAGAAACCTACATGCAGATCAGGAAACAACAGTTAGAACTGGACATGGAAAAACAGACTGGTTCCAAATAGGAAAAGGTGTGTGTCAAGGCTGTATATTGTCACCTTGCTTATTTAACTTCTATGCAGAGTACACCATGAGAAACGCTGGGCTGGAAGAAGCACAAACTGGAATCAAGATTGCTGAGAGAAATATCAATCACCTCAGATATGCAGATGACACCACCCTTATGGCAGAAAGTGAAGAGGAACTAGAAAGCCTCTTGATGAAAGTGAAAGAGGAGAGTGAACAAGTTGGCTTAAAGCTCAACATTCAGAAAACGAAGATGATGGCATCTGGTCCCATCACTTCATGGGAAATAGATGGGGAAACAATGGAAACAGTATCAGACTTTTTTTTTGTGGGGGGGCTCCAAAATCACTGCAGATGGTGATTGCAGCCACGAAATTAAAAGATGCTTACTCCTTGGAAGGAAATTTATGACCAACCTAGATAGCATATTCAAAAGCAGAGACATTACTTTGCCAACAAAGGTCCGTCTAGTCAAGGCTATGATTTTTCCTGTGGTTATGTATGGATGTGAGAGTTGGACTGTGAAGAAAGCTGAGCATCGAAGAATTGATGCTTTTGAACTGTGGTGTTGGAGAAGACTCTTGAGAGTCCCCTGGACTGCAAGGAGATCCAACCAGTCCATTCTAAAGGAGATCAGTCCTGGGTGTTCTTTGGAAGGACTGATGCTAAAGTTGAAACACCAGTACTTTGGCCACCTCATGCGAAGAGTTGACTCACTGGAAAAAACTCTGATGCTGGGAGGGATTGAGGGCAGGAAGAGAAGGGGACGACAGAGGATGAGATGGCTGGATGGCATTACCGACTCGATGGACATGAGTTTGGGTGAACTTCAGGAGTTGGTGATGGACAGGGAGGCCTGGCGTGCTACAACTCATGGGGTCACAAAGAGTCGGACAGGACTGAGTGACTGAATTGAATGGAATTGATGACATCATTTCTCCCCTCAAGGAGAAAAGTTTTCTGGGCCTCTTACTTCTCAAACAGGAGAGTGAAGGAAATTAGCTGGCAAAAGTTCTTTGAACTATGTCTTTATCACTGTGTTATGAAAACCAAGGCCACATTAGAAAGTTAAAAAGATAAAGGACAAGGTAAATATTTAGTTGAAGAGTGTATCAAAACAGTAACCTTAGTTGAAGAGATTTGTGCCAGTTATTTAAACATTCTGAGCCTTCAGTTTCTTCATTTTCAAAGTAGTGTTGATGATAGTTATTTGTAAAAATTATGAGGCAACCCATCTAAGGAGGTTATTTCAGTGTCTGAAACTTAGTAAGTACTCAATGAACATTATGTTTTATTTGATGTTAGGTTATTTCATTTGAACTGAAATAGTATGCTTTTCTCTAATGTGTGGGTATATGCATCTGTGTATATGTATATATATATATGTATTTGCTTATTATGTATTTTTATTTATATTACTATATCCCAGGTGGCGCTAGTGGTAAAGAACACACCTGCCAAAGCAGGAGATGTAAAAGACGTGGGTTCAATCCCTGAATCAGAAAGATCCCCTGGAGAAGGGCATGGCAATCCACTCCAGCATTCTTGCCTGGAGAAGCCCATGAACAGAGGAGCCTGGTGGGCTATAGTCCATAGGGTTGCAAAGAGTAGAACACAATAAAAGTGACTTAACACACACATATACACACACATACAGACACACACACATACTTAAGATATATGTAGTATATCTTATTTAAGAGAGCACCAAAATGACTGTAGGGTTTAGCTTCATTCTTTGTTTTTATAAAGGCCAAGAGGAGAATAAACCTTGCCTAATATGTCCCTGCCTGTAAAGAATTTGCTAAATTTACCTCAGTTGTAACCAAAGAGGTTCTTTCTTTTCATACAGGCTGTCATTCAAGCTTAGAATCACAATGATGACTGCAAGACAACTTTAAATTCCACAAGAAGATGCACTTCAATATTTAGAATAGAAAGTAATAGTATTTTTAAAATTCTAAGGACATAGTACATCATGCATTCCTCACAACTGTCAATAAATAATTGGTTAAGTTCAAACAGAACTGAAATTCCAGCTGAGTTATTTTTAAACCTAAAAGATGATACTGTTGAAGTGCTGCACTCAATATGCGAGCAAATTTGGAAACTCACCAGTGGTCAAAGGACTGGAAAAGGTCAGTTTTCATTCCAATCCCAAAGAAGGGCAATGCCAAAGAATATTCAAACTGTTGTACAATTGCAATCATTTCACATGCTAGGAAGATAATGCTCAAAATCTTTCAAGCTAGGCTTCAACAGTACATGAACTGAGAACTTCCAGATGTACAAGCTGGATTTAGAAAAAGCAGAGGAACCAGAGACCAAATTGCCAACATGTGTTGGATCATAGAAAAATCAAAAGAATTACAGAAAAACATCTGGTTCTGTTTCACTGACTATACTAAAGCCTTTGACTGTATGGATCAAACTGTGGAAATTTTTTAAAGAAATGGGAATATCAGACCACCTCACCTGCCTCCTGAGAAACCTGTAATGCAGGCCAGGAAGCAACAGTTAGAAATGGACATGGAACAATGGACCAGTTCTAAATTGGGAAAGGAGTATGTCAAGGCTGTATATTTTCACTCTGCTTGTTTAATTTATATGCAAAGTTGGGCTGGATGACTCACAAACTGGAATCAAGATTTCCAGGAGAAATATCAACAACCTCAGATATACAGATGATACCACCCTTATGGCAGAAAGTGAAAAAGAACTAAGGAGCCTTTTGATAAGCATGAAAGAGGAGAGTGAAAAAGCTGGGTTAAAATAAAAAAACGAATATCATGGCATCCAGTCCCATCACTTCATGGCAAATTGATGGGGAAAAAAGTGGAAGAGTGACAGAGGAGGCTTTTCTTGGCCTCCAAAATCAGTGTGGATGATGACTGCAGCCATGAAATTAAAAGATGCTTGTTCCTGGAAGGAAAGCTGTGACAAACCTGGACAGTGTATTAAACAGCAAAGACATAACTTACCTGATAAAGGTCCTTCTAGTCAAAGCCATGGTTTTTACAGTAATCATGTACAAACGTGAGAGCTGGACCATAAGGAAGCCTGAGCACAGAAGAATTTATATTTTTGAATTTGTGGTGCTCAAGAAGACTCTTGACAATCCCTTGGACTGGAAGGAGATCAAACTAGTCAATCTTAAAGGAAAACAACCTTGCTTATTGATTGATGCTGAAGTTGAATTTCCAATACTTTGGCCATCTGATGCAAAGAACCAACCCATTGGAAAAGACTGATGCAGAGAAAGTTTGAGAGCAGGATGAGGAAGGGGCAACAGAGGAAGAGGTGGTTGGATAGCATCACTGACTCCATGGATATGAGTTTGAGCAAACTCTGGGAGATGGTAAAGGACAGGGAGGCCTGGAGTGCTGCAGTCCATGGGATTGCAAAGAGTCAGATAGAACTTAGTGACTGAATAACAATAAAAACAGAACTGACTCAGTAAGGACTGGAACCAAGTTTTAAGTGTCTGTTTTGCTTCTAATTAGTGATTATACAGTGGAAGTGAGAAATAGATTTAAGGGACTAGATCTGATACATAGAGTGCCTGATGAACTATGGATGGAGGTTTGTGACATTGTATAGGAGACAGGGATCAAGACCATCCTAATGGAAAAGAAATGCAAAAAAGCAAAATGGCTGTCTGAGGAGGCCTTACAAATAGCTGTGGAAAGAAGAGAAGTGAAAAGCAAAGGAGAAAAGGAAAGATATAAGTATCTCAATGCAGAGTTCCAAAGAATAGCAAGAAGAGATAAGAAAGCCTTCCTCAGTGATCAATGCAAAGAAATAGAGGAAAAGAACAGAATGGGAAAGACTAGAGATCTCTTCAAGAAAATCAGAGATAACAAGGGAACATTTCATGCAAAGATGGACTCGATAAAGGACAGAAATGGTCTGGACGTAACAGGAGCAGAAGATATTAAGAAGAGGTGGCAAGAATACACAGAAGTACTATACAAAAAAGATCTTCACGACGAAGATAATCATGATGGTGTGATCACTCACCTAGAGCCAGACATCCTGGAATGTGAAGTCAAGTGGGTCTTAGAAAGCACCACTATGAACAAAGCTAGTGGGGGTGATGGAATTCCAGTTGAGCTATTTCAAATCCTGAAAGATGATGCTGTGAAAGTGCTGCACTCAATATGCCAGCAAATTTGGAAAACTCAGCAGCTGTCACGGGACTGGAAAAGGTCAGTTTTCATTCAAATCCCAAAGAAAGGCAATGCCAAAAATTGCTCAAACTACCACACAATTGCACTCATCTCATACGCTACTAAAGTAATGCTCAAAATTCTCCAAGCCAGGCATCAGCAATACATGAACTGTGAACTTCCTGATGTTCAAGCTGGTTTTAGAAAAGGCAGAGGAACCAGAGATCAAATTGCCAACATCTGCTGGATCATGGAAAAAGCAAGAGAGTTCCAGAAAGACATCTATTTCTGCTTTATTGACTATGCCAAAGCCTTTGACTGTGTGGATCACAATCGTTGTGGAAAATTCTGAAAGAGATGGGAATACTAGACCACCTGCCCTGCCTCTTGAGAAACCTATATGCAGGTCAGGAAGCAACAGTTAGAACTGGACATGGAACAACAGACAGGTTCCAAATAGGAAAAGGAGTACGTCAGGATACTCCTTGCTTATTGTCACCCTGCTTATTTAACTTCTATGCAGAGTACATCATGAGAAACGCTGGACTGGAAGAAACACAAGCTGGAATCAAGATTGCCAGGAGAAATATCAATAACCTCAGATATGCAGATGACACCACCCTTATGGCAGAAAGTGAAGAGGAATTAAAAGGCCTCTTGATGAAAGTGAAAGAGGAGAGTGAAAAAGTTGGGTTAAAGCTCAACATTCAGAAAACAAAGATCATGGCATCTGGTCTCATCACTTCATGGGAAATAGATGGGGAAACAGTGTCAGACTTTATTTTGGGGGGCTCCAAAATAACTGCAGATGGTTACTGCAGCCATGAAATTAAAAGACACTTATTCCTTGGAAGGAAAGTTATGACCAACCTAGATAGCATGTTGAAAAGCAGAGACTACTTTCCCAACAAAGGTCTGTCTAGTCAAGGCTATGGTTTTCCCAGTGGTCATGTATGGATGTGAGCGTTGGACTGTGAAGAAAGCTGAGTGCCAAAGAATTCAAGCTTTTGAACTGTGGTGTTGGAGAAGACTCTTTAGATGCCCTTGGACTGCAAGGAGATCCAACTAGTCCTTTCTGAGGAGATCAGCCCTGGGATTTCTTTGGAAGGAATGATGCTAAAGCTGAAATTCCAGTACTTTGGCCACCTCATGTAAAGAGTTGACTCATTGGAAAAGACTCTGATGCTGGGAGGGATTGGGGGCAGGAAGACAAGGGGATGACAGAGGATGAGATGGCTGGATGGCATCACTGACTTGATGGACGTGAGTCTGAGTGAACTCCGGGAGTTGGTGATGGACAGGGAGTCCTGCCGTGCTGTGATTCATGGGGTTACAAAGAGTCAGACACAACTGAGTGACTGAACTGAAGTGAATCCTCACTGCTCTAGATTACTAAGTCTCACTAACAAAGGAAATGTGTAAAGGAAATGACAGTGGTATGATAGTCTCTGTGATATGCCTATATGTATGTAGAAACAACTGACTCACCTATTAGAAAAGCAAGTATCCTTGGTAACCCTTGATCTTAAAGCTGACAGATCAGAATACAAGGTGGACTGTGGCACAGGTGATATGTTCAGTTTTATGATTCAAGTCTACTGGGAGATGATTGTCAATTTGGAATGTATAAAATGTAACTTTTATTTCATATCCTAGAGATTTGCATTGATTTAGCAGGTATTTTTAATTAAATATCTTTGTCAAAAAAACATTACTTCCTGGATTTTAAAAATTTAGATGGTTTCTTATCAGGGACATCAGAACTCTCAGGGAATGAAGTCTTTAAGAGTATTTTGGTTGTGTTTTTAATTTTCCACTTCCACACACAGCAGGATGCAAGATGCAGTTTGTTTGGTTTTTGCATCATTTTTTTGGTTATTTTAAAATAATGAGCTGGATTTAGATAATTCTTTGGAAACCACTAGCTTTGTTCATAGTCATGCTTCCTAAGGCCCACTTGACTTCACATTCCAGGATGTCTGGCTATAGGTGAGTGATCATACCATTGTAATTATCTGGGTCATGAAGATCTTTTTTTTACAGTTCTTCTGTATATTCTTGCCACCTCTTCTTAATATCTTCTGCTTCTGTTAGGTCCTTACCATTTCTGTCCTTTACTGAGCCCATTTTTGCCTAAAATGTTCCCTTGGTATATCTAATTTTCTTGAAGAGATCTCTAATCTTTCCCATTCTATTTTTCTCTTCTATTTCTTTGCATTGATCGCTGAGGAAGGCTTTCTTATCTCTTCTTGCTATTGTTTGGAACTCTGCATTCAAATGGTTATATCTTTTATTTTCCCCTTTGATTTTTGATTCCCTTCTTTTCACAGCTATTTGTAAGGCTTCCTCAGACAGCCATAGTGTTTTTTTGCATTTCTTTTCAATGGGGATGGTCTTGATTCCTATTTTCTGTACAGTGTCACAAACTTCCATTCATAGTTCACCAGGCACTCTATCAGATCTAGTCCCTTAAGTCTATTTCTCACTCCTACTGTATAGTCATAAGGGATTTGATTTAGGTCATACCTGAATGGTCTAGTGGTTTTCCCCACTTTCTTCAATTTTAGTCTGAATTTGGCAATAAGGAGTTCATGATCTGAGGCACAGTCAGCTCCCAGTCTTGTTTTTTCTGACTGTATAGAGCTTCTTTATCTTTGGCTGCAAAGAATATAATCAATCTGATTTTGATGTTGACCATCTGGTGAAATCCATGTGTAGTCTTCACTTGTGTTGTTGGAAGATCACTATGAACAAAGCGAGTGGAGATGATGGAATTCCAGTTGAGCTATTCCAAATCCTGAAAGGTGATGCTGTGAAAGTGCTGCACTCAATATGCCAGCAAATTTGGAAAACTCAGCAGTGGTCACAGGACTGGAAAAAGTCAGTTTTCATTCAAATCCCAAAGAAAGGCAATGCCGAAGAATGCTCAAACTACCACACAATTGCACTCATCTCACATGCTAGTAAAGTAATGCTCAGAATTCTCCAAGCCAGGCTTCAATAGTACGTGAACTGTGAACTTCCAGATGTTCAAGCTGGTTTTAAAAAAGGCAGAGGAACCAGAGATCAAGTTGCCAACATCCGCTGGATCATCAAAGAAACAAGGGAGTTCCAGAGAAACATCTATTTCTGCTTTATTGACTATGCCAAAGCCTTTGACTGTGTGGATCACAATAAACTGGAAAATTCTGAAAGAGATGGGAATACCAGACCGCCTGACCTGCCTCCTGAGAAATCTGTATGCAGGTCAGGAAGCAATGGTTAGAACTGGACATGGAACAACAGACTGGTTCCAAATAGGAAAAGGAGTATGTCAAGGCTATATATTGTCACCCTGCTTATTTAACTTATATGCAGAGTACCTCTTGAGAAATGCTGGGTTGGAAGAACCACAAGCTGGAATCCAGGTTTCTGGGAGAAATATCAATAACCTCAGATATGTAGATGTCACCACCCTTATGGTAGAAAGTGAAGAAGAACTAAACAGCCTCTTGATGAAAGTGAAAGAGGAGAGTGAAAAAGTTGGCTTAATGCTCAACATTTGGAAAACAAAGATCGTGTCATCTGGTCTCATCACTTCATGGGAAATAGATGAGGAAACAGTGGAAACAGTGTCAGACTTTTTTTTTTCTGGGCTCTAGCATCACTGCAGTTTGTGATTTCAGGCATGAAATTAAAAGATGCTTACTCCTTGGAAGGAAAGTTATGACAAATCTAGACAGCATATTAAAAAGCAGAGACATTACTTTGCCAACAAAGGTCCATCTAGTCAAGGCTACGGTTTTTCCAGTGTTCATGTATGGATGTGAGAGTTGTACTATAAAGAAAGCTGAGCACTGAAAAATTAATGCTTTTGAACTGTGGTGTTGGAGAAGACTCTTGAGAGTCCCTTGGACTGCAAAGAAATCCAACCAGTCCATCCTAAAGGAGATCTGTCCTGGGTGTTCATTGGAAGGACTGATGTTGAAGCTGAAACTCCAATACTTTGGCCACCTGATGCGAAGAGCTGACTCACTGGAAAAGACCCTGATGCTGGGAAAGATCGAGGGCAGGAGGAAAAGGAGACAACAGAGGATGAGATAGTTGGATGGCATCACCGACTCGATGCACATGGGTTTGGGTGGACTCCAGGAGTTGGTGATGCATATGGAGGCCTGATATTCCACGGTTCATGAGGTCACAAAGAGTCAGACACGATTGAGTGACTGAACTGAAGTGAACTTGGAAACCACTAAAATACCTTGTGAATAGTAGGTACATTTACCTTGGAAATGATAAATACATTTACACAATGACACTTCTTTTGTTTCATACTCTGATTCTTAAGCATTTATTTTTGCCTCTGACCTTTCACCAGGCTGTCTTACATACTTCAATTCAGTCTATAATTTTAGGCCTGTTAACAGGCATTCTGAAATTCAGTAGAACAATTTCTAGTTTAATTACAGATTGATGCAGTTTTAGAACTAATTCATTTATGTTTTCTTTTTAAATACACTTTAGTTTTTAAAGCAGTTTTAAATTCACAGCAAAATTGAGCAGAATGTATAGAGTTCCAATATACTATTGTCTGCCAAATATAGTCTTCCCAACTAGCAACATCCCACATTAAAATGGTATACTTGTTACTATCTATGATTCTATGTTGATACATCATTATCATGCAAATTTCATAGAATATATTAGGGTTCACTCACATATTAAGGTTAAGGATTGGCTGAATTCCTTTAATAAACACAGGCCTATGATAACTGTATATTTTTTATTGTTTGAGTTTCAGCAGATTATCTTTCAAGGAATTTATCCACTTCATCTAGGTTATCAAATTTGTGAGCATAACGTTTTTCATAGTATATATATATATATATATATTTTTTTTTTTCAGCCTTTCATTGTCTATGGGATCTGTAATGATGATGTCAATTTTCTTTCTGATATTAACTTGCACATTCTTCCCCCTCCTCCTCTCTTTTTCTTTTCCCCCTTAGTTAGCCTCACTAGAAACACTTATTTTAGAAATCTATTCAAAAAGCCAGCTTTTGATTTCATTTTTAAAATTATTTTCCTAATTTTAATTTCATTAATGCTCAAATTTTTATTACTTCTTTTCTTCTGTTTACTTTGGATTTAATTTGTTCTTTTACAAATTTTTTAAGGTGGAAGCTTAGATTACTATAGATTATTTAGTAGATTTATTATGTAGGTAATTTAGATTATCTTTATTACTTTGCCTGGAAAATCCCATGGATTTAGTAGCCTGGTAGGCTATAGTCCATGGGGTCACAAAGAGTCGGACACGACTGAGTGACTTCACTTTTACTTTCATTTTGATTACTTTGATTATTTAGTAATTTTAGTCTCTTTTCTCGTTTTCAATGCTGTATATTTCCCTACAGGCACTGTTTTCATTTACATCCTATGAACTTTAACAAGTTGTGTTTCATTTTCACTTAGATCAAAAGATTTTTAAATTTCCTTTGAGATTTCTTATTTGACCCATGTTTTATTTAGATTTGTCTTGTAATTTCTAAGTACTAGAGATTTGTTATTGTTAAAAATACATTACTTAATTTCCCTTTCCTGATAAAGATAGGGATAGTGTATGACTTTATTTCATAGTTTGGCTAGCAGATGGTTTATGAGTTATATCTCTTTTTAGGAAGAAAACTGCACTGCACATTGAAATAATCATGGATCTTATAGGGAAATTTAACCTTTAGTGCTACAAATGATTAACTTTTCCCCTTTGTTAGGTCTGGAAATACCATATAGGGTAGACATTATTCACTTCATAAAGATACTAACAGAAATAATATTTTCAGTGTAGAACAATTTTAGGTGAAAAAAGTCAAGACTTAAACCTTCATTTTAAAACTTCCATTTTGCTTGCTACCTAGGAAAGCAAACAAGTAAGTAACAAAGCAAACAGAACAAGTCTGTTCACACACCTGTGAACAAACACCTTCAATACTCTATAAACTAAAATAAATCATTAAATAGTGAGAAAATATTTGAATGTTTTTGTTCCTGTTTTTAATCTTTGAGTAGTACTATAGGCTGCCAAGACAATGGTCTAAGTTTTGTACTGATCTTATCTGCTCTAGATTGGTGCTAATAGAAAGAAAAGGTGGGCAATGTATGTAATTTTATATTTTATAATTATTTTATAAGTAAAAAGCAAATGAATTCAATTTAATTAAGATACAGTATATAATCTGATATATCCTAAACATTATTTCAAAATAAATGATTATAAAATACTGACACTGTATAGTCTTATTTTTGGATTGTCTAAAAACCAGTGTATTTTATATAAACATATCACAATATAAATATTTAGATTCCATGAAATTTTCAGTTGAATATACAAAGTTAGACATCTAAATTCTTCCAAATATGTACTTATCCAATAAAAAATAAATTTAAATAATTTTCTTTTAATATTTTCATTTATTTGATAAATTTGATTTATCTTTTTATGAATAATTGATTTGAAGCAAAAACAGTCATTCAAAAATTATACTTAAGTAGTTATATAACTTTTTTTCCCTAGGAAACTTGTTTTATTAACATTGAATTCAAAGCAATACTGTTTAAATTAAAAAGCAGCTCTGAATATATCAACAGAATACTCCTCTAATTTTTCTTATAGTTTTGCAGGCAACTTATATAATGCTGTTGGTTAAAATTGAAATTCTTTGTCTTTGATTCATGTCAGAAAATTATGTAAAATCATTACTAGTATATGAAAAGCTGAGATTTCATCATAAATTGTCATACTTTCTAGGTAACACAAAGATCTTCCACGACATGAAAAAATGTGATCTCCCTTCACATTCAGCATATTTCTATTCATTTGATATTGATGAGAAAATGTAAAGCACAGTGCCATTTTTAAATTGCTTTTCATTGTTGACTATTTAACAAGAGTTCTTTTTTTTTTTTCCAAGAAAATCTTGAGTTGGAGTTAACAATATGGTGAATCTTTATAACACTTTCCCCCTAATCAGTAAGTCTTGCCAAAATACACACCATCATTATCTTCTATTTCTTTCAACAGTTCCATAAACTGGTGATGGTTCAAAATGCTTGCACATATATATGGAACAATTTTAACCACTACACTTGTGATGATTTTCATAGTCTGCTTCTTTTCAGTGAATATAAATATTTTCCATATGCATTAAAAAATAGAGGGAACCACTAAGGAAAACTTGAGTCTCTTATATACTTGGGTTTCTTTTGTCATGACAGAAATGTTTTTTCCCTGAAATTTTTCTTTGAAGACATGAAAGTATTAAAAATATCTATTTCATGAGTTTCTTTTATAGGCCTTATTGATATTTCTTCATAAATTTTAAAGTCCTTTAAGATAAAACATAGCTCATCTAAAGCAAAGGAAAAGTAATCATTATTTATAACATTTTGAATCAACTAATTTTTGAAATTATTAAACAAAGATCTTGTTTATCAATTTTTTTTCTATTGAGAGGAAATATCTGAAGAAATTTACCTTTTTGGTGAAAAAAATTGTTGCTATTGTATACCTGATTATTTTTAATATTATTTTACCCAGCAGATAGAAAAATTTTCACTTTATTCTGCCATAGCCAATTGCAGTTGCCACTAATCATGACATTTGCAGTCAACCTTCTAGGTCAATTCTAGATGGTCCTATTTTATTTCACAAACTTGGTGTTTTTGTGTGTGTTCTCAGCCATGTCTGACTCTTTGCTGCCAGGCTCCTCTGTTCATGGAATTTTCCAGGTAAGAATACTGGAGTGGGTTGCTGTTTCCTACTCCATGGGATCTTCCCAACCCAGGGATCGAACATACATCTCCAGTGTCTCCTGCATTGGGAAACAAATTCTTTACCACTGAGCCACCTGGGAAGCCCTACAAACTTGATGATGTCAGTGCAACATAAAAGCTGCTAAAATGTCAAAAATACTCAAATGTATTTGTTGTACATATAGGTTTAATTCAACTGTTATTGCTACTCTCAAATGAAGAAACTATAGAATTCATGGTTTGCTTAAAATCTTCAAGCAAATGAAAAATTTTAATTGCTTCCCTCCCCTTTTTTGTGTGTCTTTCATTTTTATTTTATTTTTACATAGTTAATTTTATGCATTCTAAAATCCATCATTCTTTTTGCTTTCTCTTCTTTTTTGTAAGTTTTAATTGAATTCCTCTTTTTACTTTTTTGTGTCATTGCCCTTCCTTTTTTCTTTCTTTCTTTTTTTCCCTTAATTGTTTGAAAACCAGAAACTTGGGGATTTGAATGACATCTATTTAAGTGGAGCATCTTAACTAAAATGTCTTATCCAGAATGATCAAAAAGTACTACGACATGACGTGCATCCACAGGAATCTCTTAACATCCTTAGAGGACTTCTCCTTTGTCGTTGAAATGTGAATTCTGCATAAGGACATCATAGAAGACTAAAAGGTCAGAAGTGAAATATATTACTCTCCAGATGAAACACTGCAAGGTGTATTCTGATTATAATTAGCACCCTAAATAAGGATATTTTAGAATGCCACAAAAATATGTTCTTTTATGCTCTTTTGAAATCTTTCATTAGATTTGTGGGGTAGAAATGCTAAAAGTGATTAAATCTTTTGCCTTCTTTTCTGTAGATACAATGTAAATGATTCTATGTTAAAAGATCTCAAAGTGGTCTTTTAATTGCACTTTAGTGTAGACATTTTTTCTATGTTCAATTTAAGCCATATCAAATAATTCTCTATGGAAAATAAAAAATAAAAATCACATCACAACTACCAATTCTTTGTGACATTTTTTTCCTTTCATCTGTTATGTTAATATGATACTCAGGTATTTCTGTTAAAAATCATAAGCTATTTTTATCTATAAAAGAGAAATGGCAAGGAGGCAAAGAAAAGAACAAAAATCTAGAATCAAATGAATCAGCTAGAATGTGTAATTGAATGTAGAGTAATGACTGCATTTCCATATGACAGTCCAATCAGGTAATTTTCTCATTTACAGGAATTTCATTTCTCCTTAAGAGAAGTGAATTCTCTTCTTTAAGAAGACCCGGTAAAAGAGTTCTGTTCTTTTGAACTCATTATCCCAGCAATAAAGTTCATTTTTTCCATCTCACCCATTGTATCTACTCTGTGTAGGATGTGGACATCTTTATTTCAAGAACACACATCAAGGACGAGCAAATGACAGCCTTATGACCAAATCTGGTTGTTGGTCTTTATGATCCACCTCTAACTAAGAAAATTTAAAAATATTAAGGGTTTTTTAAAGAAATAAAAAAGGAAACAAAATAGTATGGGCCAGAGACAAGTGGCCTGTAAAGCCTAAATTATTTACAGTCGGGCCCTCTACAGAAATAAAAGTGCCAATCCCTAATTTTGGGGGGAAAAATCCTCTTAAATCAACAATACTATTCTTAGATACAGTGTCTCATGTGGAGCCACTTTTGTAAATGTACTTTTTGATCATTACTTTCTAAAAATGTTAAATGAAAAAATGATAGGGTTTTTCCTGGTGATCCTTTGGTTAAGAATCTGTCTGTCAATATGGGGGACACAGTTTTATCTTGGTCCAGAGAGATGCCAAAAGCTGAGGGACAGCTAAGCCAGCAAGCTACAACTACTGAAGCCCCTACTCTAGAGCCCTGATCCACAACAAGATAAGCCATTGGTAGTAAAGGACACGACTGAGTGACTGAACTGAACTGAGGCTGCCACAGCTAGAGAAAGCCTGCATCAACAACAAAGACCCAGCACAGACAAAAATAAGTATATAAATAAAATTTTAAAAAATCTAGTATGTTTTTCTCTGTTTATTTTGTAAAACTCACCAGTTTGTTGTGTGTACCTACACAGTATAGCTACTTTGCTATTGCTCAATTTTTCAGTAATTTCATGCTCCATTAATACTGATTTTAGCCAAAATGCCAGTAGATTTTACATTTATTAAATCTACTAAAATAATACACTTTTGCTCACATAGCATCCCTGTTTGTACATAATTCCTCAGAGTACAATTACCAGATATATCTGTTAAAACTTTTTTTCCTATGTAGCCATTTTCCTTTTAGTATTTAATGTATTGCTTTCATTGTGAGTTACCACCTTAGACAGGACCAGTCTATCTGTGACCTCTAGGAGGTCACATCTTGGTTTTTAACTGCTTAATCAAAATGAGGAAAACGTCTGATTCTTTAAAGCAGACAAATTGGTTCTTAAAGTGTTAACTTACTGTCTGAATGTATAGGATCCTTTATTTTCTTATCACTGAACTGCATTACCATCTGATCTTTAAGAAAGTTACATTATATGAAATGACAGACTTCATCTCAAAACCTGTCTTCAGTTGTTCATGTCACAGTGTTCTTAAACCAAAAGGACATTTCATGTTTAATATATTTCATTTTTAACATATAAGACAAAAATTTGAAATAAATATGTTCATTTTCTGTATATCACATTTTAAAACTCTGTATATACAAAAGTTCTGTTTTAATAAACTATAAAATGCAGCATTATTATTTCTTTCACATAGCAGTTCAGCTCAGTCATGTATAACTCTGCAACCCCATGTACTGCAGCATGCCAAGCTTTCCTGTCCCTCACAGTCTCTTGGAGTATGCTCAGACTCATGTCCATTGAGTCAGTGATGCCATCCAACCACCTCATCCTCTGTTCTCCCCTTCTCCTCCTGACTTCAGTCTTTCCCTGGTGGCTCAGATGGTAAAGCATCTGCCTGCAGTGTGGTAGACTTGGGTTTGATCCCTGGGTTGGGAAGATTCCCTGGAGAAAGAAATGGCAACTCACTCCAGTACTCTTGCCTAGAAAATCCTACTAGTAGGCTACAATTCATGGACTTGCAAAAAGTAGGAAATGACTGAGTGACTTCACTTTTTTGCTAGCATGTGAGATGAATGCAATTGTGCGGTAGTTTGAGCATTCTTTAGCATTGCCTTTCTTTGGGATTGGAATGAAAACTGACCTTTTCCAGTCTTGTGGCCACTGCTGAGTTTTCCAAATTTGCTGGTATATTGAATGCAGCACTTTCACAGCATCATCTTTTAGGATTTGATATAGCTCAACTGGAATTCCATCACCTCCACTAGCTTTGTTTTAGTTATGCTTCCTAAGGCCCACTTGATTTCACATTCCAGGATGTCTGTCTCTAGATGAGTAATCACAGCATTATGGTTATATGGGTCATGAAGATCTTTTTTTGTATAGTTCTTCTGTGTATTTTTGCCACCTCTTTTTAATATCTTCAGCTGCTGTTAAGTCCATACCATTTCTGTCCTTTATTGTGTTCATCTTTGCATGAAATGTTTCCTTGGTATGTCTAATTTTCTTGAAGAGATCTCTAGTCTTTCCCATTCTATTGTTTTCCTCTATTTCTTTGCACTGATCACTGAGGAAGCCTGTCTTATCTCTCTTTGCTAATCTTTGGAACTCTGTATTCAAATGGGTTTATCTCTCCTTTCCTCTTTGCCTTTTGCTTCTCTTTTCTCATCTATTTGTAAGACCTCTTCAGACAACCATTTTGCCTATTTGCATTTCTTTTTCTTGGGGTTATTCTTGATCACTGCCTCCTGTATAGTGTCAGGAACCTCCAACCATAGTTTTTCAGGCACTGTCTGTTAGATCTAATCCCTTGAATCTATTTGTCACTTCCATTGTATGATCCTAAAGGATTTGATTTAGTTCATACCTGAAAGGTCTAGAGGTTTTACCTACTTTCATGTAGTAGAGAGTGTTATAAATCAACATCTTTCTCAAATACCTGTATTCTCTTTTGATTCTGTTTTCACTATATTTAAACATTATAAAGATTTTGAATTTCAATATGCCTATTTTCTTTCATTTTAGTTGGGTTATTTATCCTAAACTTAGGACACAGCACAAATTACCTTAAATACCCTGAATGGGGTAATTTAGAAATAGGGAGATCACTTCTATAATTCAAGTGCAAGCCACAAACACTATTCAAGTTTAAATTTCCAAATTTAAGATTCCATGGTTCTTAGGGATCCTACTGATACTTCTGCTAAGATTATCATTCTTTCCTATTAAACAGTGACAGATGAAATCCCTGAGAGCAGTTTAGAACTTCAGCCATCCAAGGTTTTCTGTAAAATTTTAGCTTTGTAGAGGAAATTCTATGAGATCTTGTCAAGTGTCAGTCTTCTCTATTCAAACTGACTTTTGCCTAGTACCAGAGAGAAATATAAAAATTCCATTTCAGCCCTCATTCCTTTAAGTATTCAAAATGAATTTCCTGAAGATTTCTGATTTTTCACTTATTACTTATAATTTTACCACTTAATAGATATTTGCTATATGATGAAATCTTCCTTTGCACAGTAACCACATATGAGATAACTGTTGATATTTTTTATTTTACAAAATAGAAAATTAACACTTGAAATGGTAGTCTAAAATTACACAACTAGTATTCTACAGAATTGATATTTTATTCCAAATGTTTTCAACTTAAGTAGCCATGAAATTGTTCACTACTTTACATTAAAATTCATTTGTGAGCATGACCCTTGGCAAAGAGACTACATATTTGATATTCTTCTGTCAGTTTGGGTCTTTTAAGAAGCAAACACCGTATGGATTAAATATGGAAAAGATTGATTGGGCAAAATACTGGGGAAGAAGGTGAACATTCTGGTTTGAAACAAACCTGACATCTCTGAAGAAGAAAAGCAAAGAAGGCAAACCAAGTATTAAGAATTTTGGACTACAGTAAAGTTCCAAGAGGTTCAAGGTTCATGGAGGCAGAGATGAATGTGTACTTGTGTCAGTTGCCTCACACTGCAAGAATGGGCCCATTGGGCTGCGAACAGCTTGAAGAAACAAAGTCTCAGTTTGAAAGTGATGGAGATGTCAATTACATTGATGGCAGAAGGAGATTTAAGGGGTGTATTTTGATGGCTGACAAAACCCTCAAAGAATGAAAGGTCATATTTTTAATATAAAAATTCAGGATAATGTGATATCTACGAACATGTGAATTATGTTCTATTCATTTCCTTAACTGGTGCATGTAGATGTGTGAGTGACAGAGCAGGAGGCAAAGACTGGAGTTCAAAAGGGGAATGCTGATGCAGGTAATCTCAAAAGAGGGTCTGCAAGAGCTCATGTTTCATGTTCAGATCTGTAAGTACTAGTTCTGGTCAAATATTAAGATGCAGAAGTAATTTCAAAGGAGATCTTAGTTTAGGAAAATACAGTGGAGTCCAAAATACACTTTTTTTTTTTTTAATCACAAGAGGCCTGAGTCAGCAGCAAATTTGCAAGACAGAGAGATTGAAATGAGATGATTTCAGATCCAAGAACAATGTGTCCACTGGGCAAATGAGACAACACTGGTGAGCTTGGTATGGTTGGGTATTAAAAAAGAAAAAAAGCTTGTATAAGTAAATTGCATGTAAAAGGACAAGCACACAATGAAGATGCTATTTAAATTCAGATTTTTTTCTGGAAAAATCTGTTATGAATAATGTGTATAACATCTTCAGTGTTTGTGATAGGTGTTGAACATCTGAGGTTACTTCTAACATGTTTAATAATATCTAAACATAAGCTCATATGTAAATATATATCTATTTTTAGATACATATTTCAAATAGTAACTCCTCACATATTATCTCACTCTGTCTTACTTTTATGTCTTCATAAATTCATTTATTTTTGTAAGACTTTAGATTCCTCAGCCTAACTCTTTGCTAAGTATTTTGACAGGAATTTATTATGAACTAAAGTTAGAGATGATGAACAATGCTTCTTGTTGATCTTCCTCCCAAGGGATGGGAAAAAGTCTGTTTTTGACATCTCAAAACAGTCTTTTAAGATCCAAAGGGAAGACTCTCAAATGAGCAAATGACCTGTAATTAGCATCTAGTGTAAATAATGTCAGACTGAGTTGTGACCTTGGAAACTGCTGCTTACTTGTGCTATTATCTTGCTTTAAGTATTTTAGGGGAAAAAAGTTAACTTGTAAAGAGACTTTGAACCACATATGGCTAAGTAAAAGTAAACACGCTAAAATTCAATATTAAAACTTAAACAATTCAGATAAGAAATGCTGCTGTTACAGATACACGCTTTATCTGATTTTTGACCTAGTTTCTTAGTTTGAAAGTCACTCAGTCTGCTTATTTGTCTCCACAGCGTTTTTGATGTGCACTGCTTTACAATTGCATACGCTCATTTGCATTCCTCCATGTCTAGAGTACAGTTCAGCTAATCTTTTACTGTCACAGTTGTTTTCTTCTCTTAAACAATTGTCTAAATGTCAGGCATTATAGGAGCACTTTTAAAAAATTAAATTCACAAGTTCTAAATCCTAGGGCAAAAATATTAAAAGGCTTCAGGATGTGATTTATCTCAATTATCTTCCAGTTTTGTTTTCCATTTCTAACTGCTGGCTACAGTTTAAAGAAGTCAGTAGGCATTTTAAACCATTTCTCTTTTTATAGCCTTCCCCCTCCTCAACTCTAGTCCTCAAGTTAACAGGCCAGGGCATCCCTCCCCACCACCCTCAAAAAAAAACCCTTCCCTTTTAAATTGCAATTTAGGAAAGAAGAAGAAAAAATCAGACTTAAAAATACTTATTTCTTAAAATGACCTTTATATAGCGACAAGGGTATGTGCCATTTCTTTCACACTGTAAATCAAATTTAAATGTGAGCAAGGAGACCAAATGACATTGAAAATTAGAGTTTTTGCAGCACTTGAGTAACCTACAAAATTTCCCTGCCACTGAGTATAAAGTCAGGTATGTTTCGCTGGCTGATTGATCTAGATCTCACTTTTCATCAGTCAGATTCCTGTATAAATGATCAACTCTTCAAATGTGTTGAGTGATTAGATATAATCATAAGATGATGCATTTTAATCTTAAATATGCTTTGTTGTGTGAGCACTTCATTTAATCAATCTGTATGTTCAATTTTGTAACTAGATCATTTTACCTTTTTAGCTCTTCATTTTTCCCAGTTACATAAAGCTTAAAATACATATATCTTTATCAGTCAACTTAGTCCATGATACATTCTGTCTTGATTTGCTCTCTCTCATGTAACAGTAAGTATAAGCTAAACTTGGATATCCTAGTATAATATTGAGTCATATATTCCAAAAGATGTATCGTGTTGTTATAAAGGAATGTCCCCTTCAAAATTTCAACATGGCCTTAGAGAGGACAGACAGGACACAGCCGCATTAACTAGTCAGTTGAGAATAAATATGTCTCCCTGTATTGTACATAGTGTGCATTTTTCAGTCATGCACTCATCTACCAGAACTTATGGCTCTGAATTATGTTAACAATTTTGGTTTAGGTCAGTGCACACAATTTAGACACCTACACAATAGCCTGCATTTTCCTTCCCCTATTGAAAGTCTTTCTTCAGCAGGATAGATACATTTAGAAAGCTAAAGAGAAGTAAGTCTGTGGGCAGTTTTCCGAAGTTATTTTCATTTGAACTCATATATTATCTGACCTTTTTTACTTATGTTGCTGAAACATTTTAGAAATCCTTTTAAATCTTGAAAGACAATTACAAAGAATATTACATACACACACACACATATAAAATAAACAAATGGCTGAAGTGTCAAGTATCATATATTTTTGGCTAATTTCTGAAGTAGAGGCACACACACATAAAAAATCTATTGGCAACCCTAAAAAAATATCAAGGACTCCTTAGCTATAAAAAGTAAAATATGGTGTATGGAATGCACTGAGTCGATTCATTACTTTTCAAGGGAATATTCCTATTTAGACCTTTGAATAAATCAGCTAGTGTCCTAAAAGCTAAAATTGATTGTCATTTCCTTATCTTAAATATAAATATAAATATTGTAGAAATGATCAGACTAAATATTCCTTAGGTGCAGGGACTTCTATAGGTTGATGCTATGTGAATAAATATATCTACATACTTTTGAAATAAACTAAATTACTTTAAAAATAAAGTATTATCCTGCAAAGGATAGTATACTTCCTAAAAAGGAAGTATTTAAACATTTGCTGCTTTTCTGGAGAAATCTCCACCTTATCATTTTATTTTTATAGGAGGTATTGTTATTAAATGTATAGTCTTCTGTGTTATATTTGAACGTATTCAGTGCGGGGGGGAGGGGGGTGTTCGTATTTTTGCTGCCACAAATAATGCCAAGTGAATGACCCACAGCAGGCTTAATAATATTTTGCATTAAAAAATAATTATTTTGCCATTTTAATCTCCAACACATAAAAAGCTTGGAAGTTGTAATTCCTTTAATTAAACAGCAACAAAAAAGTTGGACAGATAATCACTGATTTTTCTTGTATCCATTAGAGAACCAAGGTTGCAAGGTAAACTGCCACCTTGAATCTGGAGCCACTGACCCATCCACTGAAAGAGCTTGAATCAGCTAACCTGGCTCAGAAGTTACAAGAGACCTATCCCAATCAAAATTCTTAAATGATAATTATGCCTCTGCTACAGGCTTAGTGTGGACGGGCTAGAATGAGAAACTGTTGGAAGCTGCAGTCTTACTTGTATGTGTTTTACTTCCAGGAACCACAATCATATTTTTACAAGAAATATCTGAGAAAGATACCACTATGCCTCTAGCAGAAAAAATAAGAGTGATTATTGTGTTCAGCTCAGTTCAGGTACTGAGTCCTGTCTCACTCTTTGCGACCCCATGGATTGCAGCACACCAGGCTTCCCTGTCCATCACAAACTCCTGGAGTTTACTCAAACTCATGTCCATCGAGTTGGTGATGCCATCCTACCAACTCATCCTCTGCCATCCCTTTTTCCTCCCACCTTCAATCTTTCCCAGCATCAGGGTCTTTTTAAATGAGTCAGTTCTTTGCATCAGGTGGCCAAAGTATTGGAGTTTCAGCTTCAGCATCAGTCCTTCCAGTGAATATTCAGGACTGATTTCTTTTAGGATTGACTGGTTGGATCTCCTTGAAGTCCAAGGGACTCTCAAGAGTCTTCTCCACCACCACAGTTCAAAAACATCAATTCTTTGGCTATCAGCTTTCTTTATAATTCAACTCTCACATCCATACATGAATAGGGGAAAACCATAGCCTTGACTAGACAGACCTTTGTTGGCAAAGTAAAATCTCTATTTTCAATATGCTGTTTAGATTGGTCATAACTTTTCTTCCAAGGAGCGAGCATCTTTTAATTTCATGGCTGCAGTCACCATTTGCAGTGATTTTGGAACCTCCAAAAGTAAAGTTTCTCACTGTTTCCATTGTTTCCCCATCTATTTGCTATGAAGTGATGAGACCAGATGCCAGGATCTTTGTTTTCTGAATATTGAGTTTTAAGCCAACTTTTTCACTCTCCTCTTTCACTTTCATCAAGAGGCTATTTAGTTCTTCACTTTCTGCCATAAGGGTGGTGTCTGTCATCTGCATATCTGAGGTTATTGATATTTCTCCCGGCAATCTTGATTCCAGCTTGTGCTTCATCCAGCCCAGCGTTTCTTATGATGTACTCTGCATATAAGTTAAATAAGCAGGGTGGCAATATACAGCCTTGATGTACTCCTTTTCCTATTTGGAATTAGTCTGTTATTCCATGTCCAGTTCTAATTGTTGCTTCCTGACCTGCATAGAGATTTCTAAAGAGGTAGGTAAGGTGGTCTGGTATTCCCACCTCTTTCAGAATTTTGCAGTTTGTTGTGATCCACACAGTCAAAAGCTTTGGCATAGTCAATAAAGCAGAAATAGATGTTTTTCTGGAAATTTCTTGTGTTTTCAATGATCCAACAGATGTTAGAAATTTGATCTCTGGTTCCTTTTATAAATCCAGCTTAAATATCTGGAAGTTCAAGGTTCATGTACTGTTGAAGCCTGGATAGGAGAATTTTGAGCATTACTTTGCTAGCGTGTAAAATGAGTGCAATTGCGTGGTAGTTTGAGCATTCTTTGCCATTGCGTTTCTTTGGGATTGAAATGAAAACTGACATTTTCCCATCCTGTGGCCACTGCTGAGTTTTCCAAATTTGCTGGCATATTGAGTGAAGCACTTTCACAGCATAATATTTTAGGATTTGAAATAGCCCAACTGTAATTCCATCACCTTCACTAGCTTTTCTTGTAGTGTTGCTTCCTAAGGACCAGTTGATTTCACATTCCAGTATGTTTGGCTCTAGGTGAGTGATCACACCATCATGATTATCTGGGTCATGAAGATCTTTTTTTGTACAGTTCTGTGTATTCTTGCCACCTCTTCTTAATATCTTCTGCTTCTGTTAGGTCCCTTATTTCTGCCCTTTACTGAGCCCATCTTTTCATGAAATGTTCCCTTGATATCTCTAATTTTCTTGAAGAGATCACTAGTCTTTCCCATTCTATTGTTTTCTCTATTTCTGTACATTGATCACTGAGGAAGTCTTTCTTATTTCTCCTTGCTAATCTTTGGAACTCCGCATTCATATGGGTATGTCTTTGCATCTTTCCTTTTCTCCTTTGCTTTTCACTTCTCTTCTTTTCACAGCTATTTGTAAGGCCTCCTCAGACAACCGTTTTGCTTTTTTTGCATTTCTTTTTCTTGAGAATGGTCTTGATCCCTGTCTCCTGTACAGTGTCAGGAATCTCCATCCATAGTTCATCAGGCACTCTGTCTGTCAGATCTAGTCCCTTAAATCTCTGTCTCACTAGCACTGTATAATTGAAAGGGATTTGATTTAGATCATTGTGAACTTGCCCCAAACCTTCTCAGTTACAGGAAACCCTTTCCAAAGAAATAGACTTTGCCCAGAGAAGGCAATGGCACCCCACTCCAGTACTCTTGCCTGGAAAATCCCATGGACGGAGGAGCCTGGTGGGCTGCAGTCCATGGGGTCGTGAACAGTTGGACATGATTGAGCGACTTCACATTCACTTTTCACTTTCATGCATTGGAGAAGGAAATTGCAACCCACTCCAGTGTTCTTGCCAGGAGAATCCCAGGGACGGGGGAGCCTCGTGGGCTGCCGTCTATGGGGTCGCACAGAGTTGGACGTGACTGAAGCGACTTAGCAGCAACAGCAGCAGCAGACCTTATTCCCACTGTGGGAAGTGAATTCCTCTCACTTCAATCACCTCCAGACTTCCTGTCTCATTTAAAAAGAAACCACCCCTCAAAATAAAACAAAAAACAGCAACAATAAGATGTATTCCACAGGATAAAACTTCAAGGAAATAGATTGAGAATGCTTAGGAATCTACACCCACGGAAGAGAATAGGGAAGAGGAGGAAAAAGCTATTCTACTGGAGAAATCCTTGTAAAGGTCAGAACCCAAGGACACTGGGTCAGTGAAAGACTGAGAGGTTATCCAGTGATAGAACGGAGCTGTCTCCACACCCCCCCCCCCATACCTTACTGCCACATCAACAGTACTTTAATAACAGCAAGTTATATTTGGTAAGGCTGCAAAGTATAGACTCTCTCTGAGTAAGAGTACTTAGGGAAACCCAAAGTAAGCAACATCCACAAAACAGGAACATTAAAAGAATATGAATCCTCTGAACCTATAGCTACAGCAAATACCAAATACTCCTCAACTCCTAGTCAGACTGACATGAAATCTCACTAAAAAAGATCTAAATACCTCAGTTCCTATTTCCTAATATATGTCTATCTTTTAGCAAAATAATTACAAAGCATGGAAAAAGCATAAAGGACAAAGTATGAAAAGAAAAAGGAATCATCATAACCAAACCCAGATACAGCACATGTTGGAGTTATCACATAGAGAATTTAAAATAACAATGATGAACGTATTAAGGGAACTATTGCAAAAAGTAACATACATGCAAGAATAGATGGGTATTATAGGCAGAGGTATGGAAAATGCTAGAAATCAAAAATACTGTAAGAAAAATGAAAAATACCTTTGATGGACTTGTCAGTAGGTATGGTGTTGCTGAGGAGAGAATCAGTAAGTTTAATAATAGGTTAATTGTAATGGAAAGAAAATAATAATAATAATAATAAACAGAATAAGAATGAATGGTGAGAAAATTTTAAGACATGAAAAATGCACAAAATTGGAATAGCAAAGGCAGAAGAGAGAACAAAGTGAAGTGATAATGGCAGATAATTTTTCAAAGTGAATGCCAGATACCAAAACAGAAAATTCTGAAAGGAACCAGAGGACAAAAGGCCTTACTTATAGAGGAAAAAGGATAATAATTATAACTGATTCTTTTCAAACGCCACAAACACAAGCATGTAGTGAAGTATTTAAATTTGCAGGAAAAAGCACAAAACATGAATTCTATAGCCAGTAAAATTAAATAAGTTCCATAAGAGAAGGTGGGCATGCATACTAAGTCACTTCAGTCATGTCTTTGTGATCCTATGGACTGAGCCTGCCAAGTTCCTCTGTCCATGAGTTTCTTCAGGCAAGAATACTAGAGTGGGTTTCTATGTCCTCCTCCAGGGGGTCTACCCAACCCAGGAATCAAACCCACATCTCCTGTATTGCAGATGGATTCCTTACCACTGAGCCACCAGGAAAGCCCAAGGAAAAGTATGCTGCTGCTGCTGCTAAGTCGCTTCAGTCGTGTCAGACTCTGTGCGACCCCAAAGATGGCAGCCCACGAGGCTCCCCCATCCCTGGGATTTTCCAGGCAAGAACACTGGAGTGGGTTGCCATTTCCTTCTCCAGTGCATGAAAGTGAAAAGTGAAAGTGAAGTGGCTCAGTCGTGTCCAACTCTTAGCGACCCCATGGACTGTGGCCCACCAGGCTCCTCATTCCATGGGATTTTCCAGGCAAGAGTGCTGGAGTAGGGTGCCATTGCCTTCTCCAAAAGGAAAGGTATAATCAGGATCAAATAAGGGCTTTCCTGATGGCTCAGCTGGTAAAGAATCCGCCTGCAATGTGGGAGACCTGATTTTGATGCCTGGGTTGGGAAGATCCCCTGGAGAAAGAAAAGGCTACCCACTCCAGTATTCTGGCCTAGAGAATTCCAAGGACTGTATAGTCCTGGGATCTCAAAGAGTCAGACAGGACTAAGAAACTTTCACTTTCAGGATGAAATAAAGGCCATTTGACACATAAAAGTTACTTCCCTTTCAATAATATGGCCCCTCTTTGTCCCTCTAGATATAATTTTCTCAGTGACCCAATATGTCTCTCCTAGTCTTGCTAGCCTAAAAATTTCTAAGCCACTTCCAAAGTTTACTTCTTGCATTTTGAGAAACTTATTTTCTATCTTATATTTTTGCTTTTATCTTTGGAACTAGTTTGGAATTTAATTACTCCAGGTACAAATAATTGGAGTAATTGTGAGAATAGCAGGTTGCTAAAATTGCTTTTAGAAAGTGTTAGTCACCAAGCCATGTCTGACTCTTTGCGACCCCATGGACTATAGCCCTCTAGGCTCCTCTGCCATGGGGATTCTTCAGGCAAGAATACTGGAGTAGATTGTCATTTCCTTCTCCAGGAGATTTTCCCCACCCAAGGATCAAACCCAGGTCTCCTGCATTACAAATAGATTCTTTACTCTCTGAGCTGCCAGGGAAGCCTAAAATTGCCTTAGAGTAAATATAATTGTGAAATTCCATATGCATTTATTTCCCAGAAAGTAATAGTAACAGCTCACTTACTAAATCATCCTTTAGTTCCATTCAATTCAGTTCAGTTTAGTCATTCAGTTGTGTCCGACTCTTTGTGACCCCATGGACTGCAGCACGTGAGGCCTCCCTGTCCATCACCAACTCCCTGAGTTGACTCAAACTCATGTCCATTGAGTCAGTGATGCCATCCAACCATCTCATCCTCTGTTGTCCCCTTCTCTTCCCTCCTTCAATCTTTCCCAGCATCAGGGTCTTTTCAAATGAGTCAGTTCTTTGCATCAGGTGGCCAAACTATTGGAGTTTCAGCTTCAGCATCAGTCCTTCCAATGAATATTCAGGACTGAATTCCTTTAGGATGGACTGGTTGGATCTCCTTGCAGTCCAAAAAACTCTCAAAAGTCTTTCCAGCACCATAGTTCAAAAGCATCAATTCTTTGGTGCTCAGCTGTCTTTATAGTCCAAATCACATCCATTCATGATTACTGGAAAAACCAGAGCTTACCTCATGCATGCTAAATTTGCTTCTGTCATGTGGACTTTTTGAGACCATATGGACTGTAGCCTGCCAGGCTCTTCTGTCCATGGGGTTCTCCAGGCAAGGATGGTGGAGTGGGTTGTCATACCCCTTCTCCAGGAGATCGTCCCAACCCAAGGATCAAACCCATATCTCTTATGTCTCCTGCATTGGTAACCAGCTTCTTTGCCACTAGTGCCACCTGGAAAGCCCCAATCTCATGTGGTAAGGTATTTTTAACAAAAACACCTAGATATGTCTCCAGCAATCTGTGTATATATCTAGTATGTTCTCTTTTAATTGTAATCAATTTAGAATTGATTGTGGCCCCTTCATCTTTCAAAAGTAGACTTGGAATGTACTGGGTAAAGGAAATATTTTCTTAAATGTTGTCATATTTTTGGCAATGAGTATGTCACTTAGAACTCTGCAAACCTCTAAATGTTTGTGTATTCTACTTTTAGAAACTCCTGATGATTTTGAGGTTGAAATGTAACTGTAAAATATGATATTATTTCCAGGAAGGTCACCTTTAAATAAGAATATTCTCTCTGTATGTCTTTTTCACATGCTATATACTTGCATAGATCTGTTTTCATAATCTACTTAACACATTTTATTTTAGAAAAAACAACACTGTCTCCTCAGCTTCATTTGGTTTCATTTTCTTTTTTCTTTCTCATTTCCTTAAATTTTAGAGATGGAGAGATTGAGAAAGTTTAATATAAAAGTGATATAAATTGTTGCTCTTCCTGAATTTTCAGATGTGTAAAATAAGGAAAAGTCAGGGGAAACTAGTACTAGGTACTCTGTAAGATACCTTGGAGAAGGAAATGGCAACCAGCTCCAGTATTCTTGAATGGAAAACTTACATGGACAAAGGAGCCTGGCAGGTTACAGTACATGCACTCACAAAGAGCTGGGAACACACACATACACACACAATCATGCATGGCTAACATGCTTTGCTAAGTTATAAAAATTGAGAATAATAGTAATAATCAACTTAAAATGATACTGGATACCATTCTAAGTGCTTTGTCTATATGACACCAGAAAAACAACCCTATGATTTTAAAAAAAGTTTCACAACAATCCAATGAGGTAGGTAAATTCATTACACTCATTATATTAATGAGGCAGTAGAAGCACACTGAGGTTAAAAGCTTTACCTAAGGTTATACGCAAGACTTTTACCCACTAGGAAAGCACATAAACTGTAACAGTGGAAAAATGTAGACAAGGAGACCAAAACAGAAGCCATTGCCCCTCTTGGATTGCATTGCTATGTTCCCTCCTTGTTCCTCTGGGTCTTCAGGAAAATTAACTCTCCTTCCTGCTGCTGCTGCTAAGTCACTTCAGTCATGTCCAACTCTGTGCCACCTCATAGACTGCAGCCCACCAGGCCCTGCTGTCCTTGGGATTCTCCAGACAAGAGTACTGGAGTGGGGTGCTATTGCCTTCTCTGAACTCTCCTTCCCATCTGAGTATAAATCCAAGCTGATCTCCATGTTCTGGCTACAGTGTCAGGGTCTTTGCTCTCTGTCTTAGCTGATGTTTTAAAGCAAATATATTAAGTGAGAAAATCTGGCTACCTCTGTTTTGCCATCAATTTAAAACATTCTGTTTGCCAATTCTACATTCATTTGGATTTTACTTGAGGCATATGTAAACTTACAGTATTGTAATGTAATCCATTGATTTTCATAGGACTCAGTTCATTTGGAAAAACACAATTCTCCCATTTTTCTTCTAGTTCCACACAGTGCTTCATTTCTTCCTCCAGATATGTACTTACTGCTTATTTTTAGGCAAACTCCTACATATCACTTCTATTGGCTGAGAAAAGGAAAAGTGTGAAAATGCCTCAGGCAAATACTAGAATTAATTTGATAGGACAGGCAAGCCAATTATCAGGGCTTGATGATAGATACACATATACTCCCCACCCCACCCCCCCACCACCCCAGTGGGGAAAACCAAAATAACAAGTTGCAAGATGTCTGGTCCTCAGAAAGTCTTTGCCTATCAAAGCAAATAGTGGAAGAAAGGTGTCTTTACTGTTTAGTTGTTACATAAAACCAAATATGTAAATTGTTTTGCTAACAGTTTTGGCCAGTTTACATACACACCTTTTGAAGAAAGATAGTTTCCTAGTTTCATTTTAAGCTAGGATTGGGAACACCTATACACCCATGGTGGATTCATGTTGACGTGTGGCAAAACCGATACAATATTGTAATTAGCCTCCAATTAAATAAATAAATTTAAATTTTAAAAAAAGCTAGTAAATCAGATAAAATTAAACCATAATACTTTTTGTCTTAGAAGAGCCAACACACATTCCAATAAACAGACAGTCCTGGGTTGGAAAGATCCTCTGGAGAAGGAAATTGCAACCAGCTCCAGTATTCTTGCCTGAAAAATTCCATGGACAGAGGAGCCTGGCAGGCTCTAGTCCATGGGGTCATAGAGAATCCGACAGCAGAGAAAAAATATGTGTATATATTGATAATTTTTTTGTTAGAACTCCTTTTTAAGTTACTGTAAAATCTTTTACTCTTCCTGAACTTGTGTTGCAATTTGAGACATGAGTGGAGTTTTGGTGACTGTATTGTGAATCTCTTAACTATCCAATATCATTCATACATTTTAGCCATTAATTAATTAGAAACACTTTTTGTCAGGCATTATATTGGAACTATATGACAAAGAATAAGTTAAAGTTACATCTTCATGGTTCTTATATGAGGAAAATAAAGTAACTCTTTGATAAAACTTAAATTAATACATAATTTCAATGGTGATTAAAGGTGCTTAGGAAGTCAGAAAGGTAACCCGATAATAATGGAGCCAGAAGTGTTTGTGCAGTCTGAAGGAGCATGGCGGATAAGAGTGAGGGCAAACACATCTGAACAATTAAGGAGCATGCTTCAGAAGTCGAAGAATAGGCAGAGATTTGAATAAGAGTGGAGGAAAGCTGTCTGGTTATCTGGGGGTAGAGTATTTCAGATAGAAGAGGAAACACTCCCTTTGAAGCATCCTAAGAAGAGAAATGAAACGCAAAGGAGAAAAGGAAAGATATAAGTATCTGAAAGTAGAGTTCCAAAGAATAGCAAGGAGAGATAAAGCTTTCCTCAGCAATCAATGCAAAGAAATAGAGGGAAACAACAGAATGGAAAAGACTAGAGATCTCTTCAAGAAAATTAGAGCTATCAAGGGAACATTTCAAGCACAAATGGGCTTGATAAAGCACAGAAATGGTATGGACCTAACAGAAGCCAAAGATATTAAGAAGAGGTGGCAAGAATACACAGAAGAACTGTACAAAAAAGATCTTCATGACCAAGATAATCACGATGGTGTGATCACTCACTTAGAGCCAGACATCCTGGAATATAAAGTCAAGTGGGCCTTAGAAAACATCACTATGAACAAAGCTAGTGGAGGTGATGGAATTCCAGTTGAGCTATTTCAAATCCTGAAAGATGATGCTGTGAAAGTGCTGCACTCAATATGCCAACAAATTTGGAAAACTCAGCAGTGGCCAATCCCAGAGAAAGGCAATGCCAAAGAATGCTCAAACTACTACACAATTGCACTCATCTCACATGCTAGTAAAGTAATGCTCAAAATTCTCCAAACCAGGCTTCAGCAATATGTGAACCATGAACTTCCAGATGTTCAAGCTGGTTTTAGAAAAGGCAGAAAAACCAGACATCAAATTGCTAACATCCACTGGCTCATGGACAAAGGAAGAGAGTTCCAGAAAAAAACATCTATTTCTGCTTTATTGACTATGCCAAAGCCTTTGACTGTGTGGATCACAATCAACTGTGGAAAATTCTGAAAGAGATGGGAATACTAGACCACCTGACCTGCCTCTTGAGAAAGCTATATGCAGGTCAGGAAGCAACAGTTAGAACTGGACATGGAACAACAGACTGGTTCCAAATAGGAAAAGGAGTATGCCAAGGCTGTATATTGTCACCCTGGTTATTTAACTTGTATGCAAAGCACATCATGAGAAATGCTGGGCTGGATGAATCACAAGCTGGAATCAAGATTGCCAGCAGAAATATCAATAACCTCAGATATTGGAAGAAACTGAAGAAGAACTAAAGAGCCCCTTGATGAAAGTGAAAGAAGAGAGTAAAAAAGTTGGCTTAAAGCTTAACATTCAGAAAACTAAGATCATGGCTTCCAGTCCCATCACTTCATGGGAAATAGATGGGGAAACAGTGGAAACAGTGAGAGACTTTATTTTTCTGGGCTCTAAAATCACTACAGATTGTGATTGTAACCATGAAATAAAAAGATGCTACTCCTTGGAAGAAAAGTTATGACAAACCTAGACAGCATATTAAAAAGCAGAGACATTACTTAGTCAACAAAGGTCTGTCTGGTCAAGGCTATGATTTTTCCAGTGGTCATGTATGGATGTGAGATTTGGACTATAAAGAAAGCTGAGCGCTGAAGAAATGATGCTTTTGAACTGTGGTGTTGGAGAAGACTCTTGAGAGTCCCTTGGACTGCAGGGAGATCCAACCAGTCCATCCTAAAGGAGATCAGTCCTGGGTGTTCATTGGAAAGACTGATGCTGAAGCTGAAACTCCAATACCTTGGCCATCTTATGTGAAGAGGTGACTCATTGGAAAAAACCCTGATGCTGGGAAAGATTGAGGGCAGGAGGAGAAGGGGACGACAGAGGGTAAGATGGTTGGGTGGCATCACCGACTCAATGGACCTGGGTTTGGGTGGACCTTGGGAGTTGGTGATGGACGGGAAGCTTGGCATGCTGCAGTTCATGGGGTTGCAAAGAGTCGGATGAAACTGAGGGACTGAACTGAAGGGTAGATGGCTTTCCCACATGCCTCCATTCTCACTTTTGGTCATTTTTACTCCCTAACTCTACCCAGGCTCCATTATTTTCCCTCTCCACTCCCTCATCATCCCTTTAAAACGTTCACCTCTGCACCAATTGGAGTGACTCATTAAGCTCTTTATCTATTGTTAATAGTAAACTGAATAAATCTTGTTTCCACCACTTGAACTGATATCTGGCTCTGATTATCTTTGATGTAGGAGGACGCTTCCTGGTGATTTTATACTCTGCTCAAATATCTGTCACATTTTTAAGTGATGATGATGTCTTTCCAAAACAATTATCCTGTGGAAGAGGAGATAGCATTAGATAGTTATCAAAATCAGATATATGTTATACATTTCCCACTTGATTTTTTCCATATCATTCAGAAGTGATTGGTGTTGAAAATATACAAATTCAGTGGACTAATGGGCAGATAATGAAAGGACAATGTTCTTTAGACTTTTCATATATAAGATGTCTTTTTCTCTTCCCAAAGAAATAACTGCTTATGGTTTTTTTCCTAGACATTAAGATAAATATGAAGAGACATTCTGTGTTTTCAGAAAATATCTTTATATGAATAACAAACTCAATAAACCCAGTTGTATTACCCACTGGAAGTTATGTTTCTAGTCTTGTAGTTATAGCTGTAGAAAGTATAGCAAATAACTAGAGTGCCTGGAACTTTCATAAGAGACAATTTCTGTCAAAAAAAAAAAAAAAAAAACACTTTAATTATTTGTAGTGGGTGTCATAAACTTCATCCTGCTGCTGCTGCTAAGTCGCTTCAGTCGTGTCCGACTCTGTGCGACCCCATAGATGGCAGCCCACCAAGCTCCTCTTTCCCTGGGATTCTCCAGGCAAGAATACTGGAGTGGGGTGCCATTTCCTTCTCCAATGCATGCATGCTAGGTCACTTCAGTCGTGTCTGACTCTGTGCAACCCTATGGACAGCATCATCCTAAATTTTATTAAATAGCACATACTTATGATTCTTTTCCAGGCGCTCTGAATAATTACATATTTTCTTTTATCCATCCACCCGTCTAATATTACTAAGAAGACTGAAGATTTGCTTAATGTATTTTTCATCTTTCCAGTGGAAAAGTTACATATCTGAAACTCAGGTAGGAAATGGTTTGATATAGCATGCTCTATTTATATTTGAATAATTGAAAAACTATCATTTTTATAATGAAGAATACAGAAAGGAAATGTAAAAAATATGTTTTAAATGCTTAGATGAAATTTTAAGAATTCATACTAACCAAGAAGTTTCTTCAGGGAAGTTAATGTGTGGAAGTGTGTGATTTTTATGCTTATGCAAAAAGCAGAGATTTCTAAGGATTTTATCTGCTTAACAGATAGACCTGAGATTAAATCCTGTTTCTATCATTTACAAGTTGATCACATTAAGCATGATATATAACTTCTCTAAAACTCAGCTTCCTCAACTCTGAATGGGTTAAATAAATTAATTTCATGAGATCCTTGTAAGAATTTAATGTGATGACAGTAGAGTGCTTTCCAAATTTCACTGAAAGGTATAACTCAGTAAATGTAAATACGGAATTTTTTTTTACTTAGGCAGTTTACTATCTAGTACATTTTACAAGAGAATGAATGTTTTTCTAATAGATACTTTACTGCAGCTACTGTCCAATCTTTGCTTACTTTAAAAACAGCCTTCCATCTATATTTCATGATAGATGCAAAACTCAGTGAAATGAGAACAAGGAAAAAAGTAAAAACAACAAACAAACAAAATTAATATATTTATTCACAAAAATGAATTGCATTTCTTCCTTTGAGTTTCAGGCACTGGGCTGGTTGCTAGAGAGGTGATATATAGATATAAACATACTTTTCCCATAGCTGTCAAGAATAGTTTTGGGAGAACATTTTTAGCAGCATAATAGTATTTCTTTTTATGACTTGTGTCCTTCTATATGTTTCTTTAGAGCACTATCAAGAGAGGATGGGAAAGATTAACAGAATTTTGAAGCACTTATCAGTCTTTCTAAACCACATTTACTGGTCTTCATAAGATCGATTTCCCTCACTCCAAGCTTACTTGTGGTCTAATGGGACTGTAGATACACAGATAAATCTGCTTCCCTCAAATTTATGGACACAGATTGTGACATGGCTGGCTCTAAATTCACCTGGAGGGGAGACATAGGATTTGTATGAGCAATTCCAACTCTCTGAAAGTAGATTACCCTCTGATGTTAGCTGAAATTTTCAACTTTTTAGTGGAATTCTATTATTAAATGTTTGTGCAGTTAAAATTCCTCTTATTACATCTGATAAATTCTCCATTTTTCCACTAGGCCTGAGATTCAGCACCTGAGGACTTCCTCTTCCCTGACTTTGTAGCTGATCAGCCTCCTTGATTTTTTCACTTGGGTCTTGGCTCCTTCATTGATAAAGTAGGGCACTGGGAGAGGGGACATGACAAAGCTTTCCAGGACAGTAGGTTGCCATTGAAATCCTTTCTGCTAATTATTGTTGCTTCTCCTGACTAACACTGAATGGTGTTCTCCATATTTATGTAACAGTCGTTCATACTCTAACTCCCCTAAAGTCAAGGAGACTCTTTGCTTGCCAAGTCCCTAGTCTTGCTTCCTTACCTTAAGCAACCACTTGCAGAGGTCCACTCCCAATCTCTCAGTCCTGGAGGAAACCTGCCAGCATTTTCAGGTAGAGAAAATATAGCACATGTTTGATGTTTCAACCATACGCAATTACCAGGGAGCTGATACACTCACCTTCAGCTCCTGAAAAGGATAACAATTAAAAACCCACAGTGATACCTTCATATGTCAAAATTTCCTTGGCCAAATCAGAACTGTCTCATCATAGACAGTATGAACCATCTTTTCCCATGTTCCTCTCTGCCAAGTGGTGGGGACAGATCTCAGCCAATGACTAACATCAGTGAAGTCTAAAGAGTCAACTCCTTCTGTTGTTGCTCAGTCGTATCTGATTCTTGTGACACCATGGACTGTAGCCTTGCCAGGCTCCTCTGTCCATGGGATTCTCCAAGCAAGAATATCGGAGTGGGTTGCTATTTTTTTCTCCAGGGGATCTTCCCGACCCAGGAAGTGAACCTAGGTCTTCTGCATTGCAGGCAGATTCTTAACCAACTGAGCTACAAGGGAAGCCCACTCAATCTTGTGGCCCTTTTGTGCTTCAGAGCTTTGCCTGGATCAGATCAAACTGAGTCTTCAACTAGGATCATGTTGCTTCTTATTTTTAAATCCAGTACACTACCCTGTTTCTTTCACTCTTCTTTTCCTGAAAAATACACCTGAAATACATCCACTAAACAAGAATCTATGGCATTGCCTTTCTTTGGGATTGGAATGAAAACTGACCTTTTTCCAGTCCTGTGGCCACTGCTGAGTTTTCCAAATTTGCTGGCATATAGAGTGCAGCACTTTCACAGCATCATCTCTCAAGATTTGAAATAGCTCAATTGGAATTCTATCACCTCCACTAGCTTTGCTCGTAGTGATGCCTAAGGCCCACTTGACTTCACATTCCAGGATGTCTGGCTCTAGGTGAGTGATCACACCATCATGATTATCTGGGTCGTGAAGATCATTTTTGTACAGTCTTCTGTGTATTCTTGCCACCTCTTCTTAATATCTTCTGCTTCTGTTATAACCAACCTAGATAGCATATTAAAAAGCGGAGACATTACTTTGCCAACAAAGGTCCATTTAGTCAAGGCTATGGTTTTTCCAGTGGTCATGTATGGATGTGAGAGTTGGACTGTGAAGAAGGCTGAGCACTGAAGAATTGATGCTTTTGAACTGTGTTGTTGGAGAAGACTCTTGAAAGTCCCTTGGACTGCAAGGAGATCCAACCAGTCCATCCTAAAGGAGGAGATCAGTCCTGGGTGTTCATTGAAAGGACTAATGCTAAAGCTGAAACTCCAGTACTTTGGCCACTTCATGAGAAGAGTTGACTCATTAGAAAAGACTCTGATGCTGGGAGGGATTGGGGGCAGGAGGAGAAAGGGATGACAGAGGACGAGATGGCCGGATGGCATCACCGACTCGATGGACATGAGTTTGTGTAAACTCTGGAAGTTGGTGATGGACAGGGATGCCTGGCATGCTGCGACTCATGGGGACGCAAAGAGTTGGACACGACTGAGCGACTGAACTGAACTGAAACAAGAATCTTGCCCGAGGCTCTGCTCCTGGGGAATCCAACCTAAGACAATAAGCAACGTGATTGGCGCCTGACTGATTTTTGTGATGTCTAACTTGTGGGAAGCGCATGCATTTGGATATGGCTTTTTCTACAATAATAGAGCATGTCTTCTCCAGTTTTCCAGGGTCCTACTGCTCTGTACCATCCTAAAGTCATTCTAACATATATTAAGAAGCATATGTGCAACATCTCTGAGGAATCTTAGAAATGATTAAGTCTGAATAAGCTCAGAACTGATACTATTCTACATTACTTATGATTTCATAGGAAACAAAAATCTGTAATTTCAATCACGTACTATTTGACTCAAATTTTATTTGAGAAAATTCTAGATAAGCCTAAACTGGCTGAATTACTCTAGCTCAGAGAAGGTTAAATCATTCTTGTTTAGATAACATTGTTGGATCCCACAAGTAACAATTATTGATGTATATTGTAAAATACAAGTCTTAGAGGTTTGACTGATATCCTCCTTGGCTTATACACAGCCAGAAAGCATAGATAGCATTTTCCTGTATTTTAGTTTTCACATCCTATTTATTATAACCTAGGTATCTTTCCCCAAAGAAGGCAATGGCACCCCACTCCAGTACTCTTGCTTGGAAAATCCCATGGGTGGAGGAACCTGGTAGGCTGCAGTCCATGGGGTCGCGAAGAGTCAAACATGACTGAGCGACTTAACTTTCAGTTTTCACTTTCATGCATTGGAGAAGGAAATGGCAACCCACTCCAGTATTCTTTCCTGGAGAATCCCAGGAGTGGGGGAGCCTCATGGGCTGCTGTCTATGGGGTCGCACAGAGTCAGACACGACTGAACCAACTTAGCATTAGCAGCAGCAGGTATTTTTCTCACAACTTTCTTTTACTCAGTCTCTCAAATTAGAGATAGGAAGACTCATGTATAGTCATGAGATAAGAACTATCACAGGATCGATGATTTTAAGTATTTCCAAAACCACTCCCTTGCTTTTTGCATAATAACCCTCTCCTTTTGTTTCACATTTGCTGTCTTTATTTTCCTGTGGATAAACACATAGTTAGAAAGCATTTTTAATTCTGCTATTTCTCAGTTAGAAAAATAAACCCTCTATTGTATTTACTCCCAATTTTAAATTGCTCATCACAAATTGGGAAAATTTAGGTTGAACAAAAAAGACCTTAATGACCCATATAACCACGATGATGTAATTGCTCACCTAGAGCCAGACATCCTGGAATTCGAAGTCAGGTGGGCCTTAGGAACCATCACTACAAACAAAACTAGGGGAAACTGGAAAATTCTTAAAGAGATGGGAGTACCAGACCACCTTACCTGCCCCCTGAGAAATCGGTATGCAGATCAAGAAGCAACAGTTAGAACTGGATATGGAACAATGAACTGGTTCCAAATTGGGAAAGAATACTTGAAGGATGTATATTGTCATGCTGCTTATTTAAATTATGCAGAGCACATTATGGGAGAAATATCAATAACCTCAGATACAAAGATGATACCACACTTATGGCAGAAAGCAAAGAGGAACCAAAGAGCCTCTTGATGAAAGTGAAAGAAGAGAGCAAAAAAGTTGAATTATAATATTCCAAAAACTAAGATCATAACATCCAGTCCCATCACTTCATGGCAAACATATAGGGAACGATGGAAACAGTGATAGGATTTAACTTCTTGGGCTCCCAAATCACTGCAGATGGTCACTGCAACCTTGAAATTAAAAGATGCTTGCTCCTTGGGAGAAAAGCTATGACCAGTCTAGACAGCATATTAAAAAGCAGAGATATCAGTTTGCCAACAAAGGTCTGTCTAGTCAAAGCTATGGTTTTTCCAGGAGTCACGTATGGATTTGAGAGTTGGACTGCAAAGAAAACTGAGTGCTGAAGAATAGATGCTTTTGAACTGTGGTGTTGGAGAAGTCTCTTGAGAGTCCCTTGGACTGCAAGGAGATCAAACCAGTCATTCCTAAAGGAAATACACCCTGAATATTCATTGGAAGAACTGATACTGAACCTGAAACTCTAATACTTTGGCCACCTGTTTTGAAGAACTGACTCATTTAAAAAGACCCTGATGCTGGGAAAGATTGAAGGCAGGAGGATAAAGGGACAACAGACTATGAGATGGTTGGATGGCATCACCAACTCGATGGACATGAGTTTAATCAGCTCCGGGAGTTTGTGATGGACAAGGAAGCCTGGTGTGCTGCAGTCCATGGAGTCACAAAGAGTCAGATGTGACTGAGCGACTGAACTGAAACTGAAAGCTTGAACTTGATAAAATACACAAATGGAAATAATTCAAGGAAAACATGAGTTTTATGGGAATAAAACCAGGGTATTTCTTGAAATCAAAAGGAGGAATTAACAATTAAACACCTGGAAGTCAAGGTTGGATTCTAGAATGCAAATATTTTTTCTTCATCTTTTTCTCTATGAAGATAAGTTTATGTTTTTTTCACATGTCATTAAATATAGTTGGTGATAGCTCCTAAATATTACATTTTACAATATCCATGGCAATAAAAAGAATGTTGAGATTCTCTTTGGAGTCTAGTGATCACTGGGAAAAATTTCGTTGGTCAGGTTGGCTCAGGCACTTACTCTAGGACTAATCAACTGTGGACAATGGGTAAGATAATATTGTGCTTAATGGAAGATCCCATGTTAATCCTGTGGAATTAGTAGGAGAGAGTGGACATTACTGTAGAGAGGTGCAATTCATTAGGAAAAAGATCAGATAAGCTGATGTCAAACAGTGTATACGCTGTGCTAGTGTTGACCTCTGGGGTATGCAAGTTAGTGCACTTAATCTAAACAAAAATTAGAGGCCACTATTTCCATTACATGAAAATGAAAGTGTTTGTCACTCAGTCATGTCTGACTCTTTGTAAGCCCACCAGGCTCCTCTTCCCAATGGAATTCTCCAGGGAAAAATACTAGAGTGGGTTGCCATTCCCTTTTCCAGGGGATCTTCCCAACCTGGGGATTGTCATTGCATGCAGATTCTTTAGCATCTGAGCTACCAGGGACCCATAAGAGTTTCCTAAGATTAAGAAGCTTGAAGATGGAAGCTATCAAATTACTAAGTGACTGTGAAATTATACTTTTTCTCCTAAATTGGATTTTTTACAATTTTGCCTGGCCTATGGAGCATATGAAAGACAGTTCTTTACATTTATTAACCAACTAGTGGCTGTCTTTAATGTCTTCCTTCCTTCTGCATACTTTCGTCTTGTTTGTTCTGGAGAATCACATGCTACAGTCCCTCATTCATTAAGCTCGAAAATTTTATCAAATTTTCCATTTTTACTAGAGTCATAAACACTAGCAGGAAAATTAGAAAAAAATGTGTTTCTAATGGCTTTTGTCTACTGCTAGGCATTTTCATAACAGATATTTGCATAGCAGATGTTTGTTACAGAAAATATTTTAAAATTTAGACTTGCACAGTTATGGCTTCTCTACAGATATAGACAATTCTTAATTATACTGGAGAATTAGGCCTTTATGGAGAGCTCATAGATTACTGTAAGAGTAAGTAAGCTATGTGTGCAAGGATTAAAGATGGAAAATACCACAAAAGAAACATAAGAATGTAAAGAATTTTGGTGGAACTAAAAATACTTGTTTAATTTATGGTTTTATAGTAGGAGGCTATACTATCAAACCAACATTACAATTTTTCTTCCAGCTTTATTTTTCTCTCTAGGCTCATATGTACTTGATACACAGCAATAATTTTTATCTGCCACACATACAATATAAATGTTGTCACTTGGAAATAATCTCATGATTATACTTAAAACTTCAGTTGCAAGTTGTATTAAAACTTTGAAACAAGTTATAACATTTTTACTGAAAACATAAAATTAAGCTAAAATGGCTTTCATATTTTATATTCTACTAGAATAATTTGTCAATAGATCTATGAATTTAAGAGGTACTTCATGTCTAAAGTATATATGTCATTATTCATTAGTGATAGATTTTTATTTTATGAGTAAAATTAGTGAATGGGAACACTCATTCAGCTCTACCATGTTATTGTTATGTGAAAGAATTCTGCCACATAACACTTAGCCTTGAGCAATTTTTTAAAGTATTTTTTTTATTAAATATGCTTTTCAATACATAGGGCTTCCCAGGTGGGATTGGGGTATATAACCTGCTTGCAGTGCAGGAGACCTGGGTTCAATCCCTGGATTTGATTCCTGGGTTGGGAAGATACCCTGGAGAAGGAAATGGCAACACACTCTAGTGTTCTAGCTGGAGAATTCCATGGACAGAGGAGCCTGATGGGCTACAGTCCATGGGGTCAGGAAGAGTGGAACAAAATTGAGCAATAAACATTTTCACATTTCATCACAATACATAAAATTGACAGACTACTTTTTTCTTAGAAAAATGGAAAATATAATATTTATAGTGTTAGATCATAAAAAAAATTGTGTCATTTGATACATAAAAGTAAAAAAATTTTTTTTGAAAACTTTTGGCTTGATAGATGTTAAGGACAGAGCTAGAATAAGGGTCATGTAAGAGATCTTAATTAAAACTCAGCCTAGGATTTTATTCTTGTTTATGAAGATAAACAAGAATAAGAATGGCAGTTCAATAGTTTTTGCTTGCTCTGGAAGTTTGTTACTAGATGCCTTAGAAAAAAATCTGAGTTATAAACCTTCTGTTGGTAGAAATAATACAGAAACATTTTTTTTTCTTAGTGAAATAAAATAAAAGAGCTATAAAAGATTATTCAACCAATTCATCATCAGAAGCATTTGGGAGACACTAATCTACAACAGACTGGTTCCAAATAGGAAAAGGAGTATGTCAAGGCTGTATATTGTCACCCTGCTTATTTAACTTATATGCAGAGTACATCATGAGAAATGCTGGACTGGAAGAAGCACAAACTGGAATCAAGATTGCCTGGAGAAATATCAATAATCTCAGATATGCAGATGACAGACACCACCCTTATGGCAGAAAGTGAAGAGGAATTAAAAAGCCTCTTGATGAAAGTGAAAGAGGAGAGTGAAAAAGTTGGCCTAAAGCTTCAACAGAAAATCATGGCATGCGGTCCCATCACTTCATGGGAAATAGATGGGGAAACAGTGGAAACAGTGTCAGACTTTATTTTTGGGGGCTCCAAAATCACTGCAGATGGTGACTTCAGCCATGAAATTAAAAGACACTTACTCCTTGGAAGAAAAGTTATGACCAATCTAGATAGCATATTCAAAAGCAGAGACATTACTTTGCCGACTAAGGTCTGTCTAGTCAAGGCTATGGTTTTTCCAGTGGTAATGTATGGATGTGAGAGTTGGACTGTGAAGAAGGCTGAGTGCCAAAGAATTGATGCTTTTGAACTGTGGTGTTGGAGAAGACTCTTGAGAGTCTGTTGGACTGCAAGGTGATCCAACCAGTCCATTCTGAAGGAGATCAGCGCTGGGTGTTCTTTGGAAGGAATGATGCTAAAGCTGAAACTTCAGTACTTTGGCCACCTCATGTGAAGAGCTGACTCATTAGAAAAGACTCTGATGCTGGGAGGGATTGGGGGCAGGAGAAGGGGGCGACCGAGGATGAGATGGCTGGATGGCATCACGGACTCAATGGACGTTGAGTCTGAGTGAACTCCAGGAGTTGGTGATGGACAGGGAGTCCCGGCGTGCTGTGATTCATGAGTCGCAAAGAGTCGGACACAACTGAGTGACTGAACTGAACTGAACTGAATCTATGTAGAGGGGATCCTATTATTAACTCCTAATTATGGGCTTGGAAAATAAAGCCACAGATAGGAGCAAAATGTATGCACACTGAAAATAATTATGAATCAACAAAATTTGCATACCTTAAATCAATAGTGTGGCAATAACTTCTTAATATTGAGAAAAATATAAATCTTTCACTCAGGTTTCTCTGTCTGTGGGATTTCCCAGGTAGGAATAATGGAATGGGTTGCCTTTTACTCCTCCAGATGATCTTCCTGATCCTGGAGAAGATGCTGGGGATGCGAGATCAAACCCACATCCCCAGCATCTCCTACTTGGCAGGCAGATTCTTTACCACTGAAACACCTGGGGAAACTCAAGTGTATGTATGTATGCATACATACATGTAATCGTAAAACAGTTCAGAGAAGGGAATCCAGTCTGGGAATGAATTTAGGCTCCTGCCTTTACTGTGTGATCTTGATACTGGTCAAACTATTTAATTTTTAACATATCAATTTCATTAGTTCTAAAATGGGGGTTTAATACCTGCCTTTTGGATTGTGGACATTAAATTTAAATGCTAAGAATACAGTAAACACTATATACAATTTTAAAGTACTATATATAGTATTTATATTTTTAGTTTTCTATTTTTGAAAAACCCCTGTAGATGTTACAAGAAATACAACACAGGTGTTTTGACTCTGGGACTTGTGTTCTCTCTTCTGGCCTCACTCTCCACTTAGTGCAGCTGAGCCTCAGGAAAGGAAAAAAAAAAAAAAAACAACTAAAAAGAACAATTGAAGTTTGTGATTTTTCATGTTCAATGGCACTTAAAGAGCTAAGGCACAGATAGGGAAAGGTTACATCTTGGTATTTCAGCCATGTCCATCTCAGAAGGGCAGGGCTTTATTTAATTAGTGATTGCCTTCCCAGAGCTAATGATACTCTGCTGAGCTTTTACATGAAGAGTATGAAGTCAGAGGCTACAATCCTGAACAGAGCTAAATTTTGTTATCTTCGCTTGTAGTTTTCACAATATTCTCCATCCAGAACACGGAACATAGAAAGATCATAAAAGTTTTCTAACTCTGGGCTCTCTGTGCATGCTGTCACTTTAGCCATGTCTGGTTCTTTGCAACCCCATGGACTGTAGCCCACTAGGCTTCTCTGTCCATAGGATTTTCCAGGCAAGAATACTGGAATGTGTTGCTGTGCCCTTCTCCATGGGATCTTCCCAACCTAGGGATCAAACCTATGTCTCTTTTGTCTCCTACATTAGCAGGTGGGTTCTTGATCTCTAGGGCCACCCAGGAAGCCCATTTTTTACCCTATCACTAACCTGGTGTGCTGTGCTTAGTTGCTGACCCATGTCTGACTCTTTGCGACCCCAAGGACTGAAGCCCACCTGGCTCCTCTGTCCCTGGGGATTCTCCAGGCAAGAATACTGGAATGAGTTGCCATGCCCTCCTCCAGCAGATCTTCCCAATCCAGGGATCGAACCCAGGTCTCCCACATTGTAAGTGGATTCTTTACTGTCTGAGACACCAGGGAAGCCCCACTAACCTGGTGAACTACTCCAATTCACTCAGTCCTCTTAGGTTTACATTTCTTTGCATTTATTTTATAAAATTGGAATGTTAAAATATTCTATAAAAATGAATATTAGATTTTCTGTATCATTAGTTCTCATAGCTTGCTATAATCATGATTTTCTTCTTGCCCATTTGTTTGTCCTTATCTCTTTGTCACTTAATAGTTGATTCAATTGTGTTTGCCCTGGTTTAGAAGATGTATCATCTCTGTTTTATCACACAGGTTGTCCACTGTTCTGGGACTGCATGATGTTTGCTTAGAGACTGAGATGGATAAATATTGTATGTCCATGGAATAAACTACAGATCCAACACATAAATAGAGAACTCTTTTTCATATTTGCTGAAAACTGAAATGACTGAAAATGAAACATAAACAGTGAAGTTCTCTTGTAGGAAAGGGAAGACTGCTTAAAATTTGTTAAACATGTAGAATATGCCAGGTACTGTGTTGGACATTTTTCATCCATTGTTCCATCTGATTCTGATAACAACATTGGGTAAGATTGAGTAACCCAATTTTAAAATTCCTAGCTCAAAAATTATGCTCAGTGAAACAGAGATAAACTTGCTCTTGACTTTACTTCTCTATTATTAAGGTGCAAGGTTTGGATGCTATCAGTGAAATATGCTTGGGATGGGTTGGGCCATGGATGAAGAATTTTTTAATCATGAGGAATGGGATTTCACTGTCCTTGGGAGTCCTCTGAGGGAGGTGGTAGACATTTTGGAGGTGGCAATGTTAAATTTCAAAATTTTTGAAATAATGAATTAGCTAATAGTGGGAGTGTTCTTTAAACAATGCCAGCTTACTTGTGGGAGAAGGAAATGGCAATCCACTCCAGTGTTCTTGCCTGGAGAATCCCAGGGCAGCCTGGTGGGCTGCCGTCTATGGGGTCGCACAGAGTCAGACACGACTGAAGTAACTTAGCAGCAGCAGCAGCAGCAGCTTACTTGTGAAATATGAATTTATAAAAGGAGAATGGTAGCACCTATACTAAAGCATAATTTACACCCATAAAATCTACCCATTGTATGTGTACAATTCAATGATTCTTAGTAAGTCCACACAGTTTTGTGGTACTCAACATAATGCAGCTTTTTAACATTATTATTCAAAAATTTCTTCATGCTCACTTTTAGTCAATCCCCTCTGCCCTAAGAATCAGGCAACCCTTGATATGATTTTAGTCTCTAAAGTTTTTAACATTTCTATGAATTTATTGTAATAGTACAATCTATAGCCTTGTATGTCTGGAGTTTTTAACTATGACAATGTGTTTGAGCTTCATTTCTTGTTGCATCATGTATCAAGTTTGTTTCTTTTCCTTAATGAACAGTATTCCATTGTATGAATTTACTACATTTTGTTTGTTCATTCACCAGTTGAACTTTTTGATTGTTTTCAGTTTTGAGTTATTATGAACAACACTGCTAAGAACATTTAGGAAATGGCTTTTCTGTGATGTTATATTTTCATCTTTCAGATAGAATCCTAGTTGGAAAATTTCCATGTCACATATGAAGTTTAACTCTTTTTCAAGAACTGCTTTCCTAAGAGGCTGTACCATTGTGGTAAGCAAAAGAGTATCTACTCCCCAAAGATGTCTGTGTTCTAGTCTCTGGAACCTGTGACTATACTGTATCACATAGGAAAGGAAATTAAGGTAGTAAGGGAAAAATACCTGGGCTTATCCATGTGTACCCAGTGTTAACACGGATCCTCAGGAATGGAAGGAAAGAGGCAGAAGCAGGAAGTATAAATATGGCAACATGAGGTTTCAGTTCTTTTTTGCTGGTTTTGAGATGTAGGGTTGAAGGGAACTATGTGCAAGAATTGAAGAGACTTCTAGAATGTAAGGATTCCCACCTTCCCATCCCAGTCTCCCACCCCCAGTCCCACCCTGCCCCAGCTGACAGCCAGCAGAAAACAAAGGCCTGAGTGCTACAATGGCTTGGGACTGAATTTTGCCAACATTTGAATGAGCAAGGAAATATATTCTCCCTAAAAGTCCATGAAAGAAACCTAGCCCTGCCAAAACTTTAGTCTAAGCCTAGTGAAACCCATATTGAACTTCTGACATAAAGAACTGAAAAATAGTAAGTATGTGTTGTCGATCGATTTTTGGTAATTTGCTACATTTGTAATAAACCAATACAACCATTTTACATTCCCACCAGCAATGTGTGAAGGTTTGTTTCTCAACATGCTTGCCAACACTTGTTGTCTATCAAATTATAACTACTCTAGTGGGCTTGTAGTGGTATGTTACCGTGTATCTAATTTTCATGTTCCTAATGAATAATGACTTTAAACATTTTTTATGTGCTTATTTGCCATTTGTATAATTTCTTTGGTGATTTCTTTTGGCAAAATATCTATTTGAATTTGTTATTAATTTTTAAATTATGTTGTTATCTTGTTACTGAGTTTTTAAGTGTTCTTCACATAACCTGAAACAAGTCTATTAACTAAATAACTTATGTATATAATGTGAGGTATTCAAGCGTCCCTTATTGAAAATAATTGCCTCAGCATCTTTGTCAAAAATAAATTGAAGATGCATCCAATTTAAAACAAAAAGTTTTTAAAAAGTAAACTGAAGATACAAAAAAGCTTCATATCGGGACTCTGAATTCTATTACATAGATTTATATAATCTATATGACAACTCTTACACCAAGACTATATTGTTTTTATTGCTATGTTGCTGCTTCTGCTGCTAAGTTGCTTCAGTCATGTCCGACTCTTCGCAACCCCATGGACTGCTGCCTACCAGCCTCCTCATTCCATGCGATTTTCCAGGCAAGAGTACTGGAGTGGGTGGCCATTGCCTTCTCCTTTTATTGTTATAGACTGGTACAGTCATATAAATTTTAGTTTTCCAAAATTTTTTTGGTTATGTCTGATCCTTTGACTTTCATATATATTTTAGAATTCACTTGTCAATTTTTATGAAAACAAAAACAAACAAACAAAAGAAACTAACTTTGACAGAGATAGATATATCAACTTAGGGAGAATTGCCATTTTGAATCTTCTTGTCCCATGAGCATGGTTCAGTCTAGTTCAGTCGCTTAGTTATGTCTGACTCTTTGCAACACCATGGACTGCAGCATGCCACACCTCCCTGTCCATCCCAACTTCGGGAGTTTACTTAAACTCATGTTCATTGAGTCAGTGATACCATCCAACCATCTCACCATGTCTCATCCCCTTCTCCTCCTACCTTCAATCTTTCCCAGCATTAGGGTCTTTTCAAATGAGTCAGTTCTTTGTGTAAGGTGGCCACAGTATTGGAGTTTCAGCTTCAGCATCAGTCCTTCCAATTAATATTCAGGACTGATTTCCTTTAGGATGGACTGGTTGGATCTCCTTGCAGTCCAAGGGACTCTCAAGAGTCTTCTCCAACACCACAGTTCAAAAGCATCAATTCTTTGGCGCTCAGCTTTCTTTATAGTCCAACTCTCACATCCATACATGACTACTGGAAAAACCAAAGTTTTGACTAGACGGACTTTTGTTGGAAAAGTAATGTCTCTGCTTTTTAATAAGCTGTCTAGGTTGGTCATAGCTTTTCTTTCAAGGAGCTAGCATCTTTTAATTTCAAAAAATAAGGTCTGTCACTGTTTCCATTGTTTCCTCATCTATTTGCCATAAAGTGATAGGACCAAATGCCATGATCTTAGTTTTCTGAATGAGTATGGTATGTCTCTCAGTTTGTCTAGATCTTTATTTTTCTCAGAAATGTTTTATAGTTTTAATTTTATAAGTCATGTACTGCTTTTACTATTTTTTTCTTAAATATTTTCTTTTTTGTCCTTTATATATGGAATTGGATGTTTAACTTTAGTTTTGGATTATTTATTTCCAGATTATAGATACAATTGACTTTTTAAAAAATATTGATACTTTTCTTGATTTTCTTAGAGTCCTAGGATAAATAATTATAAAAATGGTAGCTTAGAACAACAGAATTTAACTCACTTAGTGTCTGGATGCCAGAATTTTGAAATCAAGGTGTTGGCACCTTGGAATTTGGCTGTCCCAAATTATTTGGTATTGTTTGGTTTGTATAATCATTCCAATCACTAACTCCATCTGAAATTTCTCCTCTGTGTTGTTTTTGTTCAGTTGCTAAGTCATGTTAGGCTTTTTGCAACCCCATGCACTGTAACCTGCCAGGCTCCTCTCTCCATGGTATCCCAGGCAAGAATACTGGAGTGAGTTGCCAATTCCTTCCCCCTGGGGATCTTACCAACCCAGAGATGGAACTGTTGTCTCCTGCATTGGCAGGCTGATTCTTTACCACTGAGCAACCTAGGAAGCCCTTTCCTCTGTATATAACTTTTCTTTTTTTCCATGTAATCAGTAGATTTGTCCTCAACTTCAATAGATTTACATGAATAAATACTTATTAGTTTGCTGTATACCTTTTGTCTATTTCCAGAGCCCTGAATTTATTTTTGACAATTGTGTCCAGTTTCATGATAACTTTATAGAGAGGTTATTTGTCAAATTTTTAATCTCAGTCTATCAGAAAAATGCCCAACTTGTAAAATTTTATGTTTGAGTCTCACATAAAGGTAGATAATAGGAGAAAACAATAATTTAAAAAATCAAAACCAAATGTCTCCTCATTTATCTAAATGATAATTTTCCTAACAGACAGCATGTAGTTAGAAAACCAGGAATTAATGCAACTAAATTTCAGCATAATTACATATTAACCATGTAATTTAGAAAAGTTTACTTAAATATTCTTTTTCTTCCTGAATTAAAATAGAGTAGGAGAATAAAGATACTTATACACTAAGTTTGTTGAAGTATTTAATTACATAATATACAAATGCACTATGGGACTACTCTCTATATATTCATAAACCTGAATATTCATTGAAAGGACTGATGCTGAGGCTGAAGCTTTGGCCACCTGATGTGAAGAGCTGACTCACTGGAAAAGACCCTCCCTGATGCCGGGAAAGATTGAGGGCAGGAGGAGAAGGAGGTGACAGAGGGTGAGGTGGTTAGATAACATCACCTAATCAATGGACATGAATTTGAGGCAACTCCAGCAGATAGTGAAGGACAGGGAAGACTGGCATGCTGCAGTCTATGAAGTCACAAAGAGTCAAATACGACTTAGTAACTGAACAACAACAGCATACACACATATGTGTAAATATATAGATATTCAAAGCATATACATATAATCATTTCTTTCTTATATATAAACTAAAATAATTATAACACCAACCATTCTCTACTCTTCATTTCCTTTTCAAAAGAAAGTTAAATATACTAGCACCTCAGCATCTTGATTTTTATTATGAAGTTATTCTGTGTTCCTTTAAAGGAAAGGTGCATTAAAGTGAATGTTAGAAGTTGTTAGGGCTGGTTACAAAGATGCCCTCTTCTCTTCCTGACACATAGCAAAACTGTACTTCCCCAACCACCTTGAGATGATTTGCTATCCCCATGATTTCCTTAGGGGAAGGAAACAAGAAGGAAATGAAATATGATATTTTGAGACTAAAACCTTAAAAGACAGATATGACTTGCTACATCCCAACTCCTCTACGTTGAAGTACAAGTCCAGCTGAAACAAACCCTCCTGCCAACCCACAATGAGCATAAGTTATGAGTGAGAAATAAGCTTATATTTTTCAAAACCATTATGATTTTGTGAATGTTAGTTAATGCAGCATAGCTTAGCTTGATCTGACTATTAGAGTTTTTTAAAAGGTAAGATTTAATGGTTTATATCCTTTAACATAAGTAATGCCTAGTAATGTGCTTTAAGAATTCACATACTTAGAGTAGGGTTTTAACTAAAATCTAAAAGTATGCAAAAGTTTTACAAAAATTTTTTGGGAGCTCAGTTAAATAGCTTATATTACATTGCAGGTGAATTCTACCGTTACAAAATAATGGTAAATATAAACTGGTAGCTGAAAATAACCAAGGCAAAATCATTAAACTAGAAAAAGCACTTGAAAATGAATATAGACTCAGATAAATGCATATATTTAATCAAACGTTTCTGAAGGTACTTTCTCTAACTGGGAAATTCAGAAGCATGGAAATAAATGCAAGTAATTTGAGTGCTCTGCACTGGCATTTAAATACAAGAGAAAAAAATGTTAATAGGATAAGTACCAAAAAGGATTAAGTGATGCTAAACACCAAAGAGGATTAGTTATTATCCTGCCTTTACAGGCACCCAAATTTCATGTGGCCAAGTAGATAGGAAATAGAAAACCAATGCTACAAAATGGGACTTTTTTCTTCTGTTTGCAATAAGCTTATATGAAAATCAGGTTTATTATGGCACACAAATAAACAAGTAACACAATACTTAAGCTTTCCTCTGGATAATCTAAAGTATGGTATACTTTTCAGTGTATTTTAGAAAAATTTAAAATTTTCCCATCTAAAGATTACATTAAATAAGCACATGAATTTGCAATTAAACAACAGAACTTGTCCTTCTGAAACTAATCATTCAATACTGTACACTGAGGTAAAGCTTTCTGCATTATTCATACTAATAGTAACAGAAGAAATTCATACTATTTTATTTTTTTTACTGTATACATTTCATTGCAGTAAGATATAAAATATATACATGCATATATGCATATATATATCAACTACATATATATATCAACTACATAAATATATATTTATGAATATAAAGGAAACATTCATTTACATAAACACATTTAGATAGCTCTGAAACTGAGATGTATTTTACTTTCGTGAAAGATTTAAAGCTTCTTTGAGAAAGGAATGAGAGCCCTGGCTGTGGTATGAAAACCTTAAATTCCTCAGTAAACCAGAATTATGCACCAGCTGGTGCAAAAATGCACCAGCATTAAAGATGTATAAAATAGGCATCTGTGATTTGGAAGTAAATTATGGAACATTCTTATGACATGCTGTATCATCAATATCTTGACAACACAGTGACCAGTGTTGTATGTTGTGATTCAGTGATTATTATGAATCAAAAATAAATTCAGAAAAATCACCTTTGGACACACAGAAGATTTATGAACCTATGAACCAACTTATTTTGCTCATATTGTATATAAAAACAAGAATTATGCACAATTGAAAGAACTATCTCAGTAATTCTAAAAAAAACTCTTGATAAGAATAAAACTGAAAAAAAAAAGTAAGTAATGGTTTACACATCAGCACTTTTTCTTTCCTAATGTTCATAGCATATGATGCAGCTTATAGTTGACATCTGCAGTTCATGAAATATGGAACTTTATTAACTGGGGTTTCTTACATTTTGATATGGAAGACAAGTGCTGTTGGCATCTTTATTGTGAATGGTATTCTATTCGTTCAGACCACTGAACGAATAGAATACCATGTTCTATTTAATTCATATTCAGACCATATCCATGTAATTTCTAACTTTACATTATTTTTCTCCACACCACCTTGTTTACTGAGGGTGAAAAAGGACAAAAGACACAAAACTTAGTTGAAACTCAGGCTATTTTCCAATTATAGTCAGGTGGCTAAAATTACTTAGTTCAGTTACAGTTCACATCATATGAAATAGATATACACAAATACCTAAGAGTTACTGAATTTTATACACTCATTCAGTATTAATTATTTGCAGAGTTCCTAATATGTGCCAGAAATTGTTTTAAGATTGTTATTTCACAATGATATTTTGTAGAATAGCATGTGACCATTTGAAAAAATATGACTTTGATAAAGAAAATTTCAAGAGAGAAGATTATTTATTTAATAGCATTATGAATGAACCACTCCAAAGATGTACATTAGTGAATTCTCTTCAGTGAGAGTGGACACCATGCATGTGCTGGTCAATGATACATACCCAGAGTCTGGCCCAATCCTGACAATTAGAGTGTATGTTATCAAATAATTGCTTCATAAATGTTACCTTTACCCCTAATATCAATAACACAGACCATCTTAGAAAAATTCTAATTCTTAAGCAGATTAAAAAAAGAAGGAAAAATAAAAGTGTATAAACAGTTCTAAATTACATCAGGTTAGGAAACCACAGAGCAAGAGAGAGACAGAGAGCTGTTAAGGTATCTAATGGTGGCCCGTTATGTGGCTACGATCAGTACCTGAAGAAATAGAAGCTTGTTTTTCTTAATATGAAAATTAAACTGGTAACCAGCAATCAGTAGGTAAGATACACAAAAAAATGTGCTGCAAAAATAAAATTTAAAATGACTAATGACAGAGTTAAAATGAAAACATCATGGCACTCTGCATAGAATGACAGCATATCCCAGTGTGCATGGGTCACTCTCAGGTTATGCCTGTTGTACCAGCATAATCATTAGAAGGTATCACAGTTCACTATCCAGAATTGTCCTCATTTGTCTAAAAAGTTTTATGATTGTCTGAACTGTATGTAATAGTAAAATATTTGCAGAATGATTTTTTTGATTATTACTCATGACAATCATTTTATGACAATTAAATATTTGTTCTACTTTTGATCACTAGATATCTATTTGCTTAAAAGGAAAAAGTGGCATAATTATATTATCTGTAATATTAAATCCCATGAACCTCCTTATAGTTTTATCAGATGCTTGCTGGTATACAGAAGGTGTTCATACTGAGTAGATAAATTAACTTATAATTCTCCAGGTGAAACTTGATTATTCTTAGAGATTAACCAAGAATGTTAATTTTATGGAATGGCTTCAGTTTTAAGTTTCTTTGTGAAGACAAATATCTCTGAGTGGAAATAAGTGAAAATTTGTGTACATCAACACATGTACAAGAAGAAAAATATGAGTATAAAGTATATAAGAATTTTCATCATATGTCTATGGGCAAGTAAACACATAGTATAAAATAAAGGCATGCTCTTAAGGCTAAGAGAAGTTCAGACTGTCTACAGAGACAGTTTCCAAGCATTCTCATTAATTTAGGTTTTTTACCACCACTTTAAAAACACAGATCATATCAGATAATTTTACTTTTCCCTAAGAATATTAGAGTTATTATTAGAACTTTATATTTTAAAACATTTACCCTCTACCTAATTCATCACAATCTCCTACCAGAAAAAGATGCTTTAAAAATTACCTTGGTTTGAATTTTAAATACAAATGCATAAAATTTTGTTTCCACTTTTAGCTTCAAAATGTGAAGAACTTGGGTGTCAGCAATCCTCTTCTCTCTCTCTCTCTCTTTTTTTTTTTTTTTGCCTGCTCTGCATAGCTTGTGCGATCTTAGCTTCCCAACCAGGGGTTGAACCTGGTGCAGTGAAAGTGCCAAGTCCTAACCACTGGACCACCAGGGAATTCCTTCCATTATTTTTTTAAAACAAGAAAATTCTGAGTAAACTGAAGAGCAACACCATTCCTTGTATCCATTAAAGCACTGAGTTTACAGAATAAACTGCCATCCTGCACTGCAGGCAGATTCCTTGCCTTCTGAGCCACCAGGAAAGCCGCCAGAAATCTGGAGAAACAGCAAATCCAGAGAGTCATAGTCTAAATCTGCAAGAATTGATAAGTTTGAGTTTATCAAAATTAGAAGTTCCTGCTTTTTGAAAGATGTTAAGAGACTCAAAAGACAAATTAAATGAAGACTGGGAGAAATTATTTGAAAAACACCTATGTAATAAAAATATGTATCCAAAATATACAACAGAAATTCAACAGATCAAAAAATAAAACAAGTCAATTAAGAAATGGGCAAAAAATATGAACAAACACCTTACCAAAGATATACAGATGTTATATAATCATATGAAAAAAGGCTTAATATCATTTGTTATTGGATAATTGCAAATTAATAAGGCAATGAGAACTACTATACAACTATTAGAATGCTGATAATCTGAAATCTGGAAATATAAACAACCTTTGAGTAGGAGCAACAGATATTTAGTAATTGCTGGTGGAGATGTGAAATTATACAGCCACTTTGGAAGGTAATTTTGCAGTTCCTTACTAAACAAAATATCCAGCAACTGTGATCCAAGATTTTACTCATATTTTTGAAAACTTATTTCTACACAAAAACCTGCACATAAAGTTTGAAAATAATGTTATTCAAAATCATTAAAAACTGAAACAACCCATGACTTCTTTCAATAGGTGACTGATAAATCATGGTACACAAATACAGTGCTATATTCTTCAGCAACAAATATAATTGAGTCATCTATCTAGAAAAAGATGTGGATGAATCTTAAGTGTGGATTATCAAGAGAAGACTAAGAGAAAGGAAACTGTCTGAAAATGCTATAGACTTTACAACTCCAAATATATAATATTGTGGAAAAGGCAAATTATAGCAATGGTATGCAAATCAGAGATGATGGAAGTTTACAGCAGAAGATGGCTGGAGGAGACTGAATAGATGAAGCACAGACTGTTTCCAAAATGTTGAAGTGGTTCTATGTGATAGAATGGTATATTCAAGGTATTAAATATCTTTCAAAATCCATAGAACTTCACCATACAAAAAGTAAACCTTAATGTATGCAAATTAAAGCAAACTTGAGAAGTCAGAGAATCCCAGTTTAAAATGCAGATGTGACAAAAGAAACCACATATATTTAAAAAGGAATGAAACCCTCTCACTGAAGTGGATGAGGCTGGTGGAAGGTGCGGATAAGTAACTTTGGAAATGAGTGGAGTATATAAAACTAAGGATTAACAATTATAAATAATCACTATGTCTTATTTGATAAATTTGTGTCCCAAGGAGACAGAGGCTAACATTTCTGATACTTTTATAACTGTAGGTTGAAACTGAAAAAGTGTATAAGTGTGTAAGTGGATGGTGCATAACAGGAGCCAGATTTTTCCCTGTTGTAGAGGGAGGTCAAATATGGGCAAGAAAGGGTTTCCTTCATGGTTCAGTGGTTAAGACTCTATGCTTCCATTTCAGGGAATATTGGTTTGATCCCTGGATGTGGAACTAAGATCCCACAAGCTGTGTAACAAAGAAAAAAAAGAAAAAGACAAGAAATAGGAGGTTAGAATATGGTATCAGGGTTAGAGTTAGAAACATTAGTAAGAACTTATGTTTAGATTAATATGGATAAAATTTTCATATATAGAAATATATATGCATACATCAAGTTAATGACTAAACTATACCTCAGTAACAATGAGTAAACCTAGCATCCAGAGCTTGGTTTTTAATACTATTATCCAACAAAAGAAACCAAGATTCCTTGGAGAATTAGCTGATTCCACAAATGAATCAAAAACTATACAGTAGGAGACTGTATAGTTTTTATAACATCTTGTAGTGGCAGAAATAAAGCTCCCTTCACCTCACAAATTTCCATAGCCACCAATGATACAATATGTCAAAGGGATACAAAAGCCAAACGAGAATGCTCCCAATAGCTAAAACTGGAACAGTTTGAGCAAGAAAACAAAGTACTGGATTATAACACAAGAATAAAAATTCTTGAATCTAAACATAACATAAACATATTGCTGCTGCTGCTGCTAAATCGCTTCAGTTGTGTCCGACTCTGTGCGACCCCATAGACGGCAGCCCACCAGGCTCCCCCATCCCTGGGATTCTCTAGGCAGGAATACTGGAATGGGTTGTCATTTCCTTCTCCAATGCATGAAAGTGAAAAGCGAAAGTGAAGTAAGTGGGTCAATCGTGTCTGACTCTTTGCGACCCCATGGACTGCAGCCTACCAGGCTCCTCCGTCCATGGGATTTTCCAGGCAAGAGTACTGGATTGCATTGCCATTGCCTTCTCCGCATAAACACATTATTGAATAAATAAATGAGAATAGACTAATCTCTGATGTAGAAGAATTCCAAATAATTTCTGTACATATGCTATTCTTAAAGAATTGGAACATAATTCTCAACTCCTTAAATACAGCCTGCAGATAGTTGTTTTCTTCCAAAGAATACAGTATGGAAAAGGAGAAAAAAAAGAGTAATTTCATATTGGAAAAACCTGACAAATATTAGCTCAAGCCAGGCAGATCAAGGTTAACAAGAACAAGTGCATGCCAAATCGCTTCAGTGGTGTCCAACTCTATGTCATTCTACAGACTGTAGCCTGCCAGGCTCCTTTGTCCATAGTATTTTCTAGACAAAATTACTCGAGTGGGTTGCCTGTATCCTTCTTGAGGGGATCTTCCCAACTCAGGGATCCAAGCTTCATTTCTTATCTCTCCTGCAATGGCAGGAGGGTTTTTTCATCACTAGGGCCACCTAGGAAGCCCCAGCATCAACAGTGGAAAGTGAAAGTGAAAGTCACATAGCCATGTCTGACTCTTTGCGACCCAATGGGCTATCCTGTCCATGGAATTCTCTAGGCCAGAATACTGGAGTGGGTAGCTTTTCCCTTCTTCAGGAGATCTTCCCAACCCAGGGATCAAACCCAGGTCTCCCTTATTGCAGGCAAATTCTTTACCAGCTGAGCTACAGGGGAAGCCCAGCATCAACCATGAGTCATATTAATTGTATCTACCCTTAATATATGATGAGAATGACCTCTGTGATCTTTCTCTGAAAAAACACATTATCCCAGTATAATCCTGATTAATTAAAACATGATTACACACAAATCCCAAATGAAAGACAAACAAACAAACAAACAAACAAACTATCCAGTAATCCTTGAAAATATCAATGTGACCAAGAACAAGGAAAATCTGAGAAAACGTCCCAGTCATGAGCAATGCTTAAAGAGACATATGAGTAAATGTAATGAAATAATTTTAATGATACTGTAAGACAGAAAAGAGACATTAGGGGAAAACTGATGAAAGCTGAATAAGGTATGAGTTTCTGTATATCAATAAACTATCAATCCTGATTCATTATGATAACTTTCAATCTATTATTATTTTTTTTTAATTCTGTTCTCTTTCCTTTCTTCCTCCCTTCCTCTTCCTTTTTCCCTCCCATCTTTCTTTTCCTCTGTTTTCTTTCTTTTCTCCCTCTCCTCCTTGTTTCTCTTCCTTCCTTCCTTCCTTTCCATTTATTTACCTTCTTGGAAAAAGTTTGATATAATTGAGAATATTTCTTGTTTAACTACATGGAAGGAAATTAATTAAAAGCTACTTACAGTATTATAGAACTTGAAAACTGTAGGCAAACTTTTAGTTTCTGAGTACGGTAAAATCTCAGAAATTTCATGGGTCTTGACATCCATGTTATCTCATCATCTTTTTCTGAAAGATCCAACTTTTCCCTAAGCCTTCATCTAGCCAAACTCTCAGCTGAATGCAGCTGCATAACTTCAACTATAGCTTAGGGAACAAAGGATTCTCTAGCTTAGTTCAGTTACCTATGTGACCCAGAGAAATCAATTGTTGTTTTCAGTTACTGAGTTTTAGAGTGGTTTAGGAATAAAACTTAGGAAGAACTTGTAAATCAATACAAACATTAATGGCAATATATAAATAAGAGACATGAACAAAGCATTCATATAAGAGGATACCTAGTAGAGGATAAACATGGAAATATGTCTAAATTTATGATTAAAAGGTTAAAAATAACGAGAATGAAATATGACTTCTTACCCATGAAATTTACAAAATTCAAAGTGTTTATGAGTATGAAGAAACACATAGAAAAATATCCAGTGTTTTTAATAGAAAAATTTAAAATAATCTGAATTCCTTAAACAAGGTAACATATAAAATAAAGTGATAAAAATTTGGTGAAATCAAATTTAGAGCTACATGTATCAGCCTCATGAAACTGTAGATATATAATGTGAAAACATCAAGTTATTAAAAGGATATTTACAATATAGTATCATTTACCTACAATTTTTGAATAATGCAAAAAACTATATATTATTTAGTGAACATGAATAGGGCATAATATGGTGAAAATATACACACAAATGATCATCCTTGGTGAAAAGGAAAAGTACATTAAAGAAGTCCTCCAAGTCCAGCTGAAATCATACTCATAAATATCTTTTTTCCTGAGATGTTATGAAGAAACTATGATAACAATGTTTAATTTCATACAGTTATTCTTAAAAAAATACCAAGAATATTCATGTTTTTAGGGTAAGAAATGAAGAGTGTTAAGTTATTTCTGAATCATACCATGTTTTCTCCCCTCCCAAAAAACTTCTGATTTGCATGGACAAGTGTTTTTTGTATCTTCTTGGGAGTTTTGTCCTTAGCCTGAAATGCCCTTGTAATTAGATAGAAAATATATAAAGTTTAACTTCTTTCTGGACTGATTTGGGATGCCAGCTTCCTTATGCATAGTCCCAAGTTGGTTAGTGGACAGTCCCTTATGGATGGTCAAATGAATCCATTTTCTTTACCTTCCCTTGCACCTGAATTACTTGTAGTGTTTGGTTGTGTATATATTTCCTCCTTAGCATTTCTTCTTCATTATAATGACTTCAAAATAATTGGAAATATTTAACTTCCATCTTTCCAATCCAGGCATTTGGTGGTAAGCATGACTGAATTAGCTTCAGAAAGATCTTCTGCTTCACATTATGAGACAAGGTCACAATTGTATGATGTCAGTCATGAAAAATACTTATTCTATCAGTTCTCTGATTTTCTCAAGGGATCCCTCAATCTGAACATCAACTTATTAAGTTTACTAAGACTGACTAACATGAATAGAATAGAAGTTTTTCAGTAGCATTCTACTAACATATGAAGCTGTAAACCATATTTCTCACAGTTCAGGAAAAAATTGGTTCATAACTGCCTAAGTCACATTTAACAACAGTTTCAAATTCTGAAGAAAAATGTACCCTGAGTATTTGTATCTTGTAGTTTGCTTCACTCAAGATAAGCCTCATTTCTTCATCTATTAATCGACTCTCAAAAATTGCTACCTATTCTCTGCAGATGTAATTTCATTTTGTATTCAACTGGTTCTTTAGTCTTCACACATCCTGCAATATCATTTGTAAAAACTTGGACAATTTCTATCACTAGCTCTGTGTTCTCACATCCTGTCATTAGCCTAGTCTATTCAGTAGACAGGAAAACAGCATTACTTCCTTCCTTATGAGTCAGGAAAACTGGATATTTGCTGATGTGTCCTCATTAAGCACTTTTGTGGTCTTAGCAATGTCACTAAGACTTCTGGTGGCTCAGTTTCCTCATCTGTATAGTAAACAAATTTGGTGGCACTTAAAATTCTTTCAGTTCCACATTTCTGTAGCTTGACTTTAAATACCACTTCAAAATAAAATTTATAAATGAGAACTATTGTAATTGCTTGCTTCTTTCAAAATAAGTAATACACTGACAAGGAAAAACACAATTTATTTATCTGTAATTATTTATTTTTATCTGAGGTCTAAATAACAATTCCTTGTAAAAAAAATCTGCAGGACATTTTTCTTTCTGAAGCAAAGTTAAAGCAAAGTTATCCTTTTTGGCATTTCTAAGTTTAATTTCTGAGGAGGAAAGTAAAGTTCTTATTGAAATCTATCTTAAAATTAGAATCTCCCCTCTCACTTCCCCTCTCAGACTTTTTATTTTTTTGCTTTAGCATGCTTTTTTAAAAAATTGGTATATATTTGCTTTACAATGTTGTGTTAGTTTCTATTCTACAATGAAGTGAATTAGCTGTATGCATGTTTCTGAGTATAATTATAACTTTCTCATCAGTGGTTTTGAATATCAGGTTTGAAGTATATATACTTGTACATGCTTTTTGAATTCTAGTTTTACTTCTGCATTGTGCAAAGGAATATGCTGATTTGAAAAGGCTCAATTGCTTTATAAAACTAAGTTATTAATTCACCAGTAAGAGGCATCCTCAGATTAGAGAATTTCAGATAGTTTAATTTTAAGTATGTTTTACAAAGAAACCATAAAACTCAAAAAGATAATATTACACAGTGGAAAAGTCAAGGGAGATGTGATGACTAAATGCAATGTGGTGTACTGGATTGAATAGTGGAATAGAAACTACATTAGTAGCAAAACTACAGAAGCCTAGATCAAATCTACATTCTAGTTAATGGATATACTAGGGCAAGTTTACCATGGTTATGTAAGATGATAACCTTTGAGAAAATAGTGCCAGAATATGGAAACTACTTGTGCCATCTTTAAAGTTTTTGTGAACCTAAAAACATTTAAAGATAAAAGTTTATTTTTAAATTGTTGTACCAGTAATTCATCTTTTTCATGGGATTTTGGAATGGTTTTCTATACTAAGAAGTCTGTGCAGTGACTCAACTCTCTTGGCTCATAGAACCTACTATCAATATTATATTTTCACAAAATATTATAGTGCAATAAGGGGAGGATATTTCCAGAGACAGGCATCAACCTACAGAATTCAATTTAACCCAATCGGAATAAGGAAAAGTCTAAAGACAAAAACCAAAATCATCCTCTATTTTACCCATTTAAAAGTTGCTTTGGACAAAACTAGTCCCTTTAAATCCTAAAAATCAAACATATATTCTGATATAACTGATTTTTATTTACTTAAAAGATTAAATCTATTTGCATATACATGGAATTCCTCTGTGAAAAACTAATGTTTCTACAATTTTCTTAAAGTTTTCAAATTAGTGATAAAAAATTGACAAACATCAAAATTGATTAACTATATTAGAATTTTAATATTATCTAAGAGGTGGACAAATCTGTCAAAATTACCTAATCTATTATTTTTAAAAAATCCAACTAGAAAACTTATTGAATATATGGTATTAACATTTTGATATATAATTACACACATTATTTTAAAAAGTATTTTACCCAGGTGGCATTTTGGTAATTTTTATAACTTGAGAAAAGCACAAACCAGTGTAGTAGTGACTAGATTATCTGAGTTGTTAAATGCTGAACCAAATTGTGCTGTCAATTCCGAGCCTAATGGTATAACAAAAACAATCCAAATATCACTGATAAATCAATCGTTATCTTTGCAATGTCAAAACTAACAGTTGGACAAAAATACAGATGCTTTGAACATGTCTCAACTTAGGGCATTCACTAGATTCCTTTGAAGTGAAGGTAAGGTTTTAAGTAAGGTCTCTCTTTTTTTTTTAATTTATTTATTTTTTATTTTACTTTACAATTCTGTATTGGTTTTGCCATACATTGACATGAATCCACCACGGGTGTACATGCATTCCCAAACCTGAACCTCCCTCCCACCCCCCCTCCCCACAACATCTCTCTGGGTCATCCCCACGTACCAGCCCCAAGCATGCCATATCCTGCATTGGACATAGACTGGCAATTCGATTCTTACCTGATATTATACATGTTTCAATGCCATTCTCCCAAGTCACCTCACCCTCTCCCTCTCCCACTGAGTCCAAAAGTCCGTTATACACATCTGTGTCTTTTTTGCTGTCCTGCATACAGGGTCATCATTGCCATCTTTCTAAATTCCATATATATGTGTTAGTATACTGTACTGGTGTTTTTCTTTCTGGCTTACTTCACTCTGTATAATTGGCTCCAGTTTCATCCATCTCATCAGAACTGATTCAAATGTATTCTTTTTAACGGCTGAGTAATACTCCATTGTGTATATGTACCACCGCTTTCTTATCCATTCATCTGCTGATGGACATCTAGGTTGTTTCCATGTCCTGGCTATTATAAACAATGCTGCGATGAACATTGGGGTGTATGTGTCTCTTTCAATTCTGGTTTCCTCAGTGTGTATGCCCAGTAGTGGGATTGCTGGGTCATAAGGTAGTTCTATTTGCAATTTTTAAAGGAATCTCCGCACTGTTCTCCATAGTGGCTGTACTAGTTTGCATTCCCACCAACAGTGTAAGAGGGTTCCCTTCTCTCCACACCCTCTCCAGCATTTATTGCTTGCAGACTTTTGGATCGCAGACATTCTGACTGGTGTGAAGTGGTACCTCATTGTGGTTTTGATTTGCATTTCTCTAATAATGAGTGATGTTGAGCATGTTTTCATGTGTTTGTTAGCCATCTGTATGTCTTCTTTGGAGAAATGTCTATTTAGTTCTTTGGCCCATTTTTTGATTGGGTTGTTTATTTTGCTGGAATGGAGTTTCAGGAGTTGCTTGTATATTTTTGAGATTAGTTGTTTGTCAGTTGCTTCATTTGCTATTATTTTCTCCCATTCCAAAGGCTGTCTTTTCACTCTGCTTATATTTTCCTTTGTTGTGCAGAAGCTTTTAATTTTAATTAGGTCCCATTGGTTTATTTTTGTTTTTATTTCCAGAATCCTGGGAGGTGGATCATAGAGGATCCTGCTGTGGTTTATGTCGGAGAGTGTTTTGCCTATGTTCTCCTCTAGTTTCTGGTCTTACATTTAGATCTTTAATCCATTTTGAGTTTGTCTTTGTGTGCGGTGTTAGAAAGTGATCTAGTTTCATTCTTTTACAAGTGGTTGACCAGTTTTCCCAGCACCACTTGTTAAAGAGATTGTCTTTACTCCATTGTATATTCTTGCCTCCTTTGTCAAAGATAAGGTGTCCATATGTGTGTGGATTTATCTCTGGGCTCTATTTTGTTCCATTGATCTATATTTCTGTCTTTGTGCCAGTTGCATACTGTCTTGATGACTGTGGCTTTGTAGTAGAGCCTGAAGTCAGGTAAATTGATTCCTCCAGTTCCATTCTTCTTTCTCAAGATTGCTTTGGCTATTCGTGTTTTTTTGTATTTCCATACAAATCTTGAAATTATTTGTTCTAGTTCTGTGAAAAATATCGCTGGAAGCTTGATAGGGATTGCATTGAATTTGTAAATTGCTTTGGGTAGTATACTCATTTTCACTATATTGATTCTTCCGATCCATGAGCATGGTATATTTCTCCATCTATTAGTGTCCTCTTTGATTTCTTTCATCAGTGTTTTATAGTTTCTATATATAGGTCTTTAGTTTCTTTAGGTAGATATATTCCTAAGTATTTTATTCTTTTTGTTGCAATGGTGAATGGAATTGTTTCCTTAATTTCTTTTTCTACTTTCTCATTATTAGTGTATAGGAATGCAAGGGATTTCTGTGTGTTGATTTTATATCCTGCAACTTTACTATATTCATTAATTAGCTCTAGTAATTTTCTGGTAGAGTCTTTAGGGTTTTCTATGTAGAGGATCATGTCATCTGCAAACAGTGAGTGTTTTACTTCTTCTTTTCCAATTTGGATTCCTTTTATTTCCTTTTCTGCTCTGATTGCTGTGGCTAAAACTTCCAGAACTATGTTGAATAGTAGTGGTGAAAGTGGGCACCCTTGTCTTGTTCCTGACTTTAGGGGAAATGCTTTCAATTTTTCACCACTGAGGATAATGTTTGCGGTGGGTTTGTCATATATAGCTTTTATTATGTTGAGGTATGTTCCTTCTATTCCTGCTTTCTGGAGAGTTTTTATCATAAATGGATGTTGAATTTTGTCAAAGGCCTTCTCTGCATCTATTGAGATAATCATATGGTTTTTATTTTTCAATTTGTTAATGTGGTGAATTACATTGATTGATTTGCGGATGTTGAAGAATCCTTGCATCCCTGGGATAAAGCCCACTTGGTCATGGTGTACGATCTTTTTAATGTGTTGTTGGATTCTGATTGCTAGAATTTTGTTGAGGATTTTTGCATCTATGTTCATCAGTGATATTGGCCTGTAGTTTTCTTTTTTTGTAGTATCTTTGTCAGGTTTTGGTATTAGGGTGATGGTGGCCTCATAGAATGAGTTTGGAAGTTTCCCTTCTTCTGCAACTTTCTGGAAGAGTTTGAGTAGGATAGGTGTTAACTCTTCTCGAAATTTTTGGTAGAATTCAGCTGTGAAGCCGTCTGGACCTGGGCTTTTGTTTGCTGGAAGATTTCTGATTACAGTTTCAATTTCCGTGCTTGTGATGGGTCTGTTAAGATTATCTATTTCTTCCTGGTTCAGTTTTGGAAAATTGTACTTTTCTAAGAATTTGTCCATTTCTTCCACGTTGTCCATTTTATTGGCATATAATTGCTGATAGTAGTTTCTTATGATCCTTTGTATTTCTGTGTTGTCTGTTGTGATCTCTCCATTTTCATTTCTAATTTTATTGATTTGATTTTTCTCTCTTTGCTTCTTGATGAGTCTGGTTAATGGTCTGTCAATTTTATTTATCCTTTCAAAGAACCAGCTTTTGGCTTTGTTGATTTTTGCTCTGGTCTCTTTTGTTTCTTTTGCATTTATTTCTGCCCAATTTTTAAGATTTCTTTCCTTCTGCTAACTCTGGGGTTCTCCAATTCTTCCTTTTCTAGTTGCTTTAGGTGTAGAGTTAGGTTATTTATTTTACTTTTTTCTTGTTTCTTGAGGTATGCCTGTATTGCTATGAACTTTCCTCTTAGCACTGCTTTTATGGTGTCCCACAGGTTTTGGGTTGTTGTGTTTTCATTTTCATTAGTTTCCATGCATATTTTGATTTCTTTTTTGATTTCTTCTGTGATTTGTTGGTTATTCAGAAGCGTGTTGTTCAGCCTCCATATATTGGAATTTTTAGTAGTTTTCCTCCTGTAATTGAGATCTAATCTTAGTGCATTATGGTCAGAAAAGATGCTTGGAATGATTTCGATTTTTTTGAATTTATCAAGGTTATATTTATGGCCCAGGATGTGATCTATCCTGGAGAAGGTTCCATGAGCACTTGAGAAAAAGGTGAAATTCATTGTTTTGGGGTGAAATGTCCTATAGATATCAATTAGGTCTAACTGGTCTAATGTATCATTTAAAGTTTGCGTTTCTTTGTTAATTTTCTGTTTAGTTGATCTGTCCATAGGTGTGAGTGGGGTATTAAAGTCTCCCACTATTATTGTGTTATTGCTAATTTCCCCTTTCATACTTGTTAGCATTTGTCCTACATATTGCGGTGCTCCTATATTGGGTGCATATATATTTATAATTGTTATATCTTCTTCTTGGATTGATCCTTTGATCATTATGTAGTGGCCTTCTTTGTCTCTTTTCACAGTCTTTGTTTTAAAGTCTATTTTATCGGATATGAGTATTGCCACTCCTGCTTTCTTTTGGTCTCTATTTGCATGGAATATCTTTTTCCAACCCTTCACTTTCAGTCTGTATGTGTCCCTTGTTTTGAGGTGGGTCTCTTGTAAGCAGCATATAGAGGGTTCTTGTTTTTGTATCCATTCAGCCAGTCTTTGCCTTTTGGTTGGGGCATTCAATCCATTTACGTTTAAGGTAATTATTGATAAGTATGATCCCGTTGCCATTTTAAGTAAGGTCTCTTTTTGAAAAAAAAATAAAATAAGATAAATGTCATGGAGAAAATATTTTTGAAAATAAGTATTTAGAAATATTTCTATCATTATATAATTTTGCTCCAGAAATTTTATCATCTGTAAAAACTTTTATTTGCCCAGTAAAACACAAAAAGAGATTTCTACCTGTTTAAAAAATTTTCCAATTAAGATAGTCATTGAGTTTGAATGCACTTGATAAAAATATTAAAATGTAGCAGAATCGAGTTTTGGGGAAGTTGGGACTCCAAGTCTCTGTGCAGTAGAAAATCTCCAATGTAACTTAATGGTCTGCCCTCCATATCAGTGAGTCTATATCAACAGATTACACCAACCGCAGATTATGTAGTATCACAGTGCTGACTCAGTGAATAAAATCTGTGTATAAGTGGACAAGTGCAGTTTAAACTCATATTGTTTAAGGTTAAACTATAGCATGAAAAACTAACAAATGGATATTAAGAATGTTAAAATGTATTAGCTGAATTTTAAGTAAAAATTTCAAATAATTGAAATGGAGAATGGAGAAATTTTATGTCAACAAACGTAAAAATAAACTACATTAAAAGTAAAACACCTGCATCAAAGGACAAGCCAACCTATTGAGTGAGAGAACAAATTTTCAAACTATATGTTTAATAAGTGGTTAAAATTCAGAATACATAAAGAACTCCCACAGCTCAGCAACCAAAAAACTGATCAAAATCATGAGCAAAAGACTTGAATAGAAGTTTCTTCAAAGGAGATATGTAAATAAGTAATAAGAACATGAAAAATTGCTAATAGATATGATCATTAAGGAAATGAAAACAAAAACCACAGTGAGATGCCACCATATAACAATTAGAAAGATTATTTATCATTAAAAAAAAAAAACAAAACAGTGTTAAGAAGGATGTGGAAAACTAAGTGCCCTTGAGCAGTGTTGGTTGTAACGTAACATGGTGCACCTGTTATGGAAAATAGTACGGCAGCTCCTCAAAAAATTAAAAATAGAATTACCATATGATCCAGTAGTTCTACTTTTGATATATACTGAAAATAATTGAACCCAAGGTCTCAAATATTTGTATTCTCAAGGTCATAGCAGCAGTATGTCAAAAGATTCACAATGGTCAAAAGATTGGAAGTAAACCAAGTGTCCATCAAGGAATGGATGGGTAAGCAAAGTGAGGTAAATACATGCAATGGAATATTATTCAGCCTTAAAAAGATAAGAATTGTGACACATGCTATGACAAGGATGATCCTTGAGGACATATGCTCAGTGAAACAAACTGGTGGCAAAAATAAAAATATTTATCTGAGGTTCTGGATCAGTCAAATCAGAAACACAAAATAAAATGATCATTGCCAGGGGATGAGGGAGGGGAAATTGGAAATTGCATAATAGGAACAAAGTTTCAGCTTTGCAAGATATAAAGGATTTCTGTAGATTGATTGCACAGCAATGTGAATGGACTTTACACTCTTGAATTAAACACTGAAAACTGGTCAAGGTGATAAATTTTATATCCTGTACACACAACTAAAAAAGACTACATTTTGTAATATTTAAATATTCTAATATTAAATTATGTATTTATGTAATCAAAAAGAATTATTTGAGATTCTTCCATTTATAAGTATTGTTCTGAGGTGTCTTTCTCAGCTCTCAGAGCCAGTGTCATCAAATATAAAAGAAAACATAATTAACTTAGAATTCTGAATTGTCTTATGATTGTATATTTTTTAATTGAAGTATAATTGATTTACAATATTATAATTTCAGGTATACAACATCAGTTCAGTTCAGTCACTCAGTTGTGTCCAATGCTTTGTGGCCCCATGGACAGCAGCATGCCAGGCCTCCCTGTCCATCACCAACTCCTGGAGTTTACCCAAACTCAAGTCCATTGAGTCAGTGATGACACATCTCATCCTCTGTCATCTCTTTCTCCTCACAGTTTCAATCTTTCCCAGCATCAGGGTCTTTACAAATGAGTCAGCACGTCACATCACATGGCCAAAATATTGGAGTTTCAGCTTCAACATCAGTCCTTCCAATGAACACTCAGGACTGATTTCATTTAGGATGGACTGGTTGGATCTCCTTGCAGTCCAAGGGACTCTCAAGAGTCTTCTCCATCACCACAGTGCAAAAGCATCAATTCTTCAGCGCTCAACTTTCTTTATACTCCAACTCTCACATCCATACATGACAAGCGAAAAAACCATAGCCTTGACTAGTCGGACCTTTGTTGGCAAAGTAATGTCTACTTTTTAATATGCTATCTAGGTTGGTCATAAATTTCCTTCCAAGGAGTAAGCCTCTTTTAATTTCATGGCTGCAGTCACCATTTGCAGTGATCTTGGAGCCCCCCAAAATAAAGTCTGCCACTGTTTCCACTGTTTCTCCATCATTTGCCATGGGACCAGATCCATGTTCTTAGTTTTCTGAATGTTGAGCGTTAAGCCAACTTTTTCACTCTCCTCTTTCACTTTCATCAAGAGGTTCTTTAGTTTTTCCTCACTTTCTGCCATGAGGTGTCATTTACATATCTGAGGTGACTGATATTTCTCTTGGCAGTCTTGATTCCAGCTTGTGCTTCATCCAGTCCAGCATTTCTCCTGATGTACTCTGCATATAAGTTAAATAAGCAGGGTGACAATATACAGACTTGACATACTCGTTTTCATATTTGGAGTCAGTTTGTTGTTCCATGTCCAGTTCCAACTGTTGCTTCTTGACCTGCATACAGATTTCTCAAGAGGCAGGTCAGGTGGTCTGGTATTCCCATCTCTTTCAGAATTTCCCACAGTTTATTGTGATCCACACAGTCAAAGGCTTTGACATAGTCAATAAAGCAGAAATAGATTTTTTTCTGGAACTTTCTTGCTTTTTTGATGATTCAACAAATGTTGGCAATCTGATCTCTGGTTCCTCTGCCTTTTTAAAACCAGCTTGAATATCTGGAATTTCATGGTTCATGTCACGTATTGCTGAAGCCTGGCTTGGAGAATTAGCATTACTTTACTAGCATGTGCTGCTGCTGCTGCTGCTAAGTCGCTTCAGTCGTGTCTGATTCTGTGTGACCCCATAGACGGCAGCCCACCAGGCTCCGCCATCCCTGTGATTCTCTAGGCAATAACACTGCAGTGGGTTGCCATTTCCTTCTCATATGCGTGAAAGTGAAAAGTGAAAGTGAAGTTGCTCAGTAGTGTCCGACTCTTCGCGACCACATGAGTTGCAGCATACTAGGCTCCTCTGTCCATGGGATTTTCCAGGCAAGAGTACTGGAGTGGTTGCCATTGCCTTCTTCTACTAGCATGTGAGATGAGAGCAATTGTGCGGTAGATTGACCATTCTTTTGCATTGCCGCTCTTTGGAAATGGAATGAATACTGACCTTTTGCAGTCCTGTGGTCACTGCTGAATTTTTGAAATTGCTGGCATATTGAGTGCAGCACTTTCACAGCATCATCTGTTAGGATTTGAAATAGCTCAAATGGAATTTCATTACCTCCTAGCTTTCTTTGTAGTGATGCTTCCTATGGCCCAGTTGACTTCACATCCCAGGATGTCTGGCTCTAGGTGAGTGATCACAACATCACGATTATCTGGGTCATGATGATCTTTAGGTATAGTTCTTCTGTGTATTCTTGCCACCTCTTCTTAATATCTTCTGCTTCTGTTAGGTCCATACCATTTCTGTCCTTTTTCGAGCCCATCTTTGCATGAAATATTCCCTTGGTATCTCTAATTTTCTTGAAGAGATCTCAAGTCTTTCCCATTCTCCTGTTATCTTCTATTTCTTTTCATTGATCACTGAAGAAGGCTGCATTATCTCTTCTTGCTATTATTTGGAATTCTGCTTTCAAATGAGTATATCTTTCCTTTTCTCATTTGCTTTTCACTTTTCATCTTTTCACAGCTATTTGTAAGCCCTCTTAGACAGCCATTTTGTTTTTTGCAATTCTTTTTCTTGGGGATGGTTTTGATCCCTGTCTCCTGTACAGCATGATGATTCAATATTTTTTATATTTTATGCTCCACTTAGGTTTATAATAAAATACGGGCTATATTCCCTGTGCTATGCAATATTTACTTGTACTATTATATTGGAAATTTTTAAAAGTAATGAAATGACTACATTTATCATTAATATAGTAATAGTATCTTATAGTGAAAAATTCAGTGTTATTAATATATGCAATAAAATAGGTATGAAATAAACTATATCTTACCTTTTTAATTCATAGTTTTGTTATAAAGTATAATAAATTAGCACATTTATATCTTAATATATAATACATAGATAATATAAGTAAATATTCATCTATTGAAATTACTGTTAAAATGTTATTATAGAGGCAAAGTATCAAAAATATTCAGCCTCCATTACATATAATACGTAAGAAAATTCCAAACTGGAGTTTGTTACATAGGTGCTTATTTCTTGCAAGTAAAACTCAAAAAGTGATTGTTTTGAAGCACTTAGAATGAATGTGAAATTTGGCTGCACACATGGAACTTTTTGGTGAGTGAGCTGGTTTGAATGACTGATGTTGAATTATCATAATATGAAGGTATAATTCATTTATCTTAACTTATGTTTACTTTTACTTTTCAAATGTATACAAATTATATAGGTAAGGTTAATAGTTTCATATTAAAATCATAAGTAATGATCTTCAGTTCAGTTCAGGTCAGTCGCTCAGTCATATCTGACTCTTTGCGACCACATGAATCACAACACACCAGGCCTCCCTGTCCATCACCAACTCCCGGAGTTTACCCAAACTCATGTCCATCGAGTCATGTCCATTCAGCCATCTCATCCTCTGTCATCCCCTTCTTCTCTTGCCCCCAATCCCTCCCAGCATCAGTCTTTTCCAATGAGTCAACTCTTTGCATTAGGTTGCCAAAGTACTGGAGTTTCAGCCTCAGCATCAGTCCTTCCAGTGAACACCCAGGACTGGTCTCCTTTAGGATGTACTGGTTGGATCTCCTTGCAGTCCAAGGGACTCTCAAGAGTCTTCTCCCACACCACAGTTCAAAAGCGTCAATTCTTCAGCATTCAGCTTTCTTCACAGTCCAACTCTCACATCCATACATGACCACTGGAAAAACCATAGCCTTGACTAGACGGACCTTTGTTGGCAAAGTAATGTCTCTGCTTTTGAATATACTATTAACTTTTCTTCCAAGGAGTAAGAGTTTTTTAATTTCATGGCTGCAGTCACCATCTGCAGTGATTTTGGAGCCCAAAACAATAAAGTCTGACACTGTTTCCACTGTTTCCCCATCTATTTCCCATGAAGTAATGGGACCAGATACCATGATCTTCGTTTTCTTAATGTTGAGTTTTAAGCCAGCTTTTTCACACTCTACTTTCACTTTCATCAAGAAGCTTCTTAGTTCCTCTTCTCTTTCTGCCATAAGGGTGGTGTCATCTGCATATCTGAGATTATTGATATTTCTCCTGGCAATCTTGATTCCAGCTTGTGCTTCTTCCAGTCCAGCGTTTCTCATGATGTACTCTGCATAGAAGTTAAATAAGCAGGGTGACAATATACAGCCTTGACGTACTCCTTTTCCTATTTGGAACCAGTCTGTTGTTCCATGTCCAGTTCTAACTGTTGCTTTCTGAGCTCTATTCAAATTTCTAAAAAGGCAGGTCAGGTGGTCTGGTATTCCTATCTCTTTCAGAATTTTCCACAGTTTATTGTGATCCACACTTTCAAAGGCTTTTGCATAGTCAATAAAACAGAAATAGATGTTTTTCTGGAACTCTCTTGCTTTTTCCATTAGCCAGTGGATGTTGGCAATTTGATATCTGGTTCCTCTGCCTTTTCTAAAACCAACTTGAACATCTGGAAGTTCACGGTTCACATATTGCTGTAGCCTGGCTTGGAGAATTTTGAGCATTATTTTGCCTGGTGTGCTGCAATTCATGGGGTTGCAAAGAGTCGGACATGACTGAGTGCCTAAACTGAACATCTCCTGCACTGCAGGCGGACTCTTTACCACTGAGCCACTTGGGTAGAGTTCGCTGCTATATTCTTAGTGCCCAGCACAGGTCTTTATGCATAGTAGTTATCCAACAAATATTTTTTAAATAAATTGAGAAAAGTATTGAAACTGACAATATGTGTTCTACTTCTTTTTAAAATTTCTTTGTATTATCATTTTTAAATTAATTTTTATTGGAGTAGAGTTGATTTACAATGTGGTATTAGTTTCTGTTGCACAGCAACATAAATCAATTATATAAATACCTATTCTTTTTTAGATTCTGTTTTCCTATATAGGTCATTATAGAGCATTGAGTAGAATTCCCTGTGCTATACAGAAGGTTCTTATTAGTTATCTTTTTTATATATACATAGTATATGTAGTGGGTATATGTCAATTCTGATCCCTCCATTTATCTTTCCTGCCCCCTGTTCTGTTTCTTGGTATACTAAAATATGTTACTATTTTTTTCTTTAGTAGAGTGTTTTCAAATGAGAAATTGTACATTTTCTCCTCCCTTGCTTAATATAAAGAAGTTGGATCAATAGGAAGTAGTGAGGGTATCTTTAATTTGTAAAATTTTCTATAACTAAAAATTCAAAATTGCCAACTAGTCTGATCACTGGAGAAGAAAATAGCCAGACAGATAAGCAGTAGTTTTTATATTATTAAGTATAATTTTAAAATGTAAAGATTAGCAACTTCTATAATTGTAGTAACAATATACACTCATAAATTTGAAGTTTTAATGCTCAAAAATACATGTGTATTTTAATTTCAAGCTGCTTTTATTTCATGCTATACATAACATAAAAGCCCTTTTAAATAAGATGATGTCAGAAGGCTATAGAGTTTGAAAAAGGAAGAGAAAATTAAAAAATTCCTTTTGTAGACCTTTTGATTACTAGCTAAGTTATTAGATATCTATAATTATAACTATGACTAAGGTATTATGGCTCATTAAAAAAAAAATTGTGGTCCTACTATACCTATTGATGTGGTAACACTGATACTATCATAGCAATGACTGAATTTTCACAAGCCAAGATGTCTGACTTCCATGTAACCGAAGTATGAATAGCAGATGGTTGTGAGGGAGCAAATTTTGGATAATTAGTAAGAGGAAACTTTTATATGACTTTCTAATTAAAGTTTTCATCTAGATTGAATTGCAAAGTCATACCATGATTTTATGTAACTTGCTTTATTAGCATATACACAGATGACATTTACAAAGATTATATATACAGTGATAAGAATAAGCGCTTCTAAAGCACACTTCTAACTGAATAATGAGTCTTTGTAACCATGAAGTCACTGAAATTCAAATTTCCTGAATATTAGGGTCCTTATGCTAAAAGTTACTAAAAGAAATAATCCCTTCGACTTAGAATGCAGTCAATGCAGTGTCAAGTTTTGACTCTACCACTACCTCAATGACTTACTTTGGACAAGTTACTTAACTTCCTGAGCTTTGGTTTTGTCATCCAAAAATGGGGCAATAATATCTATTTCAGTGAGTTGTTGAAGTATTTAAATTAAAGTGTTAGTCACTCAGTCGTGTCCAAATCTGTGGCCACATGGACTGTAACCTTCCAGGCTCTTCTGTCATGGAATTTTCCAAGCAAGATAGTGGAATGGGTGTCATTCCCTTCTCCAGGGGCCCTTACTGACCCAAGGATTGAACCTGGGTCTCCTACATTGACAGGCAGATTCTTTACAATCTAACTTACCTGGGAAGCCAAGTTTAGGTAGTGTAGTAATATAAAATCTTTTTTTTAAACCACATAAATGTCTATTTTATTTATTCCCTTCTAAATAACCCTCCAAAGAGTTTTTGTAAATTCATTTGGAGTAACTCCTTTTTTTAAAAGAAAAAAAAAAATTACCTCATTGAAATAATAGCTAAATCTTTTTTCGTTTGTTTCTTTTTGTTAAGTTTTTGTTGTTATTCTTAACTGCTCTTATTAGCATCTGTAAGACCCATTGAGATGGCCTGAATGAGGCTTCCTAAACTTTTTTTTTTTTTTTAATTCAAAAATTTCTTAGGTTAATTTGACTTTTGTTTTATAGGTAGAACAAAACTCTTGTTTACAATGAAAGCACTCTAGATTTAATAATTTGTTAATTTCTCTAATTTTAAAAGGATCCATCCTTTGGCCACCAATTAAGAAGGAAAAAAGACTTCTTATAAGCCCCATATGAACAAATAAACACACAATAGAACAACCTAGAAAAATCAGATAGGAAATTTACATCTCAAAGACAGAGAAATCTGAACTTCCCCTTAGAAGGCCTTGTTTAAGGTTTTACCAAGCCAGCTTTAATTTTTAACTGCTTACACATTGTGAAGTGAAGTGAACTCACTCAGTCCCATCTGACTCTTTGCAACCCCATGGACTGTAGCCTACCAGGCTCCTCTGTCCATGGGATTTTCCAGGCAATAGTTCTGGAGTGGGTTGCCATTTCCTTCTCCAGAAGATCTTCCCAACCCAGGGATCGAACCCGGGTCTCCCGCATTGTAGATAGAAGCTTTACCATCTGAGCCAACAGGGAAGCGTACACATTAGAGAGCCCGTTTAATATTTAGGGTGAGATTTAATTTCTCCGATTAGCTAGATCAAACCAGTCAATCCTAAAGGAAATCAGTCTTTAATATTCATTGGAAGGACTGAAACTCCAATACCTTGGCCACCTGATGTGAGGAACTGACTCATTGGAAAAGATCCTGATGCTGGGAAAGATTGAATGCAGGAAGAGAAGGGGAGGACAGAGAATGAGATGGTTGGATGACATCACTGATTCGATGGACATGAGTTTGAGCAAGCTCCAGGAGTTGGTGATGGACCTGAAAGCCTGATATGCTGCAGTCCACGGGGTCGCAAAGAGTTGGACATGACTGAACTGAACTGCATTGAGTTAACTAGGTACTTATAAGTATGAGCTCCATTCCTTATGTCTTTCTACAATGGAGCCACCTTGATGTCTTTCAATTGAACCCTGGATATTTCTCAGTAAACCCGAGAATGCCCCTACTGGTGCTTTCCAATGGGTAAGTATTTTCTCAGTATGTTTCAGTGGAGCCCTTGGGTGCCCTTAATGGATTCCAACTCTCTAGGCATATTCCAACCAAGCCCCACCCAGTATCTATACCCTAGGACCAGGAGAGACTTACTTTCTAGGAAGCAGATAGGCACAATGGTCCTCTGCTGGATTTAAATTAAACACTGTGACCAAAGTTCTTAGCATAACAGTGTGACTAAAGTTCTCACCATACTGACAAGCCTTTACTAAGAATACAGTAAAATCTAGCTATTTTCATCGTAAATTTTGTTGTTATTCAGTTGCTCAATCTTTCCCAGCAGCAGGGTATTTTCTAATGAGTCGGCTCTTCATAAATTAGGCAACAAATATATTGTTGAGGAAACATATATCCAATTATCCAATATATTGGATATGTTGAGGAAACATATATCCAATATATCCAATTATCTAGATAGTTCTCTTCATTTTTAGTTACTTTTATTTTCTATTATTTAAAATATATGTATTAAAAGCATAGGTGAATATGATTTAGGCATTTATTTAATATATTTTTATTTTCTACATTTCCCTACATCCCCATCTATCTCATGATCATATTGTCCATAGTATTGTTTTTCATGATGCCTTGATCTTGCACAGAAAGACAGTCCTTCTGAATTCCCAACTACCGAGATCTTGGCTGTGTTGAAGAGTGAGTAGGCTGAGTCTCAATCTGCTAAATTATCCTTCTCTAATAGTTGAATTTCTCTTCTCTCCTAGCTCTTAGATATTTATTCCTAATCCTAAAGTGGTCAGCATTTAGTTTCTTTTTCTTTTTTTTAATTATAAAGAGAAATGTGCTAGATTTACGGTTGGAATGTGTGGACACAATCTTATCACTTATTTATATAAAGCAATCAAGATGTGGGTGGATTCTTTTTTACAAAGCAGTGATAATACTACCTCTCTAAATACTTTCATGAGTACCTGTCAATTGAAAAGCAAAAGAAATTGCATTATTACTGTAACTATGTTAGTATTGATCCTTGTAAATTTGAATGACAATGTCCCAGATTTCTAAATTCTTGTCACATTTTTAAACTATCAATACACAAGTAAATCTTTTAAATTTGTAAAAAAAATATATATATAGAAATAAAAAAGATTTTTTTTCTAATTTTCTTTTGCAAAGAAAAGCATTATTACTATTTTGATGCAAATAATTTTCTTATTTATGCATTTGTATATGAATGCACATATATACTTTCAGGAACCAAAAATAATATACCTAATGCACTGCATTTTATAAAGCTAATGTTCACCACATAAAAGACCAGCTTAGAGACTAAAAACAAATTAATAGATATTCATTGCTGATGAGGGGATGTGTGGTAAAAACTCCCATAAACAGTGCAGAGCTGCTACAGGCTCTGATGTACCATCTCCATATTCATGAAAGCTCATTATTAATGAGTCTTGAAATGGTGTCAAAGCAAATTAAGTTTTCAGATAGACTTCATGAAATTAGGGTGGGCACATGCAAGCAGCATTTCACAAATTACATGTTAAAAGTCATATAACTTTATAGTATAAGTTTCTTTATAAGACACAGAATTGAAAAGTATACAGGTGAAAATGAATCCATCAGTTCAAAATTTCAAAAGAAAGATTCTTTATACTTTGTTATCTGTAAGGTAAAGAGAACTGGGTGGTATTGTATCCTTCTTATGAAGAGGAAAGACTGTATCTAATTGGGGATAACCATTGCAGAACCATTAAATGATTAGTTCTTAAAAAGATAAATCCTCTTCTTCATGAACATATGCCTGTAACCTAGTGGGCACTGGAAATATTACCACCATATAATGATAAGATTTTATATGTTAATTAGCTTGACTAGTAATCATATCAGTATAAATTTGTGTATCAAATCATGTTATATATTTTAAATATATCTAATCTTTATTAAAAATAAAAATATTTTTGTATTTTTGCTTTAAGTAAACCAATACATGAATGAATTAATGTATAATTATTTCAACAGATGATCTTTAAATCTTAGCAACATCAAAAACAACTGGAGCTATTATACAGAGTGAAGTAAGCAGAAAGAAAAACACCAATACAGTATACTAATGCAATACAGTTTACTAATGCATATACTAACTCATGAAATTAAAAGACGCTTACTCCTTGGAAGAAAACTTATGACCAACCTAGATAGTGTATTCAAAAGCAGAGACATTACTTTGCCGACTAAGGTCCATCTAGTCAAGGCTATGGTTTTTCCTGTGGTCATGTACGGATGTGAGAGTTGGACTGTGAAGAAGGCTGAGCGCTGAAGAATTGATGCGTTTGAACTGTGGTGTTGGAGAAGACTCTTGAGGGTCCCTTGGACTGCAAGGAGATCCAACCAGTCCATTCTGAAGGAGATCAACCCTGGAATTTCTTTGGAAGGAATGATGCTAAAGCTGAAGCTCCAGTACTTTGGACACCTCATGCGAAGAGTTGACTCATTGGAAAAGACTCTGATGCTGGGAGGGATTGGGGGCAGGAGGAGAAGGGGATGACGAAGGATGAGATGGCTGGATGGCATCACAGACTTGATGGACATGAGTCTGAGTGAACTCCGGGAGATGGTGATGGACAGGGAGGCCTGGCGTGCTGCGATTCATGGGGTCGCAAAGAGTCGGACACGACTGAGCAACTGAACTGAACGCATATATATGGAATTTAGAAAGATGGTAACGATAACCCTGTATGTGAGACAGCAAAAGAGACACAGATGTATAGAACAGTCTTTTGGACTCTGTGGGAGGAGAGGGTGGGATGCTTTGGGAGAATGGCATTGAAACAGGTATTATAAACAGGAATTATATATGAAATGAATCGCCAGTCCAGGTTCGATGTATGATACAGGATGCTTGGGGCTGGTGCACTCGGATGACCCAGAGGGATGGTATGGGGAGGGAGGAGGGAGGGGGTATTCAGGATGGGGAACACATGTACACCCGTGGTGGATTCATGTTGATGTATGGCAAAACTAATACAGTATTGTAAAGCAATTAGCTTCCAATTAAAATTAATACATTTATATTAAAAAAAAAACAGCTCTCTTGACTCCTGGATACTATTTTAAAATAATGAAATTGTAAGCAAGGGAAAGACATTGACTGATATTTTTCACTCTACATATGATTGCTATGAAATTGTAAGCACAATATCATTCTCAGTGGCCAATTTCTTCCACTCTTAAACTTTTTTTCAGGACTAAAAACTGAATGATGATAGCCCTCATCACGTTTCATTTTATTTTCTTAAGTAAAACAATTTTACTTTAAACATGTTCTCAAAGATAAGGAACTACATTATATCAGAAAGAATGCTGAGTGTGAAGTTGCCACAGTGGGTTTTGTTTTTATTAGGTTTTTAATATCAATTTTATCATCTGATAGTTATAAGACTCCAGAAAAAGTGACTTTATTGTCCTCTACAGTAAAATGAAGGGAGAGGACAAGAGAGGTAAATATTTTATTTACTCCTCATTCCAGCCATTTGACTTGATGCTATGAAGGACAGTATGTGCAGGAATTAACAGTCCAGGCTGTTATAAGATAGCCCTGTATCACCAATAAGTGCCAATCAATGACAGAGTCAAAGAGTCAAGGCTATATGCCTGAAAAGCACATGTCTGTCCCACTCAAACTTTCAGTGACCTAATCAAAGGATGACTATGAGAACTAATGAAACAGCATTGGAAAACTAAGAAAAATACCCATCCTTTAAAATTGCTAATATTTTGCTTATCAATGATCCTGTGAAACTGTGACTTCTATTTTTCCCAAAACTGCCTTGTGTAGAATTCAGAATTTTTTTCATTTGCTTGGTGGATGATTCTGGAGTGCTGTCTATGAATAATGAATATTTCCAGCAAGAAGTATGTTTCTCTCACATCAGTTCAATTTACCCTTATCAGAAAAAGTCAGATAAAGGGTACTATTCAATAATGAGAAACATATGTAGCTCAGAGTCATACAAATATAAGCTGTTTCTGGGTGATTTACAGGAATAGTAGGGAAATCAGTTTTAAAACAGATATAGCAGTATGAAAATAAGAAAAATATGTTTCCTCCTGAAAAATATTCAGACTTTTTAAAAGAATCTCTTACAGACAAATGATGCATATACATACACATAGGTATGTATATACACACACACACATATACATATTTAAAGGAAATCATCATTGTTGTATGGTCACTTTTCTTCTTTGAAATATACATTTTTCTCCTTGGGAGAGAAGTTAATAGGAGATTATCTTTTTTTTTTTTTTTCCCGGTAAAACATTTACATAGAAGTGTGAGCAACTGGATAACAAATACAAAATATTAATCTCAAACACCTCCAAATATTTCTGGTTGTGTTGTAGCCAGCTTGGATAGATCTTTGCACAAAATTCTGGCAAATATCTTGCTATCAGCTAATTCCAACACTTTTAATCTCTGTCATCATTCACTACCTTGAGAAGCTAAATCTGTTTAGCAACCTGTTCTCTTTGAAATTGTACCTATAATTTCACTAACTTAGGCACCCACTTCTGTCCTCTCTGCTGTCAAATTTGTGCTTATTTTTTAACTTGTTATCTTATGTCACTAAAAATCAACAACAATGAATATTATTTTGTTTATTCTTTCCTTTTCTGAAACAAACTAGTCTCTGCAAAATCAATGCCATCCCCTGTGATCCCTTCAAATTCATGTTGATAAGCTTCTAGCCATCACACATTGATGACAGGAACGAGGCTATCAAGAACAGGAATCCAGATGTTTTTCTTATGATAGTTATTATTCCAAACCCTTAATCTTTCATTCTTAAGTAAAACTGTTGAATTCACATCATCTGGTCATAATACTGTCTTTCATTCTTTATTATCACTATTACTCAGTGAAGATGAAGTGACTGGGCTTATGGATATAGTAAAGTCCCATTTTTATCCTAGGAAATAACTATCTTTGTTGATTGATATTTAATCTACACATCTTATCATTGCTCCTACTACTCAGCATCATTGATTCTAAGCTTCATGCCACACACATCTTCAGATACCTTTTGGCAATGACCTAAAACATTGTCATAATTCAGAAATATCCTGTTAATATTTTAGATTACAAAATTTAATTGTCTGTTCTCATATTTTTCTAGTTCTCAGTCTTTTAAATATATCTTCATTTTAACCTCAGAGTCCTTTTTTTTTTTTTTTCTTTTACCAATGAGTTTCCTACTAATCCATTAACTATAGCAATCAATGCAAAGAAATAGAGGAAAACAACAGAATGGGAAAGACTAGAGATCTCTTCAAGAAAATTAGAGATAACAAGGGAAGATTTCATGCAAAGATGGGCTTGATCAAGGGCAGAAATGGTATAGACATAACAGAAGCAGAAGATATTAAGAAAAGGTGTCAAGAACACACAGAAGAACTGTACAAAAAAAGATCTTCATGACCCAGATAATCATGATGATATGATCACTAATCTAGAGCCAGATATCTTGGAATGTGAAGTCAAGTGGGCCTTAGAAAGCATCACTATGAACAAAGCTAGTGGAGGTGATGGAATTCCAGTTGAGCTATTTCAAATCCTGAAATGATGCTGTGAAAGTGCTGCACTCAATATGCCAGCAAATTTGGAAAACTCAGCAGTGGCCACAGGACTGGAAAAGGTCAGTTTTCATTCCAATTCCAAAGAAAGGCAATGCAAAGAATGGCCAAACTACCACACAATTGCACTCATCTCACATGCTAGTAAAGCAATGTTCAAAATTCTCCAAGCCAGGCATCAGCAATATGTGAACCGTGAACTCCCTGATATTCAAGTTGGTTTTAGAAAAGGCAGAGGAACCAGAGATCAAATTGACAACATCTGCTGGATCATGGAAAAAGCAAGAGAGTTCCAGAAAAACATCTATTTCTGCTTTATTGACTATGCCAAAGCCTTTGACTGTGGATCACAATAAACTGTGGAAAATTCTGAGAGAGATGGGAATACTAGACTACCTGACCTGCCTCTTGAGAAATCTGTATGCAGGTCAGGAAGCAACAGTTAGAACTGGACATGGAACAACAGACTGGTTCCAAATAGGAAAAGGAGTACGTCAAGGCTGTATATTGTCACCCTGCTTATTTAACTTCTATGCAGAGTACATCATGAGAAACGCTGGACTGGAAGAAACACAAGCTGGAATCAAGATTGCCAGGAGAAATATCAATAACCTCAGATATGCAGACGATACCACTCTTATGGCAGAAAGTGAAGAGGAGCTAAAAAGCCTCTTTATGAAAGTGAAAGAGGAGAGTGAAAAAGTTGACTTCAAGCTCAACATTCAGAAAATGAAGATCATGGCATCTGGTCTCATCACTTCATGGGAAATAGATGGGGAAACAGTAGAAACAGTGTCAGACTTTATTTTTTTGGGCTCCAAAATCACTGCAGATGGTGACTGCAGCCATGAAATTAAAAGACACTTACTCCTTGGAAGAAAAGTTATGACCAGCCTAGATAGTATATTCAAAAGCAGAGACATTACTTTGCCGACTAAGGTCTGTCTAGTCAAGACTATGGTTTTTCCTGTGGTCATGTATGGATGTAAGAGTTGGACTGTGAAGAAGGCTGAGCCCCGAAGAATTGATGCTTTTGAACTGTGGTGTTGGAGAAGACTCTTGAGAGTCCCCTGGACTGCAAGGAGATCCAACCAGTCCATTCTAAATGAGATCAACCCTGGGATTTCTTTGGAAGGAATGATGTTGAAGCTGGAGCTCCAGTACTTTGGCCACCTCATGCGAAGAGTTGACTCATTGGAAAAGACTCTGATGCTGGGAGGGATTGTAGGCAGGAGGAGAAGGGGACGACCAAGGATGAGATGGCTGGATGGCATCACAGACTCGATGGACGTGAGTCTGAGTGAACTCCGGGAGATGGTGATGGACAGGGAGGCCTGGTGTGCTGGATTCATGGGGTCGCAAAGAGTCGGACACGACTGAGCAACTGAACTGAACTGAACTGAACTATATCATATCTTTTCTGTCTTCCTCATTCAGGATTCCATGGCATGTCAATTGCTGTTGTAATTGTTCTTATTGCTGATTTTTTCATGTGTACCTTACAAACTTTGACCCCTGATTCATACTTAGATAAAGTCAAAATGATACAAAATTATGACATGCAATCCTACTTCAGTTCAGTTCAGTCACTCAGTCGTGTCTGACTCTTTGTGACCTCATGAATCTCAGCATGCCAGGCCTCCGTGTCCATCGTCAACTCCCAGAGTTCACCCAAACTCATTTACATTGAGTTGGTGATGTCATCCAGCCACCTCATCCTCTGTAGTCCCCTTCTCCTCCTGCCCCCAATCCCTCCCAGCATCAGAGTCTTTTCCAATGAGTCAGCTCTTCGCAGGTGGTGGCCAAAGTACTGGAGTTTCAGCCTCAGCATCACTCCTTCCAATGAACACCCAGGACTGGTTTCCTTTAGGATGGACTGGTTGGATCTCCTTGCAGTCCAAGGAACTTGCAAGAGTCTTCTCCAGCACCACAGTTCAAAGGCATCAATTCTTTGGCACTCAGCTTTCTTCACGGTCCAACTCTCACATCCATACATGACCCCTAGAAAAACCATAGCCTTGACTAGACAGACCTTTGTTGACAAAGTAATGTCTCTTCTTTTGAATATGCTATCTAGGTTGTTCATAACTTTTCTTCCAAGGAGTAAGTGTCTTTTAATTTCATGGCTGTAGATGGTACCACTTAAAACTTGTATAACAAAGTGTATTTTCAAGAATGCAGAGTTGTAAAATAAACCTAATTTTTAGAGCAGTTTAAGGTTTGCAACAAATTGAGAGAAAAGTACACAACTTTTTCAAATGCTATCTGTTGTCACACATGCACAGTCTCTCCCATCATCATTTTTCACCAGAATGGTACTTTTTTTTTTTTTTTAAACTAAGTATGAGTCTACATTGACAAGCCATTTTGATCCAAAGTCCATAATTTATATTGCAATTCACCTTTGGTGTTGTATATTCTGTGGATTTGGATGGATATACAGTGACATATCGGCTTCTCTGGCAGCTCAGCTGGTAAAGAATCTGCCTGCAGTGCATGAAACCCCAGTTAAACCCAGATATTCCCCTGGAGAAGGGATAGGCTATCCACTGCAATATTCTTGGGCTTCCCTGGTGTCTCAGATGGTAAAGAATCTGTCTACAATGCGGGAGACCTGGGTTCGATCCCTGGGTTGAGAAGATCCCCTGGAGGAGGGCATGGCAAACCACTCCAGTATTTTTGCCTGGAGAATACCATGGACAGAGGGACCTGGCAGGTTACAGTCCATGGGTTGCAAACTGTCGGACATGACTGATTGACTAACAGCACATAGTGACATATGTCCATCATTGTGATATCAAATAGTATTTTCACTGCCATAAAAAGCCTCTGTTGGTTCATCTATTCATCTCTCCCCCTTACCTGGCCTTGTCCCTTACAATCACTGATATTTTTCTCTCTAGATTTATCTTTTCTGAAATGTCATATCAGTCAAATCATGTGGTATGTAGTCTTTTCAGATTGGCTTCTTCCACTTAGCAATATGCATTTAAGATTCTTCCATATTTTTTCATGTCTTGACAGTTCACTCACTGCCTTTTAGTGCTGAATACTATTCCATTGTGTGGTTTTTCTACAGTTCATTTATGTATTCATCTACTGAAGGACATCTTGTGTGTGTATGTCACTCACTCAGTCTTGTATGACTCTTTGAGAACCCATGGGCTACTCTTTAGTTGTGGTTCATGGGCTTCTCATTGCAGTGGCTTCTCTTGTGGAGCACAGGCTCTAGAGCACAGGCTCAATAGCTGTGGTGCACAGGTTCAGGGCTTCCCGGGTGGCGTTAGTGGTAAGGAACTTGCCTACCAATGCAGGAGAGGTAAGAGACACCGGTTCGATCCCTGGGTTGGGAAGATCCACTGGAGAAGGGCATGGCAACCCACTCCATATTCTTACCTGCAGAGTCCCATGGATAGAGGAGCCCAGCAAGCTACAATGCATGAGGTTGCAAAGAGTTGGACAGGCCTGAAGCGACTTCACACACACACACACATACTCGGAAGGACATCTTGTGTGTGTATGTTTATTGCTCAGTCTTGTCTGACTCTTTGTGAACCCATGACTGTAATCCACCAGGCTCCTCTGTCCATGGGTATTCTCCAGGCAAGAATACTGGAGAGAATAGCCATTACATTCTCCAGGGGATCTTCCTGACCCAAGGACTGAACCCAAGTTTTCCACATTGCAGGTAGATTCTATACTGTCTGAGCAACCAGGGAAACACAAAGGACATCTTAGTTGTTTCCAAATTTTAACAATTCTAAATAAAGCTGCTCTCAACATGTGTGTTTAGGTTTTTCTGTGGATCTATGTTTTCAACTTCTTGGGGTAAAAGAAAGAAGTAGGATTGATGGATCATATAGTAAGAGTATGTTTTGTAAGAAATTGCCAACTGTTTCCCAAAGGAGTAGTACCATATTACATTCCCATCAACACATACAGAAACTAATAGCTTAAATTAAATATACTTATGCTATCTAATAAGTATTTTTTCCAGATTCAACTATTCCCTCGCAATTACACTGAGTTAAATAAATGGAAGATCATCAACTTTCTGTAATACTTAACAGAGACCTCTCCTATTTTCGACTGTTTATAGTTTTTGCTTCCTTCATGCCAGATTTATTATAAGCAGCACTGAATACGATTTTTAGGATGTACGTACATAAAATTATATTGGTTCTACTGTTTGCTTCTTGATGAGAACTGATATTTGTATACAAGTTAACTTTTAATTACTGTTGTTCAGTCACTGAGTAGTGTCCAACTCTTTGCGACCCCATGAACTGGAGCACACTAGTCTTCACTGTCCTTCACTATCTCCTGTACTTTGCTCAAACTCATGTCCATTGCATCAATGATTCCATCCAACCATCTCATCCTCTGTTGTCCCCTTCTCCTGCCCTCAATCATTCCCAGCTTCAAGATCTTTTCCAATGAGTCAGCTCTTCATGTCAAGTGGCCAAAGTATTGGAGCTTCAGCATCAATTATTCCAATGAATATTCAGGGTTGATTTTCTTTAGTATTGATTGGTTTGATCTTCTTGTTGCCTGAGAGACTCTCAAGAGTATTCTCTAACACCACAGTTCAAAACCATCAATTCTTAGTTGTTCAGCCTTCTTTGTGACCCAACTCTGTCATCCATACATGACTACTGGTAAAACCATAGTTTGATTATCGAGATCTTCATTGGCAAAGTAATGTCTCTGATATTTAATATGCTGTCTAAGTTTGTTATAACTTTTTTTCCAAGGAGCAAGCCTCTTTTAATTTCATGGCTGCAGTCACTGTGCACAGTGATTTTGGAGCCAATAAGTAAAGTCTGTCATTGTTTCCATTGTTTCACCATCTATTTGCCATGAAGTGATGGGACCAGATGCCATGATCTTAGTTTTCTGAATGTTGAATTTTAAGCCAGGTTTTTCACTCTCCTCTTTCACTTTCAAAAGAGGCTCTTTAGGTACTCTTCCGTTTCTGTGGTGCTATTTGAATATCTGAGGTTACTGATATTTCTTCTGGCAATCTTGATCCCACTTATGATTCATCCAACCAGGCAATTCACATGATGTACTCTGCATATAAGTTAAATATGTTAATATATTTTCCTAATGCAGTATTAATACAGAAGTATGTTAAATAATTTTGGACTTTGAATTTCAATTATATATAAAACCAGTAGACTGATATCTATTCTGTTATATATACATGATATAAGGATGATTGTGGGTATGTATTGAATAATGATTGGAAGAGTCCCAGCTCAATCACTACTCAAAGCCAAAAATGACTAATTATTCATGATCTCTGTTTTTCCCATTTGGTAGAAGAAGAGCAAACTCTCTGCTTTAACTAATGTAAGAGAAATTAATTATGTTCAAGTAGAAAAATACATTATTTGATACTCATCTATACTCTACAGTGTGCATTCTTAAACACTATATAGATGTAAGATTTATAATTTATTAACTTTCTAAAATTTTATGGTCTTATATAATAGAGATATTAAATTTTGCACTAGTGTTAAGCATATTTTAATATTTGCCTTACATATATTAAGAAAATTGCAAGTCTAATAACTAAAAATAATGGAAACTACCATTTATAAGTATTTGCTAAGTACCAAACCCTGTACTAAAAGTTTTATATATCAATGTTATTTAAATATCAAAAAACCTTATAAACTAGACTTTTAATTTTGCAGAAGAAACTGAATTTCAATAAGGTTAAAATGACAGCTGCTTTATGTCAGAGATAGAATATAACATCAGTTCTACTTGACACTTAAGTCTGCGTGGCACATCTTAGTAAAAAATGAGTGAAAGGCATTATAAAGCAGTTAATAATTGAGTTTCTAGAGTGAGAGACAACTGGATTTGAGTCTTCCTCTACTACTAAGATGTGACTTTGGGCAAGTTCCTCTGTGTGTGTGTGTGTGTGTGTGTGTGTTTCTTCACTGACGAAAGGAAGTAAAAGTTGAACTCACCTCATGGAGTTGTTCTTAAGTTCGGATGAGATCATGTTTATTGCTGGAGCTTCCCAGGTGTTCAGATGATAAAGAATCTGCGTGCAATGTAGGAGACCTGAGTTTGATCCCTGGTTGGGTAAGAACCCCTTGAGGAGGGTATGGCATCCCACTCCAGTATTCTTGCCTGGAGAATTCCCATAGACAGAGGAGGCTGGCAGGCTACATTCCATGGGGTCACAAAGAGTCAGATGTGACTGAGTGATTAACACACAGCATGTTTATTGTGCCACACAACTAGTAGAATAGCTATCACACCATACTTACATAGTGCATATTTATTAATATTTAGTCTTCTTAAAATTCCTGATTTTAAAAGTATGGGTAAAATTAGAACTTAACCCAGAAAGATGTTGCAAAGATTAAATGAGATCAAATAAAAAGGTACTGGGTATATAAGTGCTCAATAAATGGTAGCTATTATCATTATCATTCCAAAGATTGATTGATTAATATATTTTATTAATTTTATTTATTTATTTAGCAAAACTGCTTGCTAAATTTTCTAGATACATTTAAGCAAGAAATCTTTACACTGGATTAGTTTCATTCTTGTTTTTCCTGTTGTCAGTGGAAAACAGAGAAGTCCATACAAGTCTTCTGAAATATGATTTGTCCAGCCTAGTTCTTTTGAAAGTCTACTATCAAATGCAAAATTATATATATATATACACACACACATATATACATATATATATATACACATATATACATATATATATTATTTAATTTTGGTTGTAGATATTCATTATTTCTTAAATCACACTAAGAGAGGCCCTGTGACTAATGAATTGCCTAGAATTCTGCTGCTAGGGCTTATTTATACAGGTGGCAGTACTGGTAAAGAATTTGCCTGCTAATGCAGGAGATGTAAAGATGTAGTTTCGATCCCTGTGTTGGGAAGATCCCCTGAAGGAGAGCATGGCAGTCCACTCCAGTATTTTACCTGGAGAATCCCATGGACAGAGGAGCATGGATAGGGTTGCAACACAACTAAAGTGACTTAGCAAGCCTGTACATATCTTAACAGTATAAGGAGAGAATATTTTTTTTGGTATTCTTTTATCAAAAAGACCAACAACAAAAAAGTCAACATTTGAGAGCAGGATCTTTGCATTAAATTTTTATGTATGACATTCTAACTCTAAGTGAACGTCCTTAAAATAGGCATTTATAACAATTCCTTAGTCAAATGCAATGAAAATAGATCTGGAATGGGTGATGGTGTGAAATCAAGAGACAAAGACCAAAATGTACAAGATATATACAGGGAAATATGCAGTCCATTTTTGGAACTTTTCTTTAAGTCTAAAATTGATGTATTTTAATATAAAGTTGGAATTAAATTAGGAAAAGTCTGGAATTCTAAAGAGTGTAAATTTTTCCATCAGCAAGTGAACAAAATGAAGCATATTTTCTTGGTTCTTAGTTTGTAATGGTGTGATCATGAACTATACAAAGATCAAATTGGCAGGGATTAGAGAAGGGGGGCAAGCAAAATGTAAAAGTAAGCAATTATCAGGGAAATGCAATTAAAGCCACAATAAACCATCATCTCTTAACTGTAGGATGGTGATTATCAAAAAGGACAAAAATAGTATATGCTGGTGAGGTGAATAAAAGGAAACACTCATTATACTATTGGTGGGAATGTAAATTGGTATAGTCACTATAGGAAAGACTGTGAACTTTCCTTGGAAAATTAAGAATAGAACTAATATAAAATCTAGCAATTGCCCTTCTGGGTTTTCATCTAAAGAAAATGAAAACTAATTTAAAATATATCTACACCCCAATGATCACCGCAACATTATTAAATATAGACAAGGTATGCAAGCAACCTATGTCCACTGAGGAATTGAGGAATGGATAAAGAAAATGACCAACCTAGACAGCATATTAAAAAGTAGAGAGATTACTTTTCTTACAAATATCCTTCTAATCAAAGATATGGTTTTCCCAGTAGTCATAAATGGATGTGAGAGTTGGACTATAAAGAAAGCCGAAGAATTGTTGCTTTTGAATTTTGTGTTGGATAAGACTCTTGAGGGTCCCTTGGACTGCAAGGAGATCCAACCAATCCATCTTAAAGGAAATCAGTCCTGAATATTCATTGGAAGGTCTGATGCTGAAGCTGAAACTCCAAAACTTTGGCCACTTGATGGGAAGAGCTGACTCACTGGAAAAAACCCTGTTCCTGGGAAAGATTGAAGGCAGGAGGAGAAGGGGATGACAGAAGATGAGATAGTTGGATGGTATCACAAACACGATGGACATGAGTTTGAGCAAGCCCTGGGAGATGGTGATGGACAGGGAAGCCTGGCATGCTGCAGTCCATGGGGGTCACAAAGAGTCGGACACAACTGAGTGATTGATCTGAACTGATATATACATACATATATAATGGAATACTAGTCAACCATAAAAGAAGGTGATCTTGCCATTTGCAACATGGGTAGATCTTGAGGGTATTATGCTATGTGAAATAAAGAGATACCACACAATCTTATTTACCTGTGAAATCTTAAAAAAAACAACAACAAAAAAACACAACAAAGCAGAAACAGAATTTGTCAGAAGGAAGGGGGAAATTGGGAGATTATGCAAAATGCATGAAGTATTAAGAGATTAAGAGATACCACTTCCAGTTATAAAATAACTAAGTGATAGGAAGCAAAGTCAATAATATTGTAATCATTCTGTATGACAACAGATGGTACTAGATATTATGAAGATCATTTCAAATGTATATAAATATGGCATCACTATATGTACACCTGAAACTAATATGACATTGTATATCAATTTTATTTTAATTAAAAATAAATGCAATTGTACTACCACAAGAAAGTACTCATTAAAATTTAACAGGCATTCCAAAGACAGTTTAATTACATAGTCTTAAGTAATATGAATAAAAGTTTAATTTTTTTTTTTAGTCTTCAAAACTGTCAACCAACTTTACTTCTGTAAATGGGAAAAAAAAAAAGCGTAACCTCAAAGTTGATAACCGTTTGATTTTGTGGACAAAATAAGGGCTTAAACCTAGGATACATCCTCTCAGACAGCTCTGGAGGGAGTGCTTCTATGAGATAAAGAAGAAGCCAGGATATACAGAAATCTTTTGCAACAAATATCAAGTAGTTTGAAATTCAAAGATTACTATTAAAGAAAATCAGACATCTAAAGTTAATGAATTTAGTGTTTTTCTACCTATAGGAAGATGCAACAGTCTGGGCTCATTGAACTAATTCCTTTGATATGGACTTAGCTGTCTAGGGCTAGTAACATGTTCTTTCCTATTCTGAGTTCCCTCAGGGTGCCTCAGTGGGGATGGCTGCCATGGCTTGATACTTGCAACGCCATTTGTTTACTGATATGGCAAGTAACATTTTTCTTTCACAGTTTTTTTTCATCTGAAAAATACAAAACAACCATAACTTCTCCTTGGTTAGGGGTGGGTGTGTGTGTGTGTGTGTGTGTGTGTGTGACATATGCACATATAAACACAAGTGCTTCTTTGATGTTTGCCATAGTTCTACCCTCAATAAATTAATTTATTCAACAATGTGTTTTTTTGCGGTTTATTTTCCCCTCACTGAGTTCTTGCATATCCAGGCATTGCTCTAGGCATTTGGCAGACATTAGTAAATAAAACAGAAAAGAGCTATCTTCCAGTACTCTACCAGGGGAAGGCAAAAATAACTGGTATGAGGGGATGAAGGGATGAATTGGGAGATTGGAATTGACAAATACACATTATTGATACTATGTGTAAAACAGATAACTAATAAGAACCTACTGTTTAACTCAGGGAACTCTGCTCAGTGCTCTGTAGTGACACAAATGGGAAGGAAATCCAAAAGCAGGAGGGGATGTATGTATACATATAGCTGATTCACTTTGAGGTACAGTAGAAACTGACACAACCTTGTAAAGTAACTATAATAAAAAAGAATTTTAAAAATTAAAAAATAAAAACATGGGATCGTTATAGCCAAACACTCCAGGAAGCAAACTCACTTAGGACAGCACAGATAGTGGAGTGCAGTTTATTACATTGGCAGGTCCGAGATGGAGCTTTCTTTTTAGCCAGGGACTCCAACTAATTATTGTGAAAACCTTATATACCTTAACTGTACGTGTTCAAGCCCCCATCCCCAAATTCTTTAAACCTAGCCTGGAAAATGTTAAAGGGAAATGTAATCAGGTTACAGCCATGATTCAAAATCAGAAGGGTCAACTGGTTATACATTGTAGCCTACACTAATGGGTGACATAAAGATTACAAAGGTGAATGACTACATAGGGGATTATTCCATTCTTTATGGTGATGGGAAATCTTGGTATGAAATCTGGTGTTTATCAATCCAGGAGGCCTGTTCAGCCATAGGTCTGTTATTTCCGTGGCTACCAGGCCCATAGTCCAAAGTTCACTGAAAATGCAAGCAGGCGTATAGTCCAAAGTTCACTGAAAATGCAAGCAGGCATATAGTCCAAAGTTCACTGGGAATGTAAAATGGAGTTTCCTTCTTTTTCAAGGTGGAGTCAGCTTGGCCTGTTCCTTTCCTCCTTCATTCCCCACTCTTGGTTCTCTCAACTTCCAGTCTGAGCATCACTCATTGGGATGTACTGCATTTTAGGTTTCCTGGTATATATTTGGGTAAACGAAGTCAGCCTCTGTGATACAAGTTAACAACACATTGGAGAATACAAGGTCCACATAACAGAATCAACAGAACTATAACAGTGGTTAATATAGTTTCCACCAAACTCTTTACCCATGATAGAACAGAAGTCCAAAAAGGAAGATTATCATCATACATAGATTTTACTTGATCTTTCATGCCATCTAGAGCTGCTGATATATTGCCAGAATAATTAGGAATATATACACAACATTCAGCTTTGATTATAGCACAGGTCCCCCCTTGAGTGGCTAAGTATGTCTAAAGCCATTCTGCTTTGAATTACTGCTATTCTCATTTGTATTTGTTCAGTATTTAGTGCTTGAATAGCTCTTAGGCTGTCATTTAGGGCTCTTTGGGTGAAATTAGTTAGAGCTTCAACTCTAATCATTATGTCCATAGTGCCTGCCCATTGAGGGAACAAATAGAGCAGCCAAATAATCATACCAATGGAAAACTGATTGTGACCATCTGGCTCACAGGGAGGGTAAATTTAAAGGCTTTGGTATTGTTGACCTGATGTTTCCATGGGCAAAGGCCAGACCTGAAATACACTTCCCTATCTATCCTGGGGGCCGCCAAGGCCGTAAGTCTGTCCCACATAACCAATGTGTGCCATGAAGAGCAATCCACCTGATTCTGTGGTTAAATCCCCAGTCTGTCCTGGGTCATTGGTGGATTGACTGGGATCTTAAGTAACTTTATGGATCTTATAGTGCTGTTCTGTCCAAAGAAACACACTGATTTTAAATTCTTTTTATCTATCATTCGGTTATTATATCTAATAGTGTGTACATCTTGTTCCCAGTAAATTACAGCTATCCTAAAAAGTTGTCCCTTTTCTGGAGTAATACACATATATTCATCCCATATCTGGTAAAATTGGTCAAAATATCAGTCAATTTCTGATTATTTGGACTTATTGGCTGTCATATAATATTGATATGCATTTTCTGAGCTAAGAGCATAATTAAAATGTGTCCCATGGCCATTTGTCAGATCATCGGCCTTTTTATCACACCAATGTGTAGTGGCTGCTGTGACTGCAGTTTCTACACTCGATTTTTGTTGTTTAGCTCGATGCAAAAAATCACATAAGCTAGGCGTATCACTGCTCTGTAGAGGTGATACCCACCATGGGAATCCATCCATGACAGACATGGGCATGACTCCACACACCCAGCAATTAGATTTTTTTATGGAAGTCAGCATAGGAATGTGCCCATGAAATGAAAACGTTGTCTTGTCTTGAAACTATAGCTAGTCTCAAGAGAATACTGGCAAGTCCTTGAAGCAGCAGTTGATTGTAGAGCTTCATCTCTTCTTTTTTTTTAAGATGATCTTGGTTTCACAGGGATCAATGGGGTCCTTTTGTGTAGTCCATTCGGTGTCCTCTGGGTCTGCAAGGTACGCTCTTTTCACCCTCGTGTGTTGGATCCAGGGAGTGACACCTGCAACTTTAACTGCTGTAGGTGTGGTTAGAACAACAGTATACAGACCCTTCCAATGTGGGGCCAAGGGGTTGTGTTTCCAGTCTCTGACCCACACCTGATCATTGGGCACAAACTTGTGAATCTGTTCCCCAAGGGGGAAAGGCACCCTTTCTTGTCTCAACTTAGTTACCTGATTTATTACCTTACCCAGTTGTTCCATCTGCTGTGAAATCCCATCCCCCCTTACCTGTGGCATATTTGCTGACACCTGTCTTACTATGGGAGGGGCTTGGAGGAGCCCGGTGGGCTGCAGTCCGTGGGGTCGCTAAGAGTCAGACACGACTGAGTGACTTCACTTTCACTTTTCACTTTCATGCATTGGAGAAAGAAATGGCAACCCACTCCAGTGTTCTTGCTTGGAGAATCCCAGGGACGGGAGCCTGGTGGGCTGCCATCTATGGGGTCGCACAGAGTTGGACACGACTGAAGCGACTTAGCAGCAGCAGCAGCAGCCCCCATAGACAATTTCATAAGGAGAATAACCATGGGAATACGGGGTTACTCTTGATTTGAGTAAGGCTACCAGAAGCATGTCTACCCATGAACAGTCAGTTTCTATAATCCAATTTGAATGTGTCTCTTTAAGAGTTCGGTTGGTTCTTTCCACCATTCCAGAACTCTGGGGCCTATTTTGGACTGCAAGGAGATCCAACCAGTCCATGCTAAAGGAGATCAGTCCTGGGTGTTCATTGGAAGGACTAATGTTGAAGCTGAAACTACAATACTTTGGCCACCTAATGCGGAGAGTTGACTCATTTGAAAAGACCCTGATGCTGGGAAAGACTGAGGGCAAGAAGAGAAGGGGACGACAGAGGATGAGATGGTTGGATGGCATCACCGACACAATGGACATGGATTTGGGTGGACCCTGGGAGTTGGTGGTGGACAGGGAGGCCTGGCATCCTGTGGTTCATGGGGTCACAAAGAGTCAGACACAACTGAGCGACTGAACTGAACTGATATGTCTTATGTAATTTCCACTTGATTTTAGAGCTTTACATAACTGTTGAATTAAGTCAGCTACAAATGCAAGGTTGTTGTATGATCCTATACTTGTTGGGAACCCAAATCTGGGGACTATTTCTCAAAGCAGACACTGAGACATTTCATTTGCTTTTTCCTTTCAGGTGTGGAAGGCCTCCACCCATCCTGAGAAGGTACATACCATGACCGGTAAATAATGATAGTGTTGGCAGGGTTTCATCTCAGAAAAGTACATTTCTAAATGTTCAAAGGGTAAAGTGCCTTTTAACTGTATTCCTGGAGGTTTTTCTTTATGTCCAGGGGCAGCACTGACCTGTGAGCAAGCAGAACACTTCCAGGATTCCATTCTACATAAAGAATAAAGTCATGGAATTAAGAAATAATTTTGAATTAATTTTTCCATTTTGTCATGTCCCAAGTGAGTTGCCTGGTGAACCTGAGACACCAGTGTGGTGGCTAATTTCTCGGGTACCAGTAACCTGCCATCCATCAGTTCCTACCAACCTTTTGCATTTTTGGTGGGCCTTTCTGCTTCAGCCAGCTAGTCTTGGGCTGGGGTATACCATGGGAGAGTCAAAGTTAACTCAGACATTTTTGAGAGTACAAAGATTCTGATAGATCCCCCACCAACGCCCCCAAATTTCTCAGCTGGATTTTTTTGTGGCTTTATCTGCTAGTCAGTTTCCCAGTACTTGTGAGGTGTCTTCCTTTTGGTGACCCCAACAGTGCATTACCGCTACCTTTTCAGCTTCCCATACAGCGTCTAATAGAGTCAAGATTTCTTCCTTGTTTTTAACGTCCTTTCTGTTGGCTGTCAGAACACCTCTCTCTTTATATAAAGCCCTATGTACATAAAAGTATCAAAAGCATACCTGGAATCTGTGTAAATGTTTGTCTTCTTACCTTTTGACAGCTGGAGGGCCCAGATCAGAGCATATAGTTCAGGCCATTGAGTAGACCAGTGTGATGGCAGAAAGCTAGCCTTAACAATGGTTTCTTCCATGACTACTGCATATCCTGACAGTCGTTTCCTTGTTTCAGCAGGCTAGTGCCATTGGTGTACAGGATCCAGTCTGGGTCTGAGATTGGCTTGTCTCTCAAGCCAAGTTTGTTGGCAAAAACTTCTAGGATGTCCTTGCAATCATGTGAGGGACAACCTTCTCCCACAGGAAGGAGAGTGACAGGATTCAGGGCCTGACAAGGTTTGATGGTAACACAGGGGTTTTCACATAACAGTCCTTGGTATTGAGTAATCTGGGATGTTGACAGCCATTTATGGGGGCCCCCTCACAGAAGAGTGTTGAACTCATGAGGGACTTTTATGATTAAGTCTTGGCCCAAAATCAGCTTGGTTGCCTCCTGGACAGGTAAGGGAACTGCAGCAACTGTCCATAAGCATCCTGGCCACCTGGTGGTAACATTATCTAGCCATTTCAAGAAGTAAGCCACGAATCTGTCCCATGTGCCCATAGTCTGGGTCAACACTCCCATAGCCACCATGTCCTTTTCAGTTACATAAAGAGTAAATGGCTTAGCAAGGTCTGGCAGGCCCAAGGCAGGTGCTGACATAATTGCCAGCTTTAGTTCCTCAAAGGCCTGTTGCTGTCTCTCAGTCCAATTTAGTGAATCTCCTCCTGGTCCAGTTAGGAGTTCATATAATGGCTGGACCATCTGGGAGTAGCCCAGAATCCAAATCCTACAAAACCCAGTGGCATCCAAGAACGCTTGGACCTGTCGTCTGGTTCTTGGTTGTGGGATTCTCAAAATGACCTCTTTTCTAGACTGGTCTAATAGCATCATGCCTCCTCTCAGAACAAATCCCAAATTTCTTACTTCCTCTTTGCAGATCTGTGCCTTCTTTTTTGAGACTCAGTAGCTGGACATCATCAACAGCTCTAGTAAAGCCTTGGTCTCTTCCCAGCAGTCTTCTCCATTCTCAGCAGCCAAAAGAGAGTCGTCCACATATTGTAGCAACCAGCAACTGAACTTCTCTGGCTGGAATGAGTCCAGGTTGGAAGCTTCCCCAAAGATGGTTGTGGAATTCTTAAATCCTTGTGGAAGTTGAGTCCAGGTGAGCTGTTGTTTGGTGCCCTCTGCTGGGTCTTCCCATTCAAAAGCAAAAATGGGTTGAGACACCAGGGCCAGGCCTTCTGTATAAGAAGAAGGCATCCTTGAGGTCTAAACAACTATAGATCTTAGCACTCAGTGGGAGGAGGCTAAATAAAGTATAGGGGTTAGGAATGATGGGATGTAGAGTCATGGTGGCCTGATTGACCATCTGAGGTCCTGTACAAGTCTATAGCCCTGTCCCCCTTCTTTCTTGATTGGTAGGATTGGTGTGCTCCAGGCTGACTGGCAGTCAATCAGGATGCCTGCCTGTTTCAGTCTGTTTATGTGTGGCAAAATGCCAACTCAAACCTCTAGTGGCAGTGGGTACTGATGTTTTCTGACTGGGGTGGCACCGGGTTTAAGTTCTATTACCACTGGGCCTTGATGTTTGCAAGCCAGGGTGTGCTGGAGGGGTCAGTTTTCTTCCACTCAGACCTCAGGGGATCATTTGGCTTCCCTTCTGGGAGATCATACAACCTCCACTCATCTTGAGGTGTTACTGAGAGGAAGAATAAATAGGTGGTTGAGCCCAACTGAAGAGTGGCTCTTTCGTGGGGGGAAAAGGTCACTTGTGCCCCCAATTTAACAAGTCTCTTCCCAACAAAGGTATTGGGCATTCAGGGATGTATAGAAATTCATGAGTCACTTGGTGTCCCCCAATCTGACATTTTCAGGGTAGGCAGAATGGCCGAATCAGCTCTTCCCCAGTTACTCCTGCTATAGCAGTGGCTTTTTCTGAGATGGGTACCACCGGTTCAGTCACCACTGACAATGTCTGCTCCAGTGTCCACTATAAAGTCAATAATTTCATCCCTCACTTTTAATTTTATCATGGGCTCTTGGGGACCTTGTGTCTTTGAGCCCCGTCACCCCTATTCAGTCTCTAGTCAGGCCAGCCCTATAACAGCCAATGCTAAATCCTTTTCCCTCTTATTTCAGGGGCATTAATTTTTCCAGTGGCGGAAGCTCTGGCATCAGGTGCATTGATTTGGTTGTAGCGCAGCCCTGGTCCTTCTTGGAAAAGGCCTGCTGTGAGGCTGGCTCTTGTTCAGAGGGGCTGGGAAGATCTAGGGAGGGACCTTCCCAGGGCTGTGGCCAGTACTGTGACCCTCTGGTCTGCCCTCTTATTATCTCTCTGCCTTTTCTAGACTTCCCTTTTTGTCTCCATGTCACTATTCCTGAATACCTTATAAGTGATCTCAATTATTTGTGAGCTAGTCATAGCCAATACCTTGTCCACCTTTTGAAGCTTGAGTCTGATAGCAGGGTAGGCTTGAGACACAAAATCTGCATTTATCACCATCTGAGATCCAGCAGTCTCTGAATCTATTGGTGTCTATAGGCCTTGCACAGTCTTTCATAGAACTCAGAGGGTGATTCGGTCTCCCTTTGAATCACTTCAGAAGGTTTTGTCATATTCATAGGTTTTCAGGCCCCCTCTTGAGGCCTTGTAAAATAGCTGTCTGATATCTCTCCAGGTGGCTCCTCCCTTCCTGTGTGAAATAGTCCCAGTTGAGCCTCTCATTGGGAGTGGCTAATTCTGCCCACCATTGCGGGTTTGCAGTACCCTCAGGTTCCATTTCTCTTAATCATTTTCTGGCCTCAGTTAGGATCCTGTGTCTTTCCTCAGTGCTGAAAAGGTAGACTAGTAGATTATGTCATCCCATGTAGGGCGGTGGGTTCAAAAAATAGTCTCCATTAGCCTAATCATGGGTTGTGGCTCCCCAAGTATGGTGGAGTGTATCTCTGTCAGTTAAATATATCCATAGAGGAAATGGTTGGTAATAATAGGCTACAGGAGGCTGGTGGTAGTGTCCAACTGCGTCTTGAATTGGGGGCTGTTGTGCCTCTGTGTCAGATTTTATTTTGAGGGGCTCCAAAGCGACTGCAGATGGTGATTGCAGCCATGAAATTAAAAGACACTTACTCCTTGGAAGAAAAGTTATGACCAACCTAGATAGCATATTCAAAAGCAGAGACATTACTTTGCCGACTAAGGTCCATCTAGTCAAGGCTATGGTTTTTCCTGTGATCATGTATGGATTTGAGAGTTGGACTGAAGAAGGCTGAGCGCTGAAGAATTGATGCTTTTGAACTGTGGTATTGGAGAAGACTCTTGAGAGTCCCTTGGACTGTGAGGAGATCCAACCAGTCCATTCTGAAGGAGATCAGCCCTGGGATTTCTTTGGAAGGAATGATGCTAAAGCTGAAGCTCCAGTACTTTGGCCACCTCATGTGAAGAGTTGACTCATTGGAAAAGACTCTGATGCTGGGAGGGATTGTAGGCAGGAGGAGAAGGGGACGACCAAGAATGAGATGGCTGGATGGCATCACAGACTCGATGGACGTGAGTCTGAGTGAACTCCGGGAGTTGGTGATGGACAGGGAGGCCTGGCATGTTGTGATTCATAGGGTCGCAAAGAGTCGGACACAACTGAGCGACTGAACTGAACTGAACTGTGCCTCTCTGAGGGGCATCTGCAGTGGGGTTTTTTCCTCCTATTCCCTAGCAGGACGCAGTCTCTGTCTAATTCCTGTGTTTCCTTCCCCCTTTTCGTCTGTACTCACCAGGAGGGGTGGGTACAGCCTGGGAGATCCAGCTGTAGCTGAATCCTGGGAGCGTTGACCAGAGGTCTCCATCTCTGGGATCGGAGCCTGCTGAAAAGGCAGTTCTAGGATCTCCAGGAGAGTCAGCGGAGGAGCAGTGGCTGCTTCAGGAACTTCACCTGGCCCTGGATCTGGCATTAAGGTGGCCTCCAGTCCCAGTGGAACATTGCACAGCTTGTGCATCATCATCTAGTATGGGGGAGGGAGTAGGTTGTCCCCATTCAAATCCTGCATAATTTCTTTTTTTATAATTAGTCAACTTTTGTGCCATTAATAATGTTCCTTTCCCTTTCTTGATATAGAATCTCACCCAAGGAATGGGGTCTTAAGCTAACCCTAGCCATGAATCAATATATGGAAACTGATCTGGATGTCCCAGCTCTCCTATGACTACTGTATAGATTGCTTCCACTATTTTTAAGTTCATGGTGCTTTCTGGGGCCTATCCTACTCCCACAGAGGGCCATTCGACCTCACAGAGTATGTAGAGGTGGTTAGGCATCATCTTCACTTCATAGTCTCCTCCAAATCCCTTCTTAAAATTTTTAATCATGCACTCCAGTACAGTTGCCTTAGATTCACTTCCCCCCATCTTGCTTACCTTCTTGGACCTTCTTCTTTCTTTCCTTTTCATTCTGTCTACAAAATTCTTGGTACCCTATGTACTTCTGATATTTCCACTCAATTAAACACTTAAATTGCCATTCCACCTCCTTCTTAACTGGAGCGAGAAGAGTCTTACCTGCCAGATCCCAGAGGGAGAAGGGGGATCGATGTATTTTCATCTGCTGGTCAGCATGACTGAACCAGAAAACCACATGGCCCAAGACTGCTTCTCCCTTGACTTTTAAGGTCTGTTCTGCCTTGGTGGGCTTGATCAGGTGCAGATTAAAAGACAGATGGATTAAATATCCCACATCCCAGGCTATCTCCGGAAAAGCCAATTCTTACTCATTTGTGTGTCCCCTTCCTTCTAGCCTGGCAGTTTTGAGGAGATCAAGAATTTCACAGCAGATAGGACACCTCCTTGGTGAGGGCAAACTACAGGCATGCAAAGACCAAGTTTCTTCCCCTAGAATCACCTTTATGATTGCCTGGTAATAATTTACCCCCAGGTGACACAGACACCACTTCCTCTGTGACATTCACAGCCCTTCTTTCCCCAGAACTTTCTCACGTTTGTCCAGTAGCAATCTATCCCAGAACAATGTGGATAACACCTCTTTGTGACAGCCTGGTCTGAGTGTTCCTTATTCCCTTCCAGGGAGTTGATCAGGCCCCCTCCTCCACCCTGCTGGGTAGAAACCTCCTACCTACTGTCATCCAATATCCACCTATGTGAAAGTTCTGGGCATCGAGGAGTGGAACCTTTCCAGAAGGGTGAGGTGCCCTTTCCAGAAGGGTGAGGTGCCTTCCCCGCTTTAGAAGATCCAAGCTGCAAGGCCTCAGAGTAGGCCCAAGCAGGACTTGTCTCCTCAAAGTGAGGAATTTCCCTGCCAATGCACCAAATGTTATAGCCAAATGCTCTGGGAAGCAAACTCACTCAGAAGGACAGCGTGGATAGTGGAGTGTAGTTTTTAACAATGGTGGGTCCAAGATAGTGCTTCCTCTTTAGCCAGGGACCCCGACTAACTTTTGTGAAAACCTTACATAACTTAAGTGTACGTGCTCAAGCTCCCATTTCCAAATTCTTTAAACCTAGCCTGGAAAATGTTAAAGGGAGATGCAATCAGGTTACAGCCATGATTCATAATCAGAAGGGTCAGCTGGTCATATATTGTAGCCTACACAAGTGGGTGCCATAAAGATTACAAAGGTGATTGACTACATAGGGGATTATTCCATTCTTCCTGGCAATGGGAAATCTTGGTATAGAATCTGGTGTTTATCAGTCTAGGAGGCCTGTTCGGCCATAGGTATGTTATTCCCATGGCTACTAGGCACATAGTCCAAAGTTCACTGGGAATGTAAAATGGAGTTTCCTTCTTTTTCAAGGTGGAGTCAGCTCAGCCTGTTCCTTTCCTCCTTCAGGATGAGAAGAAAAAAACTGATATTATAAAACTAATAACCATAATTATATTGTCGTTATTAATAATCAGCCATCTTCTAGAATTACACATTATCTCAATTACCATAGGGTTGCTCCCCCTCTGTTTGATTTCTTATCTCTGAAAAAGGTATATACATGTATTTGAATGATCAGCATCTTGGAAAGGGCAATATTCCATTCTCATAAATAGGTGCAAGATGGAGATTTTTGGTGTTTCAAGCCTCCTTTAAATTTCCAATTTAATATGAATTAAAATAAGTAAAACTCTTGTCATAAATGTGTGTTCAGCAAGCAAGGGGGCATATTTCTGGATGTGAAAATTTTTAAAGACATAAGAAAACACTCATCAGGCCATGTGGAGGCCTGCAGCCCTGAAGACTTATGTCCATATAGATACTCAAGTACCCTTGTGAACACTACACACATTTATTTTAGTAGAGTTTATTTATATATCTTGTTTCCACTTAAGCCTGTGAATGCCTCATGAATAGAAACCTTGTGATTCATCATCAAACAGGCTAACAGCCACGACCACATGAGAGCGTCTCTGAGATATAAGAGATTAACTCTATGAGAACAAACTCATAATTTTTAATGCAGTTGAGTATTTTCTCTATCGTTCCTGTATTAATGTCTTTAACTAGTGTTAAATCAATTTTTTTATTTTAACTATTCTTGTTATGGATTTTTTCCCCCTCCTGTTTGTTGGGATATTCCTTCCGTTCATCACAAGTTTTCATCTATCCTAGAGAACTGACTCATAGAGAATTCCTCAGTCTCTCTCATTAGATTTTCTAATATTGTACCTGCCTTTGCATTATTATCATTGAAGTTTGTCTCAGGTGGCAAGTTTGCTCCAGGAAAAGAGATGACCAAATCATGTGTGTGCAGTCAGTAAGTCATGTCCAACTCCTTGCTACCCTATGAAATGTATCCCGCCAGACTCCTCTGTCCATAGGATTTCCCAGGCAAGAATACTGGAGACAGTTTCCATTTCCTTCTCCTGGGGATCGTCCCAAACTGCACCTTCTACATCTCCTGCATCAACAGGTGGATTCTTTACCACTGCTCCACCTGGGAACCCTATGAGTTAAAGCCTATTGTAGCAGAGAAAACTTTGCCATACTACCTCTTGATGGTTCTCCTAGGAATGCTTTTCTATAGTGCTTCGCTATTTTATAAAAAAAAATAAATGTACAAATATTTTCTCAAATCCTTATGCAGTACATAAGATTCAATTTATCATTTTAAAGTTGAGGATTTTTGAAATTTGAATTTAAACAGTCTATTATAGATCTTTAATTTGAAGAGAAGTAAAGTAAAACTTAAAATAACTTGAGTTAAAAGATATTTTATTGGCACGTGTAGTAACAGTCTGAGATTAGGGAGGCTTTCAGTAATGATTGGATTTAAGGTTAAGGATAAAATTGTTTTACCTCATTTCTCAGAAATATCAACATTTCTTATACTTTGTTTCATTCCCAGACATGGGGCTGTATCCTCAGCTGGCTTTAAACATACATCCTGTGGTAGGAGGGGGTTGGCTGTTGTCTCTCCAAACAGAAAGTTATCATGAAGGTAAATGCAAGTTTTCAATAATATCTATAAAATTCCTCAGTGTAATTCTGATTTGAAAGTCTTGTATAGCATGCCCAGTCCTGAACCAGCTGCTGGGTATAGAGGTTTGCTGTGAGTTAGGGGATCATGCATGAAAAATAGTTCAGGGAGGAAGACTCTCAATTTGACCACATGAACTAAGTATCCTCACTTCGTAAATAAGTGGATAACCAAATAAAAATTGGGACTGATGCTCAAGGAGAAAAGGATGCTGGAGATATCAACTGAAACATCTGCCTCTGAAGATGAACAGTTAAAGGTGTAGGATGTAGGCAGCAACAGAATACAGGCACTCCACATACATAGAGAAAAATGATTTTTCAAATTAGAGACGGAAAAATAGATACGTGCAAGTATGAAGTGACTAGAAAATTGAAAGAAAAAAATAGTTGCAAAGACTTAAGTAACAAAAGTTTCTTGAGTCATAGTAAATGAGCCCTGAAAAACTCCATGAGAGGCATAACTTAAAGAATTACACAGGCCTCCTTTGAATTTTCTATTTAATATGTAAAATTCTAACTGAAGGTATGACCAAATGAATTCCATAGATCATGTTTCAGGGACAGACATATTCAGGGAAATTATTTTTCTATTCAATGCATTTTTGGCTGCCTCATTTCACCAGACTGCATGCATTAACAGATTTAAACACTATTAAACAGTGATAGATATATGCACTCATCTTTGAAACACGAGCATAGCTAGTGATATTTCCTACTGATAGCTATCAGTTCTGTAGCCCTAAGTTACAGCCCATAAGTGTAGGACAGGAGTCTCAGCAATTACACATTCCTTTCAGATCAGAAGGAAAATAACCTTATATATTTATAGCCAACTCTATTAGGTATTCAATGATTATTTGTTGATTCATGCATTGATTTTTTTTTTTTATGCAGGATGTTGTTATTTGAAGGCATTTACTCATGGGAAAAGATCTAACTGGACTGATTATATAAGCAGCATGGCCTTCATGATGTGTGCTATCTGTTGGCATTTGCAAATGTGGATTAGAGTGAAAGGAAGGAGTGAAGAGAGAGAAGAGGACTAACAATACAGTTTGTTAGCTTAGTTTATTGATAATTTGTAGCCTTGATTAAAGTTCAGATCAAGATATAAGTCTGTTTACTTCTATTAAACAATATGTTGATATGAAGAATAAAAAAAGCCAAAGCTAATTTGGTTACTTAAAGAAATGAATCATACTGACAGCAGCCAATCCAAACTATTGCATATAAAAACTGGCTATGCATAATTAAAATACTAAAGTTTTTTTTTTGTTGAAGTCAACTTGGTGGCCATGTAACTTTGTAATTATATTGGAAGTATATAATAAAGATAAGTTACAGTATGGTTCTGAAAATTTAGCAATACAATAGGATTATTTGTTAAATATTGGCGTGAAGAATTTTACAGGGTTATTTTGCAAACATGACCACAAATCCTAGTGGTCCTATTAACTTCACTTGGGTTTGTATGTTTCTTAAGATGTAGAAACATGAAAGCATTTAAAAACATAAGTCAAATCTTTTGAATGCATATTGTTATCACTTCTTTTGGCCCTAGGATGAGTGAGAATCTTTTTCATGTTTCCACACAGTCATTTGCATATAAAGAGATTATTTTAATTTGATAGGATAAAATGCCTAAATGTTTTAATCAATAAAGACTACTAGCAATGTGACTATCCAGGACACAAGCTCTAGGCAAAAGAAGCTTAGAAATGCAGAACTGCAGAATGGGTTAAGAGGACAAATTCTATCATTATTTTCTTCTCTACTTTATTTTAGGATGAGTTTTTGGTGCTATGAGTGAGGTAAAAAAAAAAAAAAAGACAATAGAAAACACTTTGTATTGGGAAAACTGGACAGCCTCATGTGGATCAATGAAGATAGAAGACATCTTCATATCATACACCAAAATAAACTCAAAGTGGCTTAAAGACTTACATTTAATAAAAGACACAACACTATAAAACTGTTAGAAGAGAGCATAGGCAAAACATTCTCTGACATAAATCGTACCAATGTTTTCTTAGGTCAGCCTCCCAAGGCAATAGAAGTAAAATAAAAAATAAACAAATAGGACCTAACCAAACTTACCTGATTTTGTAATGAATGAATGAATAAATGAAATTTTGCCATTTGAGACTACATAGTTGGACATTGAGGACATTATGATAAGTAAAATAAGTCAGACAGAAAGATAAATACCATATAAACTCACTTGTATGTGAAATAGTAAAAGTAAAAAAAAAAAACATTAAAAACTGAACTCAGAACAGATAGTGGTTACAAGAGACAAGGGGTAGGAAATTAGCAAAATAGATGAAGGGAGCAAAAATATACAAATTTTCAGTTATAAGTCATGGGAAGGCAATGCACAATATAATGACTGTACTTAGTATTTCATTGTATATTGGACATGTGCAAGATTTTATTCTTTATAACTGAATACTATTCAATTTTGTATGTATATATATATTGAATTTTCTTTAATCATTCATCCATAAATGGACACAGATTATTTACATATCTTAGCTATTGTAAATAATGCTGAAATGAACCTGGGGGTGTGGATATCTTTTCTAATTAGTGTTTCTGTTTTCTTCAGATAAATACACAGAAGTGGAATTGCTGTATCAAATGAAATTCTTAAAAGTCCTGAACACAGGAAAAAAGTTTGTAACTTTGTATGGTGATGGATCTAACTAGACTTATTGTAGTAATTATTTCACAGTATATACATATATGAAATCATTGTGCTGTACATCTACAGCTGTTATATGTTAATTATACCATTTTATCTCTTTGCTTAGCAAATCAGTTACACTTACTTAAAAAAAAATGTTTAGCTATTGTCCTAGATTTGGCAATATAGGTTTTTAACCAATCTAAGTCTAATTTCAAATAAGCAGACCATATCACTTAGTATATAATGTAGGTATCTTATAATAACTTTCCCAATTTCCTCCTGTCCCTTCTGAGGTTGCTAATAATTCATTTAATTTATCTGTATGCTACAATCATCAATACGTTGTTATATTAATGTGATCAATTCTCAGGTTAACAATGAGAATATTTCAAATTATATTTACTTCACATATTCTTTTTTTGATGATCTTCCTTTTCTCATTAACCTTGGTTGCTGGCTCAGAAGGTAAAGAATCTGCCTGCAATGGAAGAGATCTGAGTTCAGTCCCTGAGCTGGGAAGATTGCTTGGAGAAGGAAATGGCAACCCACTCCAATATTCTTGCCTGGAAAATCTCATGGAAAGAGGAGCCTGGTGGGAGGAGCCTGGTGGGCTATAGTCCATGGGGTTGCAAAGAGCTGGACCAGACTGAGTAACACTTTCCTCATGTAGATATGAGTTATTGACCCAGATCATTTTCCACTAGCTCTCTTAACATATTAATATTAACTGCTTACAACTCCCTGTTGGAATTCCAACATCTATATCATATTTGGATCTTGTTGTAATGAATACTTTGTCTCTTCAAAATGTGTTTTTCCTTGCGTTTTGGCATGCCTAAACTAACTTTTTGGATAACTTTTTGTTGATACCAAATGATGTATCAGGTAACATAAACTGCGTTATACACACCTTTAGTGTGAAGATTTTTATTACTTTGCCTTGAAGTAGTGCTGTGTTTAATATTTGTTATAGTTGTATATTGGAGAAGGAAATGGTAACCCTGTCCATTAAGTGTTCTTGCTTGGGAAATCCCATGGACAGAAGAGGAGCCTGGCAGGCTACAGTCCATGGGGTTGCAAAGAGTCAGGCATGACTGAGTGAGATACTTTTTTTTTTTTTTTTAATAGTGGTATATATGTCAATGAATAAAAATTCCTTTCCTGTTCTTGTTTTATCTCCACCATTGTCTTGGGCTTTTCTGGTAATTCCTTCTCAGTGTGAGTCTCTATCTAGCAGCTTTTTTATTTAAAATTCACTGCTAGTACACTGGAATCCTATTGATGTGGTGATTAAACGAAGAGGAAATAAATTGTTGTATAATGTTATAATTAATCTGAGCTTTTTAGTGGGCTAATGTCCTTGGGCATGACATTCACGTATATTTTAACTTTTCATTCCCAATTATGTTAGACAGGAAGGCTAGGGGGGTGGAGTTGAGAAGTGATTTCCCCCAGATGGGCTAGCACTATTATGTCTTTGCTTCCTACAGACTAGATCTTTGTTTTGAGCAAAACTTAAGTATATTTTACCAAGGTTAGTTTTCCCTTCCCACTACTACAGCCATGAGTGTTTCTTTCTTGGTTCCTCACAGTGAGAAACTAGTAGGATTTCTGTAGGTAATACTCAGAGAAATGAGAGAGGGGAGTCCTGCCAGTCAACCCCAAAGAAATGGGAGGCCCCACTTACACTACAGTTTACAGGAGTTTATCACTTTCTGACTGAGTCTAATTTACACTAAGTCTTTGGCACTCAAAGTTACCTACTCCTATCTGTTCATGTCCCCAGCCACTTCTGCTCCAGATAAATAGATCTTGTGAGTAAATTTTAGAATCAATCATCTTTCCGTAGTTCAATCTGTCAAACTGCTATGACCTTAGTTCCCTGATGAGTCTAAGAAAGGTTATCGTTTTTTAATTTAATGGTTTGTAAGGAAAAAAAAAAAAAAACTAGAGAAAACTGAGATGATGGTTTCTGAACTTTTTATCTATTGGAACTAAAACCACAAAAAATTAATACTTTTTACTTTTTCACATTTATTTACTTATTTGGCTATGCCATGTCTTAGTTTGGGCATATGGCATCTTTAATTGTAGGCTGCATATTCTTAGTTGCTGCAGGTGAGATCTAGTTCCCTGATCATAGATCAAACTCAGGCCTTATCCTCTGCATTGAGAACATGGAATCTTAGCCACTAGACCACAGGGGACATCTCCCAAAATGATGTTTCTTAAATGAAAAAAGAGCAGATTAAAATGAAGTACATCACATATAGTAAAAGGAAGAAATATTTCAATTTTATATGTATGCAAGTAATGGACCAAAACTAATCAAACTTTAAATAATCTGAAAAATACTGATCTAGAGCACTAGTCTAGTTTTGCTTTTCTGTGACAGGGAACATTTATATGCTTGATGTACCCATTTTTTAAAATTAAATTAGCATTAAACCATAGGATAAAATATATTTTGAGTTCCATATAATCACAGTGTACTGGCTATAATGCCATAGCTTTTCTCAGAACCAAAATTTTGCATCATTCCCTAGAGAAATGCTCCTGTAGAAATTAATTCACTTTTGACAACACTGACCAGTAAAAATACATTAATTTTAAAGAACTTCAGAAAAAATTGAGCAAGGTAAAGAAAAAAATATTACAGGAAAAGCCCTACTTCCAACTCATACTGAAGTTTTTAAACTTCTCAAATTAGTTTTCTATTATTTCATTATTCTGTTCTCACTGGAGAATAATAACCTTATTCACACTACTTAATTTACACATACTTGAAAGTTAACATTTTCTAGTTAAAACAAAATTGATGTGTCATTTAAAAATGTGTCTGATTTAAACATGAGGTATTAGATTGGAAGACTTTGTATAGATCACTTCTCAGCATCAGTTACCTTATCTTGAGCCATCCATCACTGAGGCTCTATCCTGTTTGGGGTATTAGTCTCTCTTAAAAGCCCTTGTTTCAAAATTCTTCCTGGAGTGGGCCCCAAGGCTCTTATTCCCAGAAACAGGCACTTTCTCTCTGATATCCAGACTAAGATCAACCACAACTGCTGACAAATCCAAGGGAAAGAAGTCCTATGATTCTCATCTTTGCACGTGACCTACTATTGATGCTTTTGCTACTGCTCCTTCTACTCTTGTTATTCAGTTACTTAGTCACGTTCATGTCTTTGTGACCCCATGGACTGCATCATTTCTGTCCTTCACTATCTCCTGGAGTTTGTTCAAACTCATGTGCATTGAATGGGTGATGCAATCCAACTATCTCATCATTTGTCCCCCCACTCCTTCTCTTCCCGTCCTCAATCTTTCCCAGCATCAGGGTCTTTTCCAAGGAATCAGCTCTTCACATCAGGTGATCAAAGTATTGGAGTTTCAGTTTCAGTATCAGTCCTTCCAATGAATATTCAGAGTTGATTTCCTTTATTATTGACTGGTTTAACTTCCTTGCTGTCCAGGGAACTCTCAAGAACCTTATATGCAACATCAATGTGATACAATGCATTAAAAAATGAAGGATAAAAATGAAGAATACAATTCTCAACAAACTGGGCATAAAGAAAACAAATTTCATTAAAATAAAGGTCTTACATGACAAGTGAAAAAGTGAAAGTGACTCAGTCATGACTCTTTGCAACCCCATGGACTGGGGGCCACCAGGCTCTTCTGTCCATGGAATTCTCCAGTCAAGAATATTCAAGTGGGTTTCCTTTCCCTTCTCCAGATGATTTTCCCTACTCAGGGTCAGACCTGGGTCTTCTGCATTGCAGGGAGATTCTTTACTAACTAAGCCACCAGGGAAACCCACAGCCCACTCTTGAATCATGATCAACAGTAAAAGATTGAAAATCAGGAGCAAGACCAAGATGTCCAATCTCACCACTTTTATTCACCATAGTAATTAAAATTATCAACAGAAAAATTAAGCAAGAAAAAGAAATAAAAGTCATCAAAATATGAAAAAAAAGGAAACAAATTGTTCCTATTTGGAGATAATGTGGTGTTATATGTAGAAAACACTTAAAAACTCCACCCCAAAACTGTTAGAAGTAATAGATAAATTCAATAAGGTTGCAAAATGTAAGGTAAAAATAAATCAGCCACATTTCTTGTGTGTGTGTGTGTGTTTTCAGTTGCATTTCTATACACTGTAATCAAGCTGTAAGAAGGATATTAATGAAATATCCCATATATAATTTCATCATAGAGAATACTTAGGAATAAATTTAACTGAGAAAAAAAGTATCTGTACACTGAAAACTAAGATACTGATGAAAGAAATTAAAGTGTCTACAAATAAGTTGAAAGATATTCCCTGCTAAAGGAATATTAGATTAAAAGAATATTGTTGAAATGTTCATACCACCCAAAGCAATCTATATATTCAATACAATCGCTATCAAAATTTCAATAGTATTTTTTACAGAAATAGATATTTGTGTGGAATCACAAATGACCCCAAATAGCAAGAAAAATCTTGGTAAAGAACAAAGCTGGAGATAAGACATTTCCTGATGTCAAACTATATTACAAAGGTATTGTTATTAAAACAGTATGACATTAGCATAAAAACTGACATAGATCAGTGAAACAGAATAGAGATACCAGAAATAAATTCATATATAATATAAGCTCAGTTAATTTACAGACAAGGGAGAGGATTAGTCACTCAGTCATGTCCAACTCTTTGCAACCCCATGAATGGTGGCCTGCCAGGCTTTTCTCTCCATGGAATTCTCCAGGCAAGAATACTACAGCGGGATGCCATTCCCTTCTCCAGGGGATCTTCTTGACCCAAGGATTGAACTTGGGTCCCCCATATCACAGGCAGATTCTTTACCAACTGAGCCACCAGTGAAGCCCAAGGAGTCAAGTATATACCCTGGAGAAAAGACAGTCTCTCCAATAATGTTTGTAAAAATGCACAGCCACATTCAAAAAATGAAATCAAACCCTTATTTTGCACCACACACAAAAACCAACTTAAAATGGATTAAAACCTTAAATTTAAGACCTGAAATCATAATACTCTTAAAAGTAACATGCAGTAATCTCCTTGACATCATTGTTGGTGATGATTTTTTCTTGGACTTGACAGCACAAGGAAAGGCAGTAGAGGCAAAATATAAACAGTTGGGACAGCATCAAGTTTAAAAGTTCTGCAAAATAAAGAAACTATCAATAAAATGAAAAGTAAACTTACTGAATAAAAGATGATAAGTGCTTGCAAATCATATCTGATGAGGAGTTAATATCCAAAATAGTTAAATAACTCACAGAACTCAATAGGAAACAAAACAAAACAAACCAAACCATCCATTTAACAAATGGGCAGATGATCTGAACAGATTTTTTTTCCAAAGAAGAAATATAAATGGCCATCAGGTATATAAAAGGGGATTAACATTATTAGTTATCAGGTAAATGCAAGTCAAAACAATGATGAGTTACCTCATATCCTTTAGAATGGCTATAAAAAGGCAAAGAATGACAATTGTTTATGAGGATGTGAAGAAAAGAGAACTTTTGTGCACTACTGCTGTAAATTTAAGTTGGTACTGTTGCTATGGAAAACAGTATAGAGGTTCTTTAAAATATTAAAAATTAGAACAACATGATCCAGGATTCCCACTTTGGAGTATATATCCAAAGGAAATGAAAAGAGAATGCTGAAGAGGTACCTTCATTCCCAAATCATTACCACCTTATTCACAATAGCAAAGGTATGAAAACAATCTGAGGGTTCATTAACTGATGAATGAATAAAGAAGTTGTGGTATATGTTTATTCTATGGAATATTATTCAGCCAGGGGAAAGAAGGAAATCCTTTCCATTTCAACAACATGGATGGATCTTTAGGACCTTATGCTAAGTGAAATAAGCAAGATAGAAAATCAAATACTGAGTGATATCTCTTACACATGAAGTCCAAATTAAAAAGTCAAATTCCTAGAATCAAAAAGTAAACAAAGTGTTTGCCCATGACTGGAGCTGTAGAAAATAAGAAGAGACTGATGAAAGCAGAAAAGCTTTCATCAATAAAATGAAAAAGGTATTATCTAAAGTGTAACATGGTGACTATAATTAACTACACTGTGTTGTGCTAAGAGAGTAGACTTGAAGTGTCACAGACAGACACAAAAGATAAATACGACAAGTGATAGATGTGTTAAAAATGTATTAAGAGTTGATCTCAGATAAAAAGTCTTAGAATGACAAAAGTTCTGTACTTGTCTGTGTTATAGTCTTAAACATTAAGGGAAAGACTACTTTCTAAGTAAAGCATAAGTTAATCTGGCACATGCCAATAAACCTTAGCTGCTAATTCCCTGATGAACCCAGGGATAAACACTGAATGAACAAATGCCTACATATATTAATAGTCAACTTATGTACAAATTATTTTGAAAAAGTATGAATTCTGATTATCTAACTTACTCTATGCTACGTCAATTGAAAATTAAATCTCTTAAACATTATATCTTTAAGCTAGGACTTAAAATCATTGTCATATAACAGATGGAACATTTCTAATATGCTATGTACACTGGCTAGGAATTAAATATAATTGTGTCTAAGTTTGGTTACTTTTTCCTACAAATTCTATATACCCCTATTTAAATGACTAAGAACCAACTGCTCACGTCCACAGAATTTTCTGATGTAAATAGACATGTTTTCAATAAAAAAATATATCATTAAATGTGCAAAAAATGTAAATTAGTAAAAATTATTCTCTTAAATAAACCAAAACTGAAAGTAAAAAGTCAGAATAAAACCTTATGTCATAGTGAATGTGATTTTTGGCATTGAGTTGAGCACATATGAACACTGAAAAAATTTAAAGCATTCTCAATACTATGATTTACAGATTTAAGTTTGATAATTTCTCTTACAAAGACTGATTAACCTACTGAGTCAAGTATAAAAATATACATTAATAGCATTTTTACCTTAAGATCCTCGACCATCTGATTTTGACTCCATTTTGTCAATTTTTAATAAATAATTGGCCATACTTATTATTTCAACAAAAGATGAAAAATTTACCTCTAAGTATCATTTGAGAATGTTAGAAATTCTTTCCAGAAGAATAATATGATTTTCATCACATAATACCTACATTATGATTTTAAGTGAAAATATATTTCCATTACACCTTATTTTTCTTTAGGAAAGGAGAACATTCAAGTGATGAAATTATCCCAAGTGTGGAACCCTAGCTCTTCTTTTAACACATTCAGATATTAATGAACTTTGGCTCACATTAGAACTATATTTTTAGAAAATAACTTAAGTGGGGCTGCTATTTAGACTCAATGCAACTGTAAAATTTTCTGAGAATCAAATAATCTTCTCTAATACAGTCAACAGAAAGTTATAACCAGAAAACAAACAAACATAGTTCTAAGAAAATAAAAATATAATATTTATGCTTTTTTATAAAACTAGAAATTATTATGCTTACAGAATGTTTGAGAAAATATACCAGTTTGTAAAAATTGAAAAGAACTGGTGTTTGGCTAAAGGAGAATAAGAGACCATTTCTTCAGCAATTGATTCCCACCCAAGACATCACTGTGTGGAGTGGGCTTTTGATGATTTGAATACGAGCAGTTAGAACAGTCTTTATAAATTAATATTATAACCTCAGTCTAAACTTAATTTTGAAAATCAAAATTTATATTGACTTTTTAGTTTAACCAAGTGCCAAAGGAGGAGAGACACTGAATATGGCATTCAATACAGAGCAGAAAATTTAACTGAACTGGCATTTAACAATTACAATACCAGATAAACTTAATACTGAATTGTTCTAATGTTCCATAACTTCTCTCCATAAGTGATTTATGTATTTATTTTTTCCAGGTGAAATAAAATATATCAAGAAGATATAATACAAGTAGCTAATATATGATTTTTCTTTTGAAACTAAAATTGCTTGGGTTGTGTTATAGAAATATCACTACAATTGCTACAGTGGGCCTTACTGAAGCAAAAAGTATAGAATTCCCAATTGGTCAAGGACAGTATCGTCATCATACCTGATGAGTGATTACAATAAAATATTATTGGAGTTGAATATGTTAACAGGGAAAATAAATTATAATTATTCACTGAGAAGATTGAAATAGTCATGATTGTAATAGTTTTCTTTAGGGAACTTTTATCATGGGCCAGGTACTATGCTAAGCACTTACATGATACTTTTAATTGCTAATATATTAAATAGTCACTATTTGTCAGATTCTGTGCTAAATACATTTTCTTCATAAGAGCAGCAGACAAAATTCCAATACCGTCCTCAAGATCCCCTATCTTGCTTTATATAATCACTTCACTTGTGTTTCGGTAAGATGTGCTACCATGATGGGGCATTGCTACAATGATTAAATTATATTATAAGGCAAACATGAAGGGTTTTTGCATCTGTGATTGAGAACCAAGATCTTTTGGAGTAGAAAAGGAAATATTTCTGTGTTGGCCTACTTAATAATGTGAAAACTCTTAAAAGATGGGCTGGGCCATTTTTGCAGGACAGCAAAAAAGACACAGATGTGTATAGCGGACTTTTGGACTCAGAGGGAGAGGGAGAGGGTGAGATGATTTGGGAGAATGGCATTGAAACATGTATAATATCATGTAAGAATCGAAATGCCAGTCTATGTCTGATGCAGGATATGGCACACTTGGGGCTGATACGCGGGATGACCCAGAGAGATGTTGTGGGGAGGGGGGTGGGAAGGGGGTTCATGTTTGGGAATGCATGTACACCCGTGGTGGATTCATGTCAATGTATGGCAAAACCAATACAGAATTGTAAAGTAAAATAAATAAATAAATAAATAAATAAATTCTCTTGCTAACTTTAAAGAAGCAACATTTCTTACAATGAAAGGGCTCATGTGAGCATCCCCCAGCTAAGAGATAGAAAGAAAACAGATGTCAGTCAGTCCTATGATCATTGAAAGATGATTAGATGAAGTCTGCCAACAACTGCATGAATGTGGAAGAAGATTACAAGTTCCAGAAATAACTAGGTTGGCAAATACTTACATTGTAGCCTTATGAAATCCTGAGTGGAGGACCAGGTAACTCTGCTTAAACTCTTGACTCTCAAACTCTGAGATAATGAGTGGATATTGTTTGAAGCCACTAAGTACGTGTTGTCGCATTATCAAATGGAAATGAGTATAACTGTTGCTTGATTTTATAAAATTCTCATAGTTTGTTTAGGCTACTATAACAGAATACAGTGGTGGCTTTTCAACAGGTTTACTTCTCACAGTTCAAGGTTGGGAATTCCAAGATCAAGGCACTGGCAAATTCAGTGTCTGGTGAGGATATGCTTTCTGTCTCATACATGGTTTTCTTTTCCCTGTTTCCTTACATGGTGAAATGGGCAAAAGAGATCCTTGAATCTCTTTTATAAGAACTCTAATTACTTCCTAAATGTACTAAGTCACTTCAATCATGTGCAGCTCTTTGTGACACTAGCCCACCAGGACTGTAGCCCACCAGGCTCCCATGTCCATAGGATTCTCAAGGCATGAATACTGGAGTGGATTGCCATGTCCTTCTCTAGAGGATCTTCCTGACCCAGAAATCAGAACTGTATCTCTTTTGTCTCCTGCAATGGCAGGTGGGTGCTTTACCACTATAGCCACCTGTGATGCCCCTTCCAAAGGTCACATCTCTAAATATCACCATATTGAGAGAATGGGTTTCAACATATGAATCTGAGGGACAAATCTTCAGTCAATAGTAGAATATGGTTTACTATTGATGGAGCCAGAATAATCAGAGTTCAAATTCAGCCTCTCTAATTCTAGTGTTAGTGTGTGTTAGCCGCTCAGTCATGTCCGATTCTTTGCGACCACATGGACTGTAGCCCACCAGGGTCCTCGGTCCATGGGATTTTCCAGGAAAGAATACTGGAGTGGGTTACCATTTCCTTCTCCAGGGGATCTTCCCAACCTACGAACTGAGTCCAAGTCTCCTGAATTGCAGGCAGATTATTTATTCTCTGAGCTGCAAGGGATTAGCCATGTTCTTAACAACTCAAACAGTGAATTCTGCTCATTTCAATCCTTTCAATAATCCTATGAAATTGGTATTATCATGCTTATTATATAAAAAAGGATATTGTTCTAAGGATATTAAATAAATTTTCCAAAGCTACATGAACACATTATGGAAATGAAATTTAAACACAGGATGAAGCGGCTACAAACTATCCTAAGCAGCATGTTATACATGAGTTACCTGTTTAAAAGGTGAAATGAAGGCAATCTGGGAATCCATTTTCCTATCCACTTAAGCCTCAATTTTCTATTCTATGAGGAGTTACCACTACCTTTCGGGACCCAAAGATTTTTGTTTCCCTGCTGTTTTAAAGTTGATGTTTCTACAATTCTCAGTCTTTTTTTGTTGGTGTTGTTGTTTTCTTATTAAACACTCACATTTTCTCAACAAAGCATGAATGCCATGCGGTAATCTGATACACCACATATCAGTTTAAATTTCAAATTTAACAATTTTACAGTAAAGCTGTTGCTTTGGAATAGTTAGCCAGGGAATAAAGCACCATTAAAATAACATGATTGACAGTAGGTACTAAGATCTTTCATTTTATTTCCTAATAGCTTGAGATGCATATAAAAAACAGACTGATATATCAACAAGAAAACTTTTTTTAAAAAGGATCAATAGGAATGCAAGGGATTTCTCTGCATTGATTTTATATCCTGCAACTTTACTATATTCATTGATTAGCTTTAGTAATTTTCTGGTGGAGTCTTTAGGGTTTTCTATGTAGAGGATCATGTAATCTGCAAACAGGGAGATTTTTACTTCTTCCTTTCCAACTTGGATTCCTTTTGTTTCTTTTTCTGCTCTGATTGCTGTGGCCAAAACTTCCAGAACTATGTTGATAGCTTTTATTATGTTGAGGTATGTTCCTTCTATCCCTTGTATTCCTATACACTAATAATGAGAAAGTAGAAAAATAAATTAAGGAAACAATTCCATTCAACATTACAATGAAAAGAATAAAATACTTAGGAATATATCTACCTAAAGAAACTAAAGACCTATATATAGAAAACTATAAAACACTGATGAAAGAAATCAAAGAGGACACTAATAGATGGAGAAATATACCATGTTCATGGATTGGAAGAATCAATATAGTGAAAATGAGTATACTACCCAAAGCAATCTACAGATTCAATGCAATCCCTATCAAGCTACCAGCAGTATTTTTCATAGAACTAGAACAAATAATTTCAAGATTTGTATGGAAATACAAAAAACCTCGAATAGCCAAAGCAATCTTGAGAAAGAAGAATGGAACTGGAGGAATCAACTTGCCTGACTTCAGGCTCTATTACAAAGCCACAGTCATCAAAACAGTATGGTACTGGCACAAAGACAGAAATATAGATCAATGGAACAAAATAGAAAGCCCAGCGATAAATCCACACACCTATGGACACCTTATCTTTGACAAAGGTGTCAAGAATATACAATGGAGTAAAGACAATCTCTTTAACAAGTGGTGCTGGGGAAACTGGTCAACCACTTGCAAAAGAATGAAACTAGAACACTTTCTAACACCACACACAAAAATAAACTCAAAATGGATTAAAGATCTAAACATAAGACCAGAAACTATAAAATTCCTAGAGGAGAACATAGGCAAAACACTCTCCGACATATATCACAGCAGGATCCTCTATGATCCACCTCCCAGAATACTGGAAATAAAAGCAAAAATAAACAAATGGAATCTAATTAAAATTAAAGGCTTCTGCACAACAAAGGAAACTATAAGCAAGGTGAAAAGACAGCCTTCAGAATGGGAGAAAATAATAGCAAATGAAGCAACTGAGAAACAACTAATCTCAAAAATATACAAGCAACTTATGCAGCTCAATTCCAGAAAAGTAAACGACCCAATCAAAAAATGGGCCAAATAACTAAACAGACATTTCTCCAAAGAAGACATACAGATGGCTAACAAATACATGAAAAGATGCTCAACATCACTCATTATTAGAGAAATGCAAATCAAGACCACAATGAGGTACCACTTCACACCAGTCAGAATGGCTATAATTCAAAAGTCTACAAGCAATAAATGCTGGAGAGTGTGTGGAGAAAAGGGAACCCCCTTTCACTGTTGGTGGGAGTGCAAACTAGTACAGCCACTATGGAGAACAGTGCGGAGATTCCTTTAAAAATTGCAAATAGAACTGCCTTATGACCCAGCAATCCCACTGCTGGGCATACACACTGAGGAAACCAGAATTGAAAGGGACATATGTACCCCAATGTTCATCGTAGCACTGTTTATAATAGCCAGGACATGGAAACAACCTAGATGTCCATCAGCAGATGAATGGATAAGAAAGCGGTGGTACATATACACAATGGAGTATTACTCAGCCATTAAAAAGAATACATTTGAATCAGTTCTAATGAGATGGATGAAACTGGAGCTGATTATGCAGAGTGAAGTAAGCCAGAAAGAAAAACACCAATACAGTATACTAACACATATATATGGAATTTAGAAAGATGGTAATGATGACTCTGTATGCGAGACAGCAAAAGAGACACAGATGTGTAGATCGGACTTTTGGACTCTGAGGGAGAGTGAGAGTGAGAGGGTGGGATGATTTGGGAGAATGGTATTGAAACATGTATACTATCATGTAAGAAATGAATCGCCAGTCTATGTTCGATGCAGGATACAAGATGCTTGGGGCTGGTGCACGGGGATGATCCAGAGAGATGATATGGGGTGGGAGGTGGGAGGAGGGTTCATGTTTGGGAACTCATGTACACCCGTGGTGGATTCATGTCAATGTATGGCAAAGCCAATACAGTATTGTAAAGTAAAATAAAGTAAAAATAAAAATTTAAGTCAAAAAAAGGACCAATCAAAACTTTGAAAAAATCAAATATGTTTCCATTTTTGTCTTCATAACTCTGATTTTTTTTAATGATATCATTAACTATTGTCTTTTGTTAGTGTTGAGAGCCAAGAGATTGCCTTGAAAACCATGTCACAGAGTTACTGCTAGCAATATGTCATTTTTTTTCAAATCATTTTGTTTTACATTGTTCACTTCTTTCTTCTCATGACTATCAGAACATAATAAAAAATATTAAGATCAGAGAGGTCATATTGCCATCAAATCTCAACAATGAAATTGTGAGAAGCAAAAGATTCAAGGAAGAAATACAAACGAAAAGGAGAAAAAATAAGTATCTTATTTACTGTTATATTCACCACTAACAATTTTAGAGTGCTAAAATCAAAATATGTTTGTAAAATCTCCCAAAATCAGAGTTAGGGAGTAACAGGAAAGTAAGTGGAAAGATAAAACAAGGGATGAACATGTTTTAAATACATGGTGTATAGTTCTCTTAAAACATAGTCTAGAACATGTGCTTGGTGAACTCTGTGACCCTTTAGACTTGTAGCCCACCACACTTCTTTGTCCATGGGGTTTTCAGGCAAGAACACTGGAGTGACTTCCTCCTCCAAGGGATCTTCCTGATCCAGGGAAGATCTCTGCATTTCCCATGTCTCCCACATTGGCAGGGGAATTTTTTATGCACTGAGCCATCAGGGAAGCCCTACACTAAAACTCTAAGGTTTCTTAGATTAATAGACAGCACATATGCCAAGAACCATGGCTTAGTTTAACTTGTTACTAAAAGTCACAGTGGAAATAGTGACAGACTTTATTTTGGGGGGCTCCAAAAATCACTGCAGATGGTGACTGCAGCCATAAAATTAAAAGACACTTGCTCCTTGGAAGAAAAGCTATGAGCAACCTAGACAGCATTTTAAAAAGCAAAAACATTACTTTGCCAACAAAGGTCCATCTAGTCAAAGCTATGGTTTTTCCAGTAGTCATGTATGGATGTAAGAGTTGGACTATAAAGAAAGCTGAGCACTGAAGGATTGATGCATTTGAACTGTGGTGTTGGAGAAGACTCTTGTGAGTCCCTTGGACTGCAAGGAGATCCAACCAGTCCATCCTAAAGGAAATCAGTCCTGAATATTCATTGGAAGGACTGATGCTGAAACTGAAACTCCAATAGCTTGGCCACCTGATGCAAAGAACTGACTCATTTGAAAAGACCCTGATGCTGGGAAAGATTGAAGAGGGGAGGAGAAGGGGACAACAGATGATGAGATGGTTGGATGGCATCACTGATTCAGTGGACATGAGCTTGAGTAAACTCCAGGAGTCAGTGATTGACAGGGAGGCCTGACCTGCTGTGGTCCATGGGGTTGCAAAGAGTTGGACGCAACTGAGCAACTGAACTGAACTTATTTGAAAAGTCTCAACAGACAAAATATTTCATTTCTGCTGTCTAAATTTCATTAGGAGAAGTATTTTATGATTCCTAACTCTCATCGACAATCTCTGAAACTATTACTGATCTCTGCCAAAATACCTAGCTTTGTCATCTCCTTGCTAAGGCACACATGATACTATAAGCCTTCAGAATTGGCCTTCAATACAGAAGAAATCCTTTGGAGAAAATCACTTTGTTAAATATTTCATATTTGTACATACTTTTTCCAAATAATTTTTATACTCATAACAGCTTAGAAAAATTATATTTCCCCTGTACAAACCACCTGGAAGAAGTATCATAATACATTGTAATATCCTTTAAAGAGTTTTAATTCCTTATGGTTATAAAATCATTTTTCTTTTCATAATATTATTGGGTCATCTTGAGAAGTCACAATGAAATGGTGAAGAGTGCAATTGAAATTTATCTTTAGACATTAAAAAATTAATATTGATAAATCTCTATCCTGGGTTATATTGGACTTCTTAATATCTCAGGATTTTCTGCATACCATATTTAGCCTTTAACTTTTAAAGGTGGGAATGTTTCTCCCCCAAAGGTAACAAATGAAAAAACTCTTATTTTTGCTATTCAGGCAACCAGGGGTAAGATGGTGTAAGAATCTCAAAGAAGATTAAAAAGCATGAGAGCTGCTGAACAAAATAAAATGTTTGACATTTAAATATATACTCACTTCTACAAACGTAGGGGCATACATCCAATTCCTGCATCCTTATGAATTTTTAACCAATTACTAAGCTTATATGATGGCAAGTCCTCTATAGAAAAATTACATTCTTCTATTTAAATTCTGTTTCAATAGCTCAGAATTCATGTTTAGCATAGTGATTTCTAGGTTTTAAAGACAAAAGTTTCAATGGAAATATATGGGGGAAAGAGAACTGGTTATACTCGCCTGAAAGTGAAATAAATGAAATATAATCTGACAGTTTAAATTTAATCAGTATGTCACCATTTTGTCTTAATAGAGCAAATCACCCTAGGTTGAGTACTTAATCTACTCTCAGCGGCTAGAGGTGGGTAATGAAAGCAAGAGTCACTCAATAGTTGGATATAGAAAGTAGTGCAATTAAGGCTGCTCATAACAATTCAAATTAGATCTGAATCATGGACGGGATTGCTAATTTAGACAAGTATAACTTTGGATAGCTTCATAGCTTCAGCATATCAAGTATGCATGGCAGGTATTTCTTGATTCCCTGACATTTCAAATCAATAGTTTTAAAGTGTTAGTAATGTTAGTTTGCAAAGCACAAGGGTTTGTAATAAAAAATATACACCATGTGTATGTACAAATAAGGTTTCTTTCTTTTTTCCTCCTGTGACTATACTTTCGAGCACCGAAAAGGGCAAGAGGGGAGCAAACAATTAGCAGAGAATGTTATAAGTAAAATTATCAATTTTGTCTACATACCAAGGGAATAGAGTTAGACTAAAGGATTAGGCAAACAATCTGAGATCATTTAGATTCTATTATGGGATTTGCTGCAAAATGAAACGTTCATAAGGAAGTTACTTTACAATGCGTTCATTTGCCCTTTGTAGGGTCATTAGAAAATTTATTTCTAATACATAAGGAGATGAAATTTGTTCATTTCAGCACTCAGTAGTAAATCTGGATTAAAAAAATACACTTGTTAGATGAATAAATTATAGCAAAACAAGTTACTTCATCTCATATGGCTTTCTCTGACACTGTTTTACAACCTGAAAGTGAATAATGTTACATTAAATTAGTGAGTTGGTGCTGCTAAATTTTCTAATAAATACTAAATTTTCCAGAGTTTCCTAATTATTGAGAGTCAGAGAAATAAACCTACTTGTTTGGGAAGATTGGTAAATGTTTTTTAATTGTAATTAATCAGGAGAAGTCAATTGTTCAAACTCTTGTGCAAATTTTAGATGTGCAGGTCGGAAAGTGTGATTTTTCTATGCCAACTTCCAGTTAGTGTGGAATCATGGATTTTGCATAACAGGGTAAAGATATTTTCCCTATCCTTACAGCTCTTACTCAGAAGAATAAATGGTTATCAGAACCCAGGTACAATGGCACAAAACTTAGGTAAGCTGTTAGAATGTTGATTTGCAAAAACAAAATTCTTGGTAAGATAGCAGCAGAGAACAGCATGTAGTGTTGAAGAGAAATTAAGAAGAGAGAAAACCAAGTGTTAATCCAGAAGGTGTTTCCAAACTAAAGATGTAGATATCCTGTTTGATTTGAGAAACACAAGAACATATCAACTGATTTTCTATATTTAGTCTCACATCTACTTAAAATCTAAATCTACTCTAAATCTTTCTTCATTTCAGTGGTGCTTGTAGCTTTTTTTTCCTTTGGTACCTATGCTAATGTAGTAAGTTAAACATTTTTAATTTTCATAATGGCTAATTATAATATATACCCATTTTATTGCTTACTATATGACTGCTATGCAAGCACTGAGAATTAAAATGATTCAAGTATTTATTAAATATATTTGTGTTTAATAAAGTGAATCCATCACATTCAACAAATATGTATTAAAAATCTATTGTGCACATATCATGCTCTTAGGACACAATGGGGGAAAATATATAAACCCCTGCTTCCTTAAAGCCTATAGTCAAACAAGGGGAAATTAATAACCAATGAAGATATATATCTATCTTGTAGGTAGTATTCCTTTATGGCCTAGATGGTAAAGAGTCTGCCTGCAATGTGAGAGACTCCGGTTTGATCCCTGGCTTGGGAAGGCCTCCTGGAGAAGGAAATGGCAACCTACTCCAGTATCCTTGCCTGGAAAATCCCACGGACAGAGAAGCCTGGCAGGTTACCGTCCATGGGGTGGCAAAGAGTCAGACACGACTGAAGTGATTTCACTTTCTTTTTCATAGGTAGCATAAGGGGTTAAGTGATAGGACAATAAAAGAAACAGGAGAATATCAGGAGTATATGTGTATATATTGTCTGTGGGGTTTATTGTTGTTATTCAGTCACTAAGTCGTGTCTGACTCTGTGACCCCCATGGACCGCAGCACACCAGGTTTCCCTGTCTTTCTCAATCTCCTGTAGTTTGCTCAAACTCATATTTAATGAATCAGTGATGCCATCCAACCATCTCATCCTTTGTCACTCCCTTCTCCTGCCCTCAATCTTTCCAAATATCAGGGTCTTTTCTAATGAGTAGGCTCTTGGCATCATAGGTGGCCAAAGTATTGGAGCTTCAGTTCCAGCATCAGTCCTTCCAATGAATATTCAAGGACTGATTTCCATTAGAATTGACTGATTTGATCTTCTTGCAGTTCAAGGGACTCTCATGAGTTTTCTCCAACACCACAGTTCAAAAGCATCAATTCTTTGGTGCTCAACTTTCTTTATAGTTCAACTCTCACATCCGTACATGTCTACTGGAAAAACCATACCTTTGACTATATGGACCTTTGTCGACTTTGTCTGCTTTTTAATACACTTTCTAGATTTGTCATAACTTTCTTCCAAGGAGTGAGTGTTTTTTTAATTTCATGGCTGCATTCACCATATGCACTGATTTTGGATCTCAAGAATATAAAGTCTGATACTGTTTCCATTGTTTCCCCATCTATTTGCCATGAAGTGATGGGACCAGATGTCATGATCTTAGTTTTTTGAATGTTGAGCTTTAAGCCAGGTTTTTGACTCTCCTCTTTCACCTTTAAGAGGCTTTTTAGTTCCTCTTCACTTTCTGCCATAAGGGTGATGTCATCTTCATATCTGAGTTTATTGATATTTCTCCCAGCAATCTTGATTCCTTCTTGTGCTTTATCCAGCCTCTCATTTTGCATGATGTACTTTGCATATAAGTTAAGTAAGCAGGGTGACAATATACAGCCTTGACATACTCCTTTCCCAATTTTGAACCAGTCCATTGTTCTATGTCCAGTTCTAACTGTTGCTTCTTGACCTGGATATAGATTTCTCAGGAGGCAGGTAAGGTGGTCTGTTATTTCCATCTCTTTAGGACTTTTGTTTGGAGAGCGCAGTTTTAAACATGGTGGTCAATACAGACTCCCATGGAGAAGCCCACATACAAACACTAATTTGAAGGAAAAAAAGAGGTTAGTTATTCAGATATCTGGAGCAAATATTGCTTCTAGAAGAAAGAACATCAGGAGTAATCATCCTCAGTCAGAGGCATTCCTGAGACCCTAGACCCAATAGGAATGGCCTGGGAGAAAATTTCTGAGATTTGAGGGAGAGGGAGGAGGGGAACTGTGCAGACAGAAAGTACAAACCTTCTCTGTGGACCATAGCAATACATTTGGAAGACTATTAGCTGACACGGGAGTTTTTGAACACTTTTATATTGGTCCTTCATATCTTCATTGCCTGTCATGCCTGAGGCCTGCAGTATATCACTTAAGATTTAAAATAAAAAATATAGACAGGGGAGAAAGGCTACCCCAAACAAAAACTCACCTTAAAGGTTTCAAATCTGTCTTAGCTTAAATAAATAGGTAGGATCCTTCCAAAGACAAATATATGTTGAGTACCTCTCAACAACTATTAAGAGTAATGCAAATACTAAATGTTATGAATGAGTGAACTTATAGAAGAAACAAAGCACTTAAGTCATTGAATGTCTCTCACACATATACCCCTCTGAGAATCTTATGTCTTGATCAAAGAAGAAATGAACTTCTTTGTTATTCAGAAAGGCCTGTCTTGATATTTGAAGATGGAATGAGCAAAGGAGTTTTTTTTCTTATCTTTTGCCATATAGTTCTAACATATATAATAGTGTATAGTATCGTCAGTGATCATATTTACACAACTGAATTCAAGAACCTGGTTTCTTTTAGTATTTCATTATTTTCATTGACAACCTAAAATAAATTATCAACCAGAGACTATATTACCTTTATAAAGAAAGTATAATTTCCTATCAAGTATATTCTAATGAATTAGGCTTTTTTTTTTTTCTTTCAAAGTCTAAAAGTTGATCCATTATTTCTGAAGATCTGAGAGACATTGAAAGTGAAGTGAAAGTGTGCTCAGTCGTGTCCGATTCTTTGCGACCCCATGGACTGGAGCCTACCAGGCTCCTCTATCCATGGGATTTTCCAGTGGTTTGACATTTCCTTCTCCAGGGGATCTTCCCGACCCAGGGATCGAACCCAGGTCTCCCACATTGTAGACAGACGCTTTACCACCTGAGCCACCAGGGAATTTGAGCATATATAATTAATTTCACCATGTTTATAGATGAACTGTTTTTAAATACTATTTTTATTTCTTTATTTTAATTGGAGTCTAATTACTTTACAATATTGTAATGGTTTTTGCCTTACATTGACATGGATCAGCCGTGGGTGTACATGTGCTCCCCAGGGTCATCCCAGTGCATCAGCCCTGAGCACCTTGTCTCATGCATTGAACTTGGACTGGCGATCTGTTTCACATATAGTAATATATATGTTTCAATGCTATTCTCTCAAGTCATCCCACCCTCGCCTTCTCCCACAGAGTCCAAAAGACTACTTTTTACATCTGTGTCTCTTTTTCTATCTTGCATATAGGATCTTCATTACCATCTTTTAAAATTCCATATATATGCATTCAGTTCAGTTCAGTTCAGTTCATTCTCTCAGTCGTATCCGACTCTTTGGGACCCCATGAATTGCAGCACGCTATTAATACACTGTATGGTGTTTTTCTTTCTGACTTACTTTACTTTGTATAATAGGCTCCAGTTTCATCTATCTCATTAGAACTGATTCAAATACATTCTTTTTAATAGCTGAGTAATATTCCATTGTGTATATGTACCACAACTTTCTTATCCATTCATCTGCTGATGGACATCTAGGTTTCTTCCATGTCCTGGCTATTTTAAACAGTGCTGCAGTGAACATAGGGGTACACGTGTCCCTTTCAATTCTGCTTTCTTCAGTGTGTATGCCAGGGGTGGGATTGGTACGTCGTATGGTAGTTCTATTTCCAGTTTTTTAAGGAATCTCCACACTGTTCTCCATAGTGGCTGTACTAGTTTGCATTCCCACCATCAGTGTAAGAGGGTTCCCTTTTCTCCACACCCTCTCCAGCATTTATTGTTTGTAGACTTTTTGATAGCAGCCATTCTGATTGGCATGAGATGGATCCTCATTTTGGTTTTGATTTGCATTTCTCTGATAATGAGTGATGTTGAGCATCTTTTCATGTGTTTGTTAGCCATCTATATGTATTCTTTGAAGAAATGTCTATTTAGTTCTTTGGCCCATTTTTTGATTGGGTCGTTTATTTTTCTGGAATTGAGCTGCAGGAGCTGCTTCTGTATTTTTGAGATTAGTTGTTTGTCAGTTGCTTCATTTGCTATCATTTTCTCCCATTCTGAAGGCTGTTTTTCACCTTGCTTATAGTTTCATTTGTTGTGCAGAAGCCTTTAAGTTTAATTAGGTCTCATTTGTTTATTTTTGCTTTTATTTCCATTACTCTGGGAGGTGGGTTATAGAGGATCCTGCTGTGATTTATGTCAGAGAGTGTTTTGCCTATGTTTTCCTCTAGGAGTTTTAGAGTTTCTGGTCTCACATTTAGATCTTTAATTCATTTTGAGTTCATTTTTGTGTGTGGTGCCAGAAAGTGTTCTAGTTTCATTCTTTTACAAGTGGTTGCCCAGTTTCCCCAGCACGACTTGTTAAAGAGATTGTCTTTTCTCCATTGCCTCCTTTGTCAAAGATAAGGTACCATAGGTGCGTGGATTTATCTCTGTGCTTTCTATTTTGTTCCATTGATCTATATTTCTGTCTTTGTGCCAGTACCATACTATCTTGATGACTGTAGCTTTGTAGTATAGTCTGAAGTCAAGCAGGTTGATTCCTCTAGTTACATTCTTCTTTCTTAAGATGGCTTTGACTATTCGAGGTTTTTTTGTATTTCCATACAAATTGTGAAATTATTTGTTCTAGTTCTCTAAAAAATACTGTTGGCAGCTTGATAAGGATTGCATTGAATCTATAGACTGTTTTGGGTAGTATACTCATTTTTACTATATTGATTCTTCTGATCCACAAACATGGTATATTTCTCCATCTATTAGTGTCTTCTTTGATTTCTTTCATCAGTGTTTTATAGTTTTCTATATATAGGTCTTTTGTTTCTTTAGGTAGATTTATTCCTAAGTATTTTATTCTTTTTGTTGCAGTGGTGAATGGAATTGTTTTCTTAATTTCTCTTTCTGTTCTCTCATTGTTAGGAATGCAAGGGATTTCTCTGCATTAATTGTATACCCTGCAACTTTACTGTATTCATTGATTAGCTTTAGTAATTTTTTGGTGAGTCTTTAGGGTTTTCTTTTTTTTTTAGTTTATTTTTTATTTTTTTATTTATTTTTATTTTTTATTTTACTTTACAATTCTGTATTGGTTTATGTAGAGAATCATGTCATATGCAAACAGTGAGCATTTCGTTTCTTTTTTTCCAATCTGGATTCCTTTTATTTCTTTTTCTGCTCTGATTGCTGTGGCTAAAACTTCCAAAATATATTGAGTAATAGTGGTGAAAGTGGGCACTCTTGTCTTGTTCCTGACTTTAGGGGAAATACTTTAGATTTTTTACCATTGAGGATAATGCTTGCTGTGGGTTTATCATATATGGCTTTTATTATGTTGAGGTGTGTTCCTTCTATGCCTGCTTTCTGAAAGGTTTTTATCATAAGTGGATGTTGAATTTTGTCAAAGGCTTTCTCTACATCTATTGAGGTAATCATATGATTTTTATCTTTCAATTTGTTAATGTGGTTTATTACATTGATTGACTTGTGGATATTGCGGGGGGCGCTCCACAGAAAGAGAGAGGCAGTGGAACTTCCCTCAGCAAAGCCGAGGAGTCCCGAGGAGAGGTGAGCCTGCTGTCCGCCAACCCAGCCCCTCAGTGAGCGAGAGACAATCAGACGCGACAGGGGTTCCGTCTAAGCAGTTCCGCTTTATTGTTGTAAGCTCTTGGTTTATAAAGGCAAGCAGGGAGGGGTTTGCGAGGGACTTTCCATAGTTGTACCAATCACATTAAAGGTCAAATCATCATGTGCCATCATTATAACAGGAGTCTATGGTGATCACGCGCTGTCTACATGCACAGAAATCAAGAGAGCCAATCCAAAGTTTTGACAGATAACTTAGGCCGCGCCCTCATCTCTTCCACCAGGCACCATCTTAGCTCTAAACCTCAAAGCTAGCCCTTCTTTTTTAAGGTTTCCCATTTAGGGCCCCACAGATATTAAAGAATCCTTGCATTTCTGGTATAAAGCCCCTTGGTCATGATGCATGCATGATCTTTTATATATGTTGTTGGATTCTGTTTGCTAGAATTTTGTTAAGGATTTTTGCATCTATGTCCATCAGTGATATTAGCCTGTAGTTTTCTTTTCTTTCTTTTCTTTTTCTTTCTTTCTTTTTTTTTTTTTTTTTTTGTGTGTGTGGCATCTTTGTCTGGTTTTGGTATTACAGTGATGATGGCCTCATAGAATGAGTTTGGGAGATTACTTTACTCTGTAATTTTCTGGCAGAGTTTGAGTAGGATAGGTGCTAGCTCTTCTCTAAATTTTTGGTAGAATTCAGCTGTGAAGCTGTCTGGTCCTAGGCTTCTGTTTGCTGGAAAATTTCTGATTACAGTTTTGATTTCTGTGCTTGTGATGGGTCTGTTAAGATTTTCTATTTCTTCCTGGTTTAGTTTTGGAAAGTTATACTTTTCTAAGAATTTGTCCATTTCTTCCAAGTTGTCCATTTTATTGGCATATAGTTGTTGATAGTAGTCTCTTATGATCCTTTGTATTTCTGTGTTGTCTGTTGTGATTTCTCCACTTTCATCTCTATTTCTGTTCATTTGATTCTTCTCCCTTTTTTTTCTTGATGAGTCTAGCTAATCGTTTCTCTATTTTATTTATCTTCTCAAGGAACCAGCTTTTAGCTTTGTTGATTTTTGCTATGGTCTCCTTTGCTTCTTTTTCATTTATTTCTGCCCTAATTTTAATGATTTCTTTCCTTCTACTAACCCTGGGGTTCTTCATTTCTTCTTTTTCTAGTTGCTTTATGTGTAAAGTTAGGTTATTTATTTGGTTTTACTCTTCTTTCTTGTGGTAAGCTTGTATTGCTATGAACCTTCCTCTTAGCACTGCTTTTAAGAATTCCATAAGTTTTGGGTTTGGGGTTTTCAATTTCATTCGTTTCTATGCATATTTTGATTTCTTCTGTAATTTGTTGGTTATTCAGAAGCATGTTGTTTAGCCTCCATATGTTTGTATTTTTAATAGTTTTTTTCCTTTAGTTGATATCTAATCTTACCACATTGTGATCAGAAAAGTTGCTTGGATTTATTTATTTATTTATTTATTTTTTCAATTTACCAGTGCTAGATTTATGGCCCAGGATGTGATCTATCCTGAAGAATGTTCCATGTGCACTTGAGAAAAAGGTGAAATTCATTTTTGGGGGGTGAAATGTCCTATAGATATCAAATAGATCTAACTGGTCCATTGTATCATTTAAAGTTTGTGTTTCTTTGCTAATTTTCTGTTTAGTTGATCTATCCATAGGTGTGAGTGGGGTATCAAAGTCTCCCACTATTATTGTGTTATTGTTAATTTCTCCTTTCATACTTATTAGTGTTTCCCTTACATATTGTGGTGCTCCTATGTTGGGTGCATATATATCTATAATTGCTATATCTTCTTGGATTGATCCTTTGATCATTATGTAGTGTCCTTCTTTGTCTCTTTTCATGGCCTTCATTTAAAAGTCTATTTTATCTGATGTGAGTATTGCTACTCCCACTTTCTTTTGCTCTACATTTGTGTGAAATATCTTTTCCCAGCCGTTCACTTTCAGTCTGTATGTGTCCCCTGTTTTGAGGTGGGTCTCTTGTAGACAGCATTTATAGAGGTCTTGTTTTTGTATCCATTCAGCCAGTCTTTGTCTTTTGGTTGGGGCATTCAACCCATTTACATTTGATGTAATTATTGATAAATATGATATTTTGTTGTTTTGTATTCCAGTTATAAACATTTTCTGTGTTTCCTATCTAGGGAATATCCTTTAGCATTTGTTGAAGAGCTGGTTTGGTGGTGCTGGACTCTCTCAGCTTTTGCTTATCTGTAAAGCTTTTGATTTTGCCTTCATATTTTAATGAGATCCTTGCTGGGTACAGTGATCTGGGTTGTAGGTTTTTGTCTTTCATCACCTTAAGCATACTTAGAGAATGCCATTCCCTCTGGCCTGAAGAGCTTCTGTTGAAAGATCAGCTGTTATTCTTATGGGAATCCTCTTGTATGTTGTTTATTGTTTTTCCCTTGCTGCTTTTAATACTTGTTCCTGGTGTTTGATCATTGTTAATATGATTAATATGTGTCTTGGAGTGTTTTGCCTTGGATTTATCCTGTTTGGGATTCTCTGGGCTTCTTGGACTTGGGTGGCTATTTCCTTTCCCATTTTAGGGAGGTTTTCAACTATTATTTCCTTAAGTATTTTCTCATGGCCTTTCTTTTTGTCTTCTTCTGGAACTCCTATGATTCAAATGTTGGGGCATTTGACATTGTCCCAGAGGTCTCTGAGGTTGTCCTCATTTCTTTTAATTCATTTTTTTCCCTCTTTGCTTCATTTATTTATACCATTCTATCTTCCACCTCACTTATCCAGTTTTCTGCCTCAGTTATTCTACTGTTGATTCACTCCAGAGTGTTTTTTATCTCAGTTATTGCATTATTCATTATCGATTGAATCTTTTGTATTTCTTCTAAGTCCTTGTTAAACACTTCTTGCATCTTCAACGTCCTTGTCTCCAGGCTATTTATCTGTAACTCCATTTTGTTGTCAAGATTTTGGATCATTCCTACTGTCATTATTCTGAACTCTTTTTCAGGTAGACTTCCTGTCTCCTTCTCTTTTGTTTGGTTTGTTGGGCATTTATCATGTTCCTTTATCTACTGCATATTTCTCTACCTTTTCATCTTGTTTAGATTGCTGTGTTTGGGGTGCCCTTTCTGTATGCTGGTGGTTTGTGATTCCTCTTTATTGTGGAGGTTCCTCCCTGTGGGTGGGGTTGGATGAGTGGATTGTCAAAGGGTGGAGCTGGATCTCTTCTCTCTGAAGTACAATGAAGTGTCCAGTAGTGAGTTTTGAGGTGTCTATGGGTTTGGTGTGACTTTTTCCCACCTGTATTATAATGCTCAGGATTATGTTCCTGCATTGTTGGAGAACTAGTTTGGTATGTCTTGCTCTGAAAATTGTTGGCTCTTGGGTGGAGCTTGGTTTCAGTGTAGGTGTGGAGGGTTTGGATGAGCTTTTGTCAATTAATGTTCCTTGGAGTCATGAGTTTTCTGGATATCTCAAGTTTTGGATTTAAGCCTCCTGCCTCTGGCTTTCAGTCTTATTCTTAGAGTAGTCTCAAAATTTCTCCATCCATACAGCACTGATAATAAAACAGCTACATTAATGTGTGGCTTCCCTGGTGGCTCAGAGGTTAAAGCATCTGCCTCCAATGTGGGAGAGCCAGGTTCGATCCCTGGGTCGGGAAGATGCCCTGGAGAAGGAAATGGTAACCCACTCTAGTATTCTTGCCTGGAGAATCCCATGGACAGAGAAGCCTGGTAGGCTACAGTCCATGGGGTCTCAAAGAGTTGGACATGACGGAGTGACTTCACCCACCCCACATTAATAGTGAAAAGATTGTCCACATTGAGGGACACTCAGAGAGGTTCACAGAATTAGGTGGAGAGGAGAAGAGGGAAGAAGGAGATAGAGGTGACAAGGAGGAGAAGAGGGGGGATCAAGAAGGGAGAGAGCTATCTAGCTAGTAATCAATTCCCCATGTGCTCTCCACAGTCTGGAACACTCAGAGAGGTTCACAGAGCTACATAGAGAAGAGAAGAGGGAAGAAGGATACAGAGATGACTAGGAGGAGAAGAGAGGGAGTCAAAAGGAGACAGACAGATCTAGCCAATAATCAGTTCCCTAAGTGTTCTCCACAGACCAGAACACCCATAAAGATTCACAGAGTTGGGTAGAGAAGAGAAGGGGGAGAGAGGAGATACAGGTGACCTGGGGGTGAAAAAAGGATATTCAAAAGGGGGAGAGAGCAATCAAGCCAGTAATCATACTTCTAAATAAAAACGGGTACTGAATATTGGATTCTTAAAGGTACAAAATTGATAACAAAAACCAAAAAGCAAAGTTTATAAATCTAGAGTAGAGAAAAACAAAATAAAATCACAAAATTATAAAATATATATATATATATGAAATTGGCTTTAAAAATAGAGTCTTTTTTTTTACAAAGTAATAGGTTACAAAAATGAAAATTAAAGGAGTAATAAAGAACTTAAAATTTAAAATAATAATAATAGCAAAATATATCTAGGAATTTCTCAGGAGCTATTGAGGGCAGTGTGGGGTCAGTTCAGTTTCAGATAGTTCTTTATTCTAGCTTATACTTCTTCTCAAGGTCTATAGGCCCCTTCTAACATAGTCAATGCTAACTACAGGGTTTTAATCTGTTGCACCTGTCACTTCCAGAGCAGTTCCCTCTCTGTTTATTTTGGCTTCCTCTGTTTGCAAGTCTCTTCAGTGTCTAATTTCCACTCTGACACAAGGAGGCAAAGGTGGTCACTTATTTAGGCTCACTTGTTCAGTTGTGCTGTGGGGAGGGAGGAACTGCAAACAAATGTCACTGGCATGTGTGGGGAGTGTTCACAGTGTCTGGGCATCACTGGTTTTGCCCCTGTTCATGGCATGTGTGCTTTCCTGATCTACACTGCTCAGGCTCCAGGTTGCTCTGCAGGGGAACTGTCTAAAGCAGGCCCTGGGTTGTGTGCACTTCCTAGGTCTAAGCCCCTCAGGTTCAGGTTCAGGTTCTCGGGTACTCCACAAAGGCACAGACTCAGTTGGGCCTGCATTTTGTGCCCTTCCCAGTTCCAAGCAGCTCAGGTGGTCAGGTGCTTGGTGAGCACACTCTCCCAGCAGGGTAGTGCACCTCCCCGGTCCCAGCCACTTGGTTTCCTGGGTGCGCATTGGAAGCACCGTCTCAGGTGTGCTGTGTGTCTCCTCTGGGGAGCTGATCTCTGACTGTGACCCTCCTGGCAGATGTCAAACTTCCAGGATCCCAGGAAGACTTCATTAGTAACTGGGAGCCTGCTCACAGTTTGGTAGAGCATGCCATCCCTGGGGCTGAGATTTCCCCTTGCCTTCTGGCTCTGGCTGTAGCCTGCCTGTCTCTCTGCCTCTGGTGCGGGCAGGGGCTAGTCCACACCTGGCTAGCTCTCCTCTGGTATTTGCTCAGCCTTGTCTAACTCAATGAAACCAAGCCATGCCCGCGGGGCAACCCAAGACGGGCGGGTCATGGTAAAGAGGTCTGACAGAATGTGGTCCACTGGAGAAGGGAATGGCAAACCACTTCTGTATTCTTGCCTTGAGAACCCCATGAACAGTATGAAAAGGCAAAATGATAGGAAACTGAAAGAGGAACTCCCCAGGTCAGTAGGTGCCCAATATGCTACTGGAGATCAGTGGAGAAATAATTCCAGAAAGAATGAAGGGATGAAGCCAAAGAAAAAACAGTACCCAGCTGTGGATGTGACTGGTGAGAGAAGCAAGGTCTGATGCTGTAAAGAGCAATATTGCATAGGAACCTGGAATGTCAGGTCCATGAATCAAGGCAAATTGGAAGTGGTCAAACAAGAGATGGCAAGAGTAAACGTTGACATTCTAGGAATCAGCGAACTAAAATGGACTGGAATGGGTGAATTTAACTTAGATGACCATTATATCTACTACTGCGGGCAGGAATCCCTCAGAAGAAATGGAATAGCCATCATGGTCAACAAAAGAGTCTGAAATGCAGTACTTGGATGCAATCTCAAAAATGACAGAATGATCTCTGTTCGTCTCCAAGGCAAACCATTCAATATCACAGTTATCCAAGACTCTGCCCCAACCAGTAATGCTGAAGAAGCGGAAGTTGAACAGTTTTATGAAGACCTACAAGACCTTTTAGAACTAACATCCAAAAAAGATGTCCTTTTCATTATAGGGGACTGGAAGGCAAAAGTAGGAAGTCAAGAAACACCTGGAGTAACAGGAAATTTGGCTTTGGAATGTGGAATGAAGCAGGACAAAGACTAATAGAGTTTTGCAAGAAAACGCACTGGTCATAGCAATCACCCTCTTCCAACTACACAAGAGAAGACTCTACACATGGACATCACCAGATGGTCAACACCTAAATCAGATTATGTTTTTTGCAGCCAAAGATGGAGAAGCTCTATACAGTCAACAAAAACGAGACAAGGAGCTGACTGTGGCTCAGATCATGAACCCCTTATTACCAAATTCAGACTCAAATTGAAGAAAGTAGGGAAAACCGCTAGACCATTCAGCTATGACCTCAATCAAATCCCTTATGATTATACAGTGGAAGTGAGAAATAAATTTAAGGGTCTAGATCTGATAGATAGAGTGCCTGATGAACTATGGAATGAGGTTCATGACATTGTACAAGAGACAGGGATCAAGACCATCCCCATGGAAAAGAAATGCAAAAAAGCAAAATGGCTGTCTGGGGAGGCCTTACAAATAGCTGTGAAAAGAAAAGAGGCAAAAAGCAAAGGAGAAAAGAAAAGATATAAGCATCTGAATGCAGAGTTCCAAAGAATAGCAAGAAGAGATAAGAAAGCCTTCTTCAGCGATCAATGCAAAGAAATAGAAGAAAAGAACAGAATGGGAAAGACTAGAGATCTCTTCAAGAAAATTAGAGATACCAAGGGAATATTTCATGCAAAGATGGGCTCGATAAAGGACAGAAATGGTATGGACCTAACAGAAGCAGAAGATATTAAGAGGTGGCAAGAATACACAAAAGAACTGTACAAAAAAGATCTTCACAACCCAGATAATCATGATGGTGTGATCACTAACCTAGAGCCGGACATCCTGGAATGTGAAGTCAAGTGGGCCTTGGAAAGCATCACTATGAACAAAGTTAGTGGAGGCGATGTAATTCCAGTTGAGCTGTTTCAAATCTTGAAAGATGATGCTGTAAAAGTGCTGCATCCAATATGCCAGCAAATTTGGAAAACTCAGCAGTGGCCACAGGACTGGAAAAGGTCAGTTTTCATTCCAATTACAAAGAAAGGCAATGCCAAAGAATGCCCAAACTACCACACAATTGCACTCATCTCACATGCTAGTAAAGTAATGCTCAAAATGCTCCAAGCCAGGCTTCAGCAATACGTGAACTGTGAACTTCCTGATATTCAAGCTGGTTTTAGAAAAAGCAGAGGAACCAGAGATCAAACTGCCAACATCTGCTGGATCGTGGAAAAAGCAAGAGAGTTCCAGAAAAACATCTATTTCTGCTTTATTGACTATGCCAAAGCCTTTGACTGTGTGGATCACAATAAACTGTGGAAAATTCTGAAAGAGATGGGAATACCAGACCATCTAACCTGCCTCTTGAGAAATGTGTATGCAGGTCAGGAAGCAACAGTTAGAACTGGACATGGAACAACAGACTGGTTCCAAATAGGAGAAGGAGTACGTCAAGGCTGTATATTGTCACCCTGCTTATTTAACTTCTATGCAGTGTACATCATGAGAAATGCTGGACTGGAAGAAACACAAGCTGGACTCAAGATTGCCGGCAGAAATATCAATAACCTCAAATATGCAGATGACACCACCCTTATGGCAGAAAGTGAAGAGGAACTAAAAAGCCTCTTGATGAAAGTGAAAGTGGAGAGTGGAAAAAGTTGGTCTAAAGCTCAGCATTCAGAAAACGAAAATCATGGCATCTGGTCCCATCACTTCATGGGAAATAAATGGGGAAACAGTGGAAACAGTGTCAGACTTTATTTTTAGGGCTCCAAAATCACTGCAGATGGTGACTGCAGCCATGAAATTAAAAGACACTTCCTCCTTGGAAGAAAAGTTATGACCAACCTAGATAGTATATTCAAAAGCAGAGACATTACTTTGCCGACTAAGGTCCGTCTAGTCAAGGCTATGGTTTTTCCAGTGGTCATGTATGTATGTGAGAGTTGGACTGTGTAGAAGGCTGAGTGCCGAAGAATTGATGCTTTTGAACTGTGGTGTTGGAGAAGACTCTTGGGAGTCCCTTGGACTGCAAGGAGATCCAACCAGTCCATTCTGAAGGAGATCAGCCCTGGGATTTCTTTGGAAGAAATGATGTTAAAGCTGAAACTCCAGTATTTTGCTCACCTCATGCGAAGAGTTGACTCATTGGAAAAGACTCTGATGCTGGGAGGGATTGGGGGCAGGAAAAGAAGGGGACGACAGAGGATGAAATGGCTGGATGGCATCATGGACTTGATGGACGTGAGTCTGAGTGAACTCTGGGGGTTGGTGATGGACAGGGAGGCCTGGCGTTCTGCGATTCCTGGGGTCACAAAGAGTTGGACAGGACTGAGTGACTGAACTGAACTGAACTTGTTCTGTGAGAGGGCCAGGCTGTGCCTCAGAGCTTCTATCTTTTTTCCTCTCTGGCTATCTCACAGTTTTGGTTGCTATCTCAGGTTAGCTCCCTCAGATTGTCCTTGGGGCATTCAGTCGTGGTGCCCACCCTATGCATGCAGCCCATGCCTCCCTGTTCAGCTCCTGCTCAATGCTGGTGGATACAAGCCTCTGGATTACCTCTCTGCTGAGAATCGAGGCTAGATGAATAATCAGTGGGTTCTTTTTTTTCCCCTCCCATTTATGTTGCCCTCCAAGATTCCAAAACTCCCCACAGACCCGCCAGTGAGAGGGTTTCCTGGTCTTGGAAACTTCTCCTCTTTCACAACTCCCTACCGTGGATGGGTCTCTGTCTCTAACTCTTCTCTCTCTCTTTTTATCTTTTATATTTTTCCCTACCTCCTTTTGAAGAGAATGGGCTGAATTTCTGGGTGCCTGATGTCCTCCGCCAGCATTCAGAAGTTGTTTTGTGGAACTTGCTCAGCGTTCAGATGATCTTTTGATGAATTTTGGGGAGAGAAAGTGGTCTCCCCATCCTATTCTTCTGCCATCTTCCATAGATGAACTTTTTAAGGTCATATTCTTACTTATGTTTTTAATGTCACTTCACTGGATATACTTAGGAAAAATAAAACTTAGTTTCTTTCCATGCATGTGTTATTTTGCTTTTCAGGATGAATATTTATATTTGGAAGAAAATCCAATAAAATGAACTCAACTTTTTAACTTTTTTAAACTTTTTCTGGTTAACTTTTATTTTTATCAGTATGACTACAAATGCTTTCTAATTTCCCATCATTTGTGAGTGAAGTGAAAGTTGCTCAGTCGTGTCCAACTCTTTGCAACCCCATGGACTATACAGTCCATGGAATTCTCCAGGCAAGAATACTGGAGTGCAAAAGTCCGTTATACACATCTGTGTCTGGAGGGAGAGGGTGAGATGACTTGGGAGAATGGTATTGAAACATGTATAACATCATGTAAGAATCGAATTGCCAGTCCATGTCCGATGCAGGATATGGCA
>NW_024070187.1:50265932-50319928 GCF_014754425.2 Oryx dammah
AGATGTTGTGGGGAGGGGGGGGGTGGGAGGGGGGTTCAGGTTTGGGAATGCATGTACACCCGTGGTGGATTCATGTCAATGTATGGCAAAACCAATACAGAATTGTAAAGTAAAATAAAAAATAAATAAATTAAAAAAAAAAAAAAGAATACTGGAGTGGCTAGCCTTTCCCTTCTTCAGGGGATCTTCTCAACCCAGGGATCAAACACAGGTCTCCCACATTGCAGGTGAATTCTTTACCAGCTGAGTCACAAAGGAAGCCCTTAGTAACTAAAATATGTGTTAAAACTAGTACACAACTAAATCAAATAAAACTATTTTAAAGAAATAATTTGGAGGGTTGAGCAAACTATTACCTATCTTAGACCTATATAGCTAAAATAACCGTAAGTGTACAATCACCTGTTTTAATGTAACACTGTACAAACCACATGCAAACACTATCTTAATCTACACACTTTCTCTCTATGGGTTTTCCTCCTTGACAAAGTTGAGAACACAAAGAATTCCTTACAGTTGCTGCCAAATAACCCACTGAAGGTGCACGCAGTATCTCACCTTAACTTATGGACTTAAATTTGATCCACTGGTTTGCATTCCAGACTTCAAAAGGTGAATTGTTCCAAGAGATGTGATAGCCGAGTTCTTCCAATGTGGTTCAGAATCAGTGGTAAAAGTAATTCCTGTGTGTGTGTGTGTTACTCACTCAGTTGTGTCTGATTCTATGTGGTCCCGAGGACTGTAGCCTGCCAGTCTCCTCTGTCCATGGAATTCTCCAGGCAAGAATACTGGAGTGGGTAGCCATTTTCTTCTGTGGGGGATCTTTCTGACCCAGAGATTGAACCCAGATTTTTTGCATGGCAGGCTGATTCCTTACCATCTGTGAAGTGAGTGAAAGTCTCTCAGTTGTGTCTAACTCTGCACACTCACAGACTATACAGTTGATGGAATTCTTCAGGCCAGAATACTGGAATGGATAGCCTTTTCCTTCTTCAGGGGATCTTCCCAACCCAGGGATGGAATCCAGGTCTCCTTCATTGCAGGCGATTCTTTACCATCTGAGCCACCAGCTAATAGTTATGTGTGCCTAAGATATTATCTAAAAAACACGATTGATTACATCTTTATAAAATAGACATATATATAATTGAGCTCATGGTGACTCAAATCAAATCTGGGTTTTCAAACTTCAGGTCAGTAAATCTTGTCTCCAAATGAAACTGCAAGTACCTTGTGTAAACTTCGATTGAGTAAAGTGATTAAATAACAAATTTTAGTGAGTTCAGAAGTACAATTCCTCTTGCTTCCATTCTACCTAAGATGGCCTGATCATCTTCTACTTCACATCACAACAAATTGAAGCAGCTCGTCTCAGGGACTGACGTTTGTTCAAATTTCTTGCAATAGGGAATAGGGTATTTTATTTGAGTTTTATTATCAGTGCTTCCTTGTCTGCTGAAATACCAAAGGTGTTGACTTGGGACTCTCCAGTTCTGATTCTAGTACACCTATCTAAGTGACAAGAAAGGACAAGGGCTCAGAGAAAATATATTGAGGGAGAAAGGGAATATAAGGTTTTCAAACAGGAAAATAGAGAAAGGAATAGAGAGGAAAAAAAAAAAAGTTAATACCTTATGGACACTACACATCACCCTCATATTCATTTTGTGAAATTGCCAGGTACAGTATATGCCTGCAGCAGCTGTACTTTTTTTTTTTTCTAGACACTCAGACAGCAGGAAGAGTGACACCCTGCTCAGAAGGAGTAGCTGATGTGACTGGGGAAGTTGTGAAGCTAAGATTGGGAAAGACACCTGGCATTGAATCTAAGAGGCTGTTTTGATCCCTAAAGATTGCTCTGTTTATTACAAACTTTGAAGATTCTTTTCTGTTTTTGTTTTTGTTTTTTTTTTCTGGCTAAGGTGTGAAAATATCCATTACTGACCTTCCTGCTTACATAAAAATCCTCAATCAGGAAGATTTTTCAGAAGACTGAGCACTATTCAAAAAGAGACAAAAAGAGAAAAAATTAAGGTGAGAACAGCAGTAAAAATATCAAGAGGAACTAGTTCTTAGATGAGCTAAAAATGTTCTCACTTTCTCAATCCCCTTTAGTTTCTTTTCCTTTCATATCTACTCCAAAATTCTTATATGAATATCTTATAGATGCAATTGTATAGAACAAAAGTTATCATTTGGACTGAAAATTATAGCAACAACTAAAAATTTTGGAGTTTCCTTTGTTTTTATATCTTTCTCAAAGAAAATTGCTATGAATAGTTATAAAAGTAATTAGGTCTTCTATAAACATGACTTGGATTTCATGTCAGATCCATCCAAAAGATTTTGATAAAGGAGTCAGAACTGATATCCAATTGTTTCAGTTCTCCCACTTTCGAAGTTAAAGAAGTACTATAACATACTCTTACCCAAGTACAGTAACAAGGGTGTTATAAACTGAAATCTGCCTCCCCACCCCAACTAATATCTTGAGACACGAATCCCCAATGTGATCCTGTAGGTCCTATATTTGGATATAACATCTAAAGGAGGTAATTAAGGTTAAATTAAATCATGAGTGGGGCCCTAATGCAGTAGGATTGGTGCCCTTGTAAGAGAGAGTAGAGCACTCTTTCTTTTTCTGGGCAAACACAGAAGAGAGTTAGAAAGTCACTATCTACAAACCAGGAAGAGAACTCTCAGCATGATCATGAACTTCCAGTCTCCAAAACTGTGAGAAAATAAATGTCTAGTCTTTAAGCTACTCAGTCTGTGATGTTGTTTTGCTATGGCAGCCCTAGAAGACTGAAAGTAGCAATCTGTGACATCAGTTGTGATGTCACATCCTCATATTTGTCACACACATCATATTTGCTCACATTGCAAATGGGTTCAGACAAAAACTGACATTCAGTGTAGGCCTGTGAACTGTAGCAGGTCATTGGGTTTCTCAACTTAATTTTATGCGCAACATTAAGTGACTACATTCTATCATTTGCAAGGTTTTTGCTTGCAAATATCTAGGGATCTATAATCAAATATATAACTTATTTTTCTACTCTTTGAACAGAATTTTGACCAAAAGAATATATGAAATCAGAATCAATAGGATTTGAAACCCTCATTGTAACATTTTCTAGCTTTGTTTTAGACCAGTAATATAAATAATCAAATTATAAAAATAGGGAACACATCAAGCATATTTGTTTCCTACTATGTTAGTTACTCAGTCATGTCCAACTCTTTGTGACCCCACGAGCTCTGTAGCCAACCAAGCTCGTCTGTCTATAAAATTCTCCAGGAAAGAATACTAGAGTGGGTAGCCATTCCCTTCTGCAGGGGATTTTCCTGACCCAGGGATTGAACCCAAGTCTCCTGCATTGCAGGAAGTTTCTTTATCATCTGAGCTACCTTGGGGTTCTGCAAATATTATCACAAATATGGTGACTTAAAAAAAAAATAACAAATAGCCATTTATTCTCACACTGTTTTGAAGATCAAAAGTCCAAGGATCAAGGTTTGGAATGACCATGCTCCCTCCAAAGGACCTAGAGGAGAATCCTTTACTTCTTTCAACTTCTGGTGGCTCTAGGCATTCCTTGGCTTGAAACTGTACCTCTACTATGTCTGCCTCCATCTTCAAGTGGCCTTTTCTAGAGTCTTTACCCTGGGTATCTCTTATACGGGTATTTGTCATTTGATTTAAGGCCAACTCTGACAATTCACTATAATATCATCTACTATGATATCAGCCAGAGATTATTAGTTACAAGTGCAAAGGCTCTTTTTCCAATTAAAGTTACATTCACAATTTCCAGGATATGGCCTTATCTGTGGGTGGACGAAGGGCATAATTCAACCCACCATGTTAGGAAAAAATTCGTTAGAAAAAAACCTTCCTCATAGAAAGAATAAAATTTTTAAAATAAACATTCATTTTTTATTCTTTATGGCAACATTTTAAGTCATATTCAATTTCATTAATTTTTTAAAAAATTACTAGCTAGTATGTGCATGCTTGCCAAGTTGCTTCACTTGTGTCTGACTCTTTGAGACCCCATGGACTGTAGCCTGCCAGGCTCTTCATGGGATTGTCCCATGGGATTGTCCAGGCTAGAATACTGGAGTGAGTTGGCATTTCCTAATCTAGGGGATCTTCCCAACCCAGGGATTGAACATGGATTTCCTGTACTACAGGCAGGTTCTTCACCATTTGAAACACCAGGGAAGTCCACTAGCTAGTAAAGTGGCAATCTTTGGTTTGATTTTCCATAAATATCAAACTTAAAAAGTGAAGTTTTAGGTAAGTGAAATTCCAATGAGGGGCTTTCAAAAATTTATAAGAATGCTTTTGATATTAAAGGCAATTGAAATCTTTAAAAGTAAAACCAGGTTATTTTGATATAATATTTTTCTCTAAGTCCAAGACTATCTGTTTTCAGAATTTGCATATAAAACATTTGAGGCTACAAATATACTTCTTCCATTAGCAGTTTTGAGACAATTTTTGCCTTAAGTCCTAAATAGTAAAGGACAGAGAATTTGCGGTTTCCCAAATAAGATCAAAGGGGCTCATTAGCTAGCAAATTGAGATGCTTGTTATGAAACATTTGTGTAGGGGAGAAGATTGATATACACCCCAAAAAAGGGACTAAGTAAAAAGTTTTTATTATTAAAATTCTACTTTCTTGATGTATATATTAATACTTATTTTATCCTTGTTTCTTTCACTTGAAAACACATTATGAATTCTCTTAAATATATAATTAATCTTCATAGACATATTTTAAAGCCCATTTAGGAATATACAGAAATGAATATATTTGAAGTTAGAGAACAGATACTGTAGGTTGTCTGATTTAGGTAAAGATTAAAGTAATGGTTTTGGAACTTCTCTGTGTCCGCTCTCCCTCTAAAACACACAACACTCCTTGTTATCCATTTCACAAATCTTGGAATACTACTATACATGAGTTCTCTTTGATCTATTTTCTTTTAAAATTTGTAAAACATATGTGGTTAATAATATACTATCTATGGCTTTGTCCTCTTGGAATCCATATTTGTTCTTAAAAACATTTCTGAGAAATGCTATAATAGTTTTCTTCTTTCTCATCATTTTGGTAACTGCAAGTCTTATAACAACCCACATTTTTTTTTTCATTAGATTTCTCTCAAATGCCACATTCAAATCATATGCTTATATATAATCTTTATATTTAAGTTAAATGTCATTGATCCAGTGGGCAAAACTAGTTTTAGAAAATCTAGCTATAGAGTAGCATTTAAGCTATCAGTTCAACTCTGATACACATTTTAAAAATATAAGACAAGAATATTTTGTTGACTACAGTCTTTTCCTTTCTTTCCTTCCTCACATTGATAATAATTCTCCAGTTAAAAAAGAACATTGTCAGTTTGTTGAATGTCTTAGTCTTCTTGGCTGCCATAACAAAAACCATAAACTGGATGGTTTGAATAGAAATATATTTTCCCACAGTTAGGGAGGCTGGGAAATCCAAGATGAAGGTACTGGTGGATTTGGTTCCTGAAGAGAATACTCGTCCTTGTTTGCAGAGGGTCATCTGTCTTTTTATTACAATCCAGAAGAAGAAGTGGGCCCTGGTATCTCTTCTTCTACTTATAAAGACACCAGTCTTATTGATAAGGGGCCCACCCCATGACCTCAATTAGCCTGTATTACCTTCTGATAGAATCTATTTCCAAATATATGTACATTGGAGATGAGGGTATCAACATGAATTTTGGTGAGGGTGAGGGTTGGGGGGTAGAAAACACAGTCCACACCATTGTATTGTACAGACCAAGTGAGGAATCAGAATAATATTTTCAAAATCTTGTCGCTGTCTTCAAAGAGTACATGAATCTGTGGGGTGATTGATAAGGAAAATAAAAATGAGTTCAAGTGAGTAAAATCATTACATAATAAGCATTTAAAAATTAAGAAAATAAACTGTTTAAAATAAAATATGACCTTTATAAGAGTCACAATTATGTCTGTACTTGCTTATATGGGTCAGTATTCTTAGTTTGGTAGGAGAAGGCAATGGCATCCCACTCCAGTACTCTTGCCTGGAAAACCCCAAGGACAGAGGAGCCTGGTAGGCTGCAGTCCATGGGGTCGCTAGGAGTCAGACACGACCGAGTGACTTCACTTTCCCTTTCCCAGTTCATGCATTGGAGAAGGAAATGGCAACCCACTCTAGTGTTCCTACCTGGAGAATCCCAGGGATGGGGGAGCCTGGTGGGCTGCCGTCTATGGGGTCACACAGAGTCAGACATGACTGAAGTGACTTAGCAGCAGTTAAAACATACAGTATTTTTAACAATGATAAAAGACCAAAACTATACAATCTTTATTTGCTAGTTTGAGTAGTTTATTTTAGGATAGCAAAGGCAAGATAAAATAGTAGAAACTCATCATCATGCAATTCAAAAGATGGGAAGTTTTCTAAAGATTTTTAGTCTCTTCATTCATAAAATAGGAATCAAAATATTTGCTCTAGCCATCAGGTATTGTGACAAAGATGCTTTAAATGGAAAATTAAGAAAAAAAAAAAAAAAAAGACAACACTACCTGTCTATGCAAATATAAAGTGATATACTAAAGTTCCTAAATGGTGAGGCTATGCTCAATTAATTTTTACTGAAACTATTTCAGAGTACCATAAAGTTTTACAACTGAGTTTAAAATTTCTGATTATCTGTCAAAAGAAAGCATTGACAGGAAATGCTGTGAGTACTTCCTAGTGCTGTGCAGCAGGATAATGATATTAGAACCCAGGAAACAGACTGGCCACACACACACATTGCAAGGTTCACCCACAACAATAATAGGTGAGAGTAGAGATTTCCTGAGAGCTTATCTAAATGAGAGAGGAAAAGGAAGGGGTATGTGTGAAGATTAAAAAGTCTAAATGGAAACCCTGGACCTGTCTACATTTAAAGTGTGACAAATATAGAAAAGAAACAGAGAAAGTCACAATCCTAGGAAAACATGAAGAGTGAGTCAGGAGACAAGGTATATAAGACTTGAGCTACATTCCCTGAAGCTTTTATCAAGTGCATAGACTGGTTGGAAAAAAAAAAAAAAAAGAAGAAGAAGAAGAGTCTGTGAAAACTGAGTAAAGGGTAAAAAGAGTTTTTATGGTTTTTTTTTGAATTTATTATTATTATTATTATTTTTAATTTTATTTTTACTTTATTTTACTTTACAATACTGTATTGGTTTTGCCATACCTTGACATGAATCCACCATGGGTGTATACAAGCTCCCAATCCTGAATCCCCCTCCCACCTCCCACCCCACATCATCTCTCTGGATCATCCCCATGCACCAGCCCCAAGCATCCTGCATCCTGCATCGAACACAGACTGGCACTTCATTTCTTACATGATAGTATACATGTTTCAATGCCATTCTCCCAAATCATCCCACCCTCTCCCTCTCCCTCAGAGTCCAAAAGTTTTTTATGGATCAAGCCAAATCAATTTAAGATGATTTAAATGAATATGAAAGAAGACTAGTCAGATTTGAAACTCTTACTATTTGAAACCGTTGCTTCTAATTAGACTTTCAACTCTCAGAACATGTTATATATTCTCCATATTTATTTTTATATGTATATCATTGTTTCATTAATTAAGCTTCATCGCTCAAACAGTAAAGAATGTGCCACAATGCAGGAGACCAGGGTTTGATCCCTGGGTTGGGAAGTTCCTCTGGAGAAGGGAATGGTAGCCCACTTCAGTATTCTTGTGAAGAGAATCCCATGGACAGAGAAGCCTGGCAGACTACAGTCCGTGGGATCGCAAAGAGTTGGACATGACTGAGCAACTAATGCAAGCGTGCAAGGACATAAAGAGAGAGAAAATAAGTTGATGAGAACCTGGACTGAAATGACAGTGGAAATGACACATAGAGAAAATTAGAGGCATGTTTTTAGAGGGGAAAAAAATGTAGCAACATTGATGACAACTGACATAACATGGGGAAAGTGAAAATCTCACAGTTGTGTCTGACTTTGGGACCCACAGACTGTAGCCTGCCAGGCTCCTTTGTGGAATTCTCCAGTCAAGAATACTGGAGTGGTAGCTGTTCCCTTCTCCAGGAAATCTTCCCAACCCAGGAATCAAACCCAGGTCTCCTACCTTGCAGGTGGATTCTTTACCATCTGAACCAAGAAAGAATAAAAAATGACCAAGAATCACACTTGAGAAAGTTACTGGTACAAAAAGGGATGGGAAATTTCAGAGGGAAAGAATAGAAAGGCCATTTGATGAGCTAATTTTGGACATGTTAAATGATATTTGGACATCTTACACTTTGAAAATAGTAAAAAAAAAAAAAAATCCGCCTGGAGGTGACTTGTCTACATGTGATGTGAAAAGAAGGAAAGAGGATTGAGGATAGATTTAATTGTTAAAGAAGAAGAGGCTTTCTTATACATAACAATGCTATAATAAAATAACATTTTAACTTATATGATGGCCTAGTAAATTGATTGCCTAGTTATGAGACAACTTAGTTAACATAAGTTTCAACCTAAGCAAATTAAAATTTTTGCCACTGATTTAAGACTTGCTATTATCTCTATTTTACAAATGAGAAGAAATTGAGGTGTATCTCCTTATGTAATCTCCCAAGGTCAAAATCCTGTCATTGGCAAAGTTAAAATCAAAGCCAAGATCTACTTGACACTAAAGCCCATGGCCCTTCCACTGGCCAAAAAGTAGACTGGTAGACTACTGTAGTCTACCAGTAGACAGTCTACTTCAGTAGACTGAAGAGAAAGAAGTTGAAGCTCTGAAACTGCTTCTTAGTGGTGAGGGGGATACAGTTTTATTCTCTCTTTTTTTTTTAATTTTGTTACTTATGTAAATGAAAATCTCTGTTCCTTTATTGTAGAAAATTCTTTATTGTAAATTCACCTTGCATAGATCCTTTCTGTGAAAAGTTCATCACAAAAGATAACTTCCTCTTATTATGAAATGTATATGGTATCTTTGCCCCCAAACAATAAATACACCTAGGAATATGTTTAAGCTAATCTTGCTTAAGGATTTAAGACATCATAAAGAGACGGTGTACTTAATAGTCACATACTGGCTTTTATCAGAAATTCTCAGGTTTTTCTCAACACAACTTTCTCCAAGTTATATTGGTTTAGTAGAAATTCAGAAAAATAATAAAAACTATCACGAAACTATCAAAATAGATTTCCATACCTCTACCTATTAATTTGTAGACCTAATTTTGTTAATCTCATAGGACATTCTTGACAACTATGTGCATTAAGCCTTAAGAGTCAGACACGACTGAGAGGCCAAACTGAACTGAACTTGGTATGCATAAAAGCATTCCTTGAGACAAATCTAACAGCATTATGTGAATCATGCATTTTTTCCCTCTGGCAAATACATAGGCTTGATTTTGTAAAAATCAATAATAAAGGTTAGCATTAACCTAGTTTTGTCTTAGTCACTTAATTAACAGTCAAATTTAGTGATCAGTGAAAACACTGACTCTCTTCAGGACACACCAGGATACACAGATTCCCTCTGCTCCTTTTAGATCAGCAGTTGTCTTTATAGATCAATGATGCTCAAACTTTGCTGCCCATTTAAATTATTTGAGGGTGATTAAACTTTTGCTTCCTAGGTTCCAGATCCAGAGATTCTAATTTAATGGATCTCTGGAGTTTGGGCCTGGATATCAGGAGTTTCAGATCTCCAAGTAATTCTAGGGGCTTCTTAGGTGGTGCTAGTTATAAAGAATCTACCTATCAATGCCGGAGATGTGGATTTGATCCCTGGGTTGGGAAGACCCCCTGGAGTAGGAAATGGCAACCTACTTCAGTATTCTTGCCTGGAGAATCACCTGGACAGAGGAGCCTGGTGGGCCACAGTCCACAGGGTCACAAAGAGTTGGACACGACTGAGCGTGCACACACACACACACACACATGCACACACACGATTTTAAAGTACAAATTTGAGAACTTTGATGTTTTATTGTTTCCCTCTCAAATCCTTTCAAAAACCTAGTGAGCTAATAAATACTGATGTATTCTACTCTAGAAGAGCAATTCTTTTGGTTGACTGGGATAACGTTGTTGTTTTGTTATTGTTTGGTGGCTGTTATGTCTGACTCTTTGCTACCACACCAGACTTTAGCGCATCAGGCTTCTCTGTCCATGGAATTTCTCAGGCAATAATACTGGAGTGGATGCCATTTCCTGCTCCAGGGGATCTTCCCGACCTAAGGATAGAACCTGTATTTGTCTCCTGCATTAGAAGGTGGATTCTTTACTGCTGAGCCACCAGGGAATCTTCAGATAGGCTATCCTAATCAGCTAAGAGACAGGACAGCCTACCTGAAGGAAGATGAAGCCATTGTTCTGTCCTTTGACAGGTTTCATGGCTGCTTATGTGCATTGTAGTGTTTATCACACCAGAGAGCAGTTCCTTGTTTCTTTTCCCCTTGCAGGAAACTGGTAGCATGTGGAAGTTCTGCGCTCTGCTTTTTATAATTTTGTTTTCTACTATAGCATTATTTAGAAGCTACTTTACAAGTGCTTGATCCACAAACTGTTAAGACTAACTGAGGTTGGTAATCTTATAATTGAGTGTATATCATAATAAATTATTACTTCTATAGGATTATGTTCAGTTCAGTTCAGTTGCTCAGTCATGTCCAACTCTTTGGGACCCCATGGATTGCAGCATGCCAGGCTTCCCTATCTGTCACCAACTCCCAGGGTTTACTCATACTCACGTCCCTTGAGTCAGTGATGCCATCCAACCATCTCATCCTCTGTCATCCACTTCTCCTGCCTTCAATCTTTTCGAGCATCAGGATCTTTTCACATGAGTCAGCTCTTTTCGTAAGGTGGCCAAAGTATTGGAGTTTTAGCTTCAACATCAGTCCTTCCAATGAATATTCTGGATTGATTTCCTTTAGGATGGACTGGTTGGATCTCCTTGTAGTCCAAGGGACTCTCAAGAGTCTTCTCCAACACCACAGTTCAAAAGCATCAATTCTTCAGTACTCAGCTTTCTTTATAGTCCAACTCTCACATCCATACATGACTACTGGAAAAACCATAGCCTTGACTAGATGGAGCTTTGTTGACAAAGTAATGTCCCTGCTTTTGAATATGCTGTCTAGTTTGGTCATAACTTTTCTTCCAAGGAGTAAGCGTGTTTTTATTTCATGGCTGCAGTCACCATCTGCAGTGATTTTGGAGCTCCCAAAAATAAAGTCTGACACTGTTTCCCATCTATTTCCCATGAACTGATGGGACCAGATGCCATGATCTTCGTTTTCTGAATGTTGAGCTTTAAGCCAAGTTTTTCACTCTCCTCTTTCATTTTCATCAAGAGACTCTTTAGTTCTTCACTTTTTGCCGTTAAGGGTGGTATCATCTGCATATCTGAGGTTGTTGATATTTCTCCTGGCAATCTTGATTCCAGCTTATGCTTCATCCAGCCCAACATTTCTCATGATGTACTCTTCCATGAAATTAAATAAACACAGTGGCAATATACAGCCTTGACATACTCCTTTTCCTATTTGGAACCAGTATGTTGTTCCATGTCCAGTTCTAACTGTTGCTTCTTGACCTGCATACAGATTTCTTGAGAGGCAGGTCAGGTGGTCTAGTATTCTCATCTCTTTCAGAATTTTCCACAATTTATTGTGGAATTATGCTAGAGGAAGGATTATGTTAGAGGAAGGCAAAAATCACTCTGACTGCTCAGTACAGAACTTTTCATTCAGGATAATTCAAACTGTTTCCAATCACATGGCAAAACCTTAAAATACAAGCTGCAATACAAAGTAAGTGGGAAAATTAAAGTTCTTCTATGAACCCTATGAGCAGTTAGAATGTATTACATGTACAGCATTTGAGAAGTTCAGTGAAGTGTTTGGGAGGCAAATGACTGAAATTTACTGAATGTTTTCTTTTTTATCCTTGCCAACTTGGAACTGGTTTAATATTTTGAACATGACATGAATATAGGTGGCTTTCTTCTGAAAGATATTTGAAATTCCTTGGTACACAAAATACCAGCTGCACTGAAGTACTATGCTTACCAACATCTTAAAACAAGGGGAGTGGGGGATGTCACTGAATATTTTTTATTCTTCTTTTTATATCCTTACTTTTCTTTCTGAAACAAATTTTTAGAATAGAATATAAGGAAAAATATGTATTGTTTATAAATTTCTATATTCTTGAGAATTATTTTATTATGTATTTACTCCATCATCTGACATTTTTTGAATACATATTATGTTTAATTATGCTGGATGATTTGATTTTTTAAATTTATTCTCACAATAATCTTATAAGCCATCTATCATTAAGTCCATTTTGCTGATGGAAAAAAGTTGGAAACAAAAAAGCTAAAACAAAAAACTTGCCCAAAACTACACAACTAGTAGGTGTTCAGAAAGATTTAACCAAAGTATTTCTTTCTCTGAAATTCATGGTCTTTCTATATCACCACAAACATAATTCTTAGCATTTAACAACTGTTGAGTGTTTTTAAAGTGTTAGTTACTCAGTTATGTCTCTTTGAGACCCCATGGGCTATATAGCCCACCAGGCTCCTCTGTCCATGAGATTTCCAGGCAAGAATACTGAAATGGGTTGCATTTCCTTTTCCGGGTAATCTTCCTGACCCAGGGACTGAATTCAAGTCTCCTGCACTGCAGGTAGATTCTTTACCATCTGAGTTACCACACCAAGTCTTCTTCTTCTTTTTTTTTTGGTTGTACCATGTACTACCAGGCATGTGGGAATCTTAATTCCTCCACCAGGGATAGAATTCATGGCCCATGCAGTAGAAAAACTGGTCTTAATCACTGGGCCACCAGTGAAGTCTCTAAATCTTTTCATTCTTACTTTCTGTAAGATTCTTTTCATATGGTAAGTAAAATTTGGAATTCTCAGTTGTGTTGAGGGCAAACTAAAGCACATTAGGGAACACAGTGCATATAGAGTCCTCTGTTTTAGTTCAATCCTGCTTCAAGGGCACTGGTGCCATCTTTTTCCTGGCATACATGCCTATAACTGGTTTTGTAAAACACAGCATCACAGCAATATGTCATACATAAGGGCAAACAATGAGATTTGCAGTGGTGTGACTCATTTAAAACTGACAGCTATGAGATTTCTTCTTGTCCTTTACCAGCTATTTAGTTAGAAAATCAACCCTTTGTAACTGATACCCACCTGCAGATTTAACAGATTAATTCCTGATTATGAACTTATATCTTTAAACAAAAAAATTGTTTTTAATTATTACAATCAAATTTATTGATATGATATCAATGTAATCAAATTGAATGATATAATTAAAAACATACAGTATATTAATTTTTGTGGATTAAATTTTCGAAGATTTCTAGATCAATAGCTGACAACCAGAGGATATTTTGCCTCTTGGAGGACACTGAGAAATATTTGTAAACATTTTTGATTGTCACACTTGGGGACAGGGTGCTACTATAACCTATTAAACAAACAAATCTAGTGCGTATACTGCGGTAGCCAGGGCACTGCAAACCATCCTACAATACACAGGATAACTTCCTACATGTGACTGTAAAAAATGTCAATGGCTGCAAATTGGGAAACTTTATTTTAGATGTGTTTGTATGATCAAAACCAAAGTCATATTCCAAATATTTGCTATCTTCTTTCATTGACTATTCCTGGTAAAAAGGAAGGAATCTTTAGGGGGCTTACAAAACTTGACAGACAACATGAATTAAAATATTGAAGAAAGGGCATCTGTATTAGTGTTTTCTTAAATGTTGAAATTAGAAAATTATGCATGAAAAGAGATAGCCAAATTCTAACAGTGTGCTAATGGAAATTCCTAGAAGTTTGCTCTTAAAGGGTAAAAGATGGCCTTTCATTCTTCCATCAGCATTTCCTGGAAACTGACCTAATGAAGGAAGAATCTTTATGTGTTTTATTTGCTGGCTAGCCAGAAGAACTGACTATTCTGACCAGAACTGATGTGACTGGTCTCAAATAACCATTGCTCCACAGAAAAAAAAACAACAAAATTTAAACTTTTCTAACTTGTAACTGCTATAACCTGGATATATAAGTACTTCACATTTGCTCTTTTAATCGTCATTTCACTGAAGTGACAGAGGCTTTAATGCTCTTTTTAAGTCAAAAGAGATGTTTTCCACAGCAGGTACTCTCCATTTATGTGAAGTTAACGTGTTTGTGCCCTGACAGTTAAAAAAAGGGAAAAAGACCTGTAGAAAGCAAAAATCATTTGCTGCTGCTTACCACCTAGGGGAATAAAACCATCCTGTCCTTTCTGTTATCCAGAGTAAAAATAGCATAAGTAAATTTACTTTAAACTTTGACTTTAGCATTGTGACCAGCTATCTCTGTCTCTTAAGAATACACTAAGATAATATTTCTGATACATCAGAAGATTAAAGTTGAAAATAACTGATACAGAAGTATTAATCTCCTATTTATAAAATTCTCAGTTTCAAATCCCTGATTTGATATTCAAACTTAAATCTTCTCTTTTGAAACCTTTAAACCTTTATCATTAAGCCAATTTCAGTGGTCTATGAAAAAAATTTTGTGCTTTACCACCACTTCTTTTAATACTCTCAATAATTTATTTAAGTAAAGCATTCTTGAGGTAGGTAACAATCTAAAATGTAGAAACCCAAGAAGAGAAAAAAATCAAAATGCTTGAAGATTAATAATACCAAAGATAAGCATTATAAGTATTTTCATGAATATCCTTCTGGAATGTGATATGTAAAACATTTGAAGTTTCATATCATCAATTTCACTTAAATACATTGTCAACAGATAGTTAAATCAATGGATATGCCCAATGTCATTTTAATGACATCTAGTATTTTTTTCATAACTATAAATTATTCAATTAATCCTATATTTCTGAATGTTGAAATCATTTCCAATATTTTAAGTAATGTTTTAATGAGTATTCTCCTTATATATGTTTTCACGTATTCCCTGAAAACAATGCCAACAAAATGGAATTGTTGGGTAAAACTTGGCATTTTTGTTGACATTAATGGATTACTTACAACAAAATTTACATAAAGTTCTAGCCCTTCCATTTGGGAATTTTTGAGCTGCTTCTTATTAAAATTTCACTACAACTTAGTGATGCTAGTGGTAAAGAACCCACCTGACAATGCGGGAGACATAAGAAAAATGAATTTGATTCTTGGGTCTGGAAGATCCCCTGGTGGAGGGCAGGGCAACCCACTCCAATATTCTTGCCTAGAGATTCTTATGAACAGAGGAGCCTGGTAGTTTACACAGTTCATGAGATCACAAAGAGGCAGATACAACTGAAGAGACAGCACACACACAGGCACCACTTAGTAGTATCTGATGATCTATTCAATTTATTTTCTTTCTTCCCAGCATAATCTGAATGCACGATGGGCTTACGTGTCATTTGCAGCATGGTGGAAAACATTTAATATCTGAGTCTTGTGAGGAAAGTAGGGAAAAGGTCCCGATTATCTGGGTTTCCAAGTTCATGGTATAAATGCTATCCTGGTGGCCAATTTTGAGCTTCCAATGTACCATTACTGAATGCAGAGTAGAAAAAAGGTACCCATGATTGGCTCTAATGAGCTGGTTTGTGCCAGCTCCAATATACCTCTGTTTATAGTTCTGAATTGAGGAATGTTTGTGGTTGAGTACTTCTGTCCTCATTGGCCTATGTGAAGGTCAAGCTTTCACTACTTGATGCTGAGAATTGGCTTTTGTCTTCATCATTAAAGATAGTGTTTTATCTAATTGTCTGGAACAGGCAAGGCATTGTGACTCTTCTGGAAATTACACAATTATCTCTCTGGATGACTCTGCCCCAGACTTGGTTCCTGATCTCTTTATAGCTACTACCATGGAACCCAAAATTCCCACAACAATTTCATGGCAGCTAGGTGAGTATTTAGCTCTCTTGGAGACTTGGATCCCAGAAATTTGGGGATATTATCTCTGCCCAGGTAAGCTGAGGAAGATTTGAAGGGTAGAGTGTCTATATTGGACTCTCATTGCCATTTCTACTCAACTTCAGCTACATTGACTTAGCTTTTTCTGTATTTATGTATCCATATGGGGCTTCCCTGGTGGCACAGTGGTAAAGAATCCTCCTGCCAGTGCAGGAGCTATAAGAGACTTGAGTTTGATCCCTGAGTTGGAAGACCCCCTGGAGGAGAGCATGGCAGCCCACTCCAATATTCTTGTCTGGAAAACTCCATGGACAGAAGAGCTTGGCAGTCCTTGGGGTTGTGAAGATTCGGACATGACTGAGGATGTATGCATCAAGAGTTCTATATGATCAGTAGCCCAAAAGTCCCCAATTGTTTCAGATCCCAAACCTAACTATTGACTTCAAGAGATTCCATGCCCCATACCATGCCTGGGTTTGGTGTTTGGGGGACAGATAAGAATTCAGTGTGTACACTGAAATCTAAACTGTATTCTGTTTTACTAATCATTTTCAAGCCTCCAGCCCCAGCAGAGATTTGTTTTGTCCTTGCTTTCAGAAGAGCTCTAATTTAATTGCCACGTTATTTCTAATCCAGTAGGTCATGTGTATAAACTCTTAGGCTTCTCAGGTTTAGCTTATGATGAAGAAAATATGATCTCTAGAATTCCATTTTAAGACAAAATATTCTCTCTCAATTGCCTCATTATTAAGAATCTTCTTGCAATGCAGGAGAGCCATGGTCAAGAAGATTCCACGAAGAAGGGAATGGCAACCCATTCCAGTATTCTTGCATGGAAAATCCCATGGACAGAGGAGCCTGGCAGGCTATAGTCCATGGAATGGCAAAGAGTCAGACATAACTGAATGACAAACACTCCCACTCATTTTGAGAACCAAAAGCACATTGGATATCATGTTTCTGGGCTGTATGACATCACGGACTCGATGGACGTGAGTCTGAGTGAACTCTGGGAGATGGTGATGGACAGGGAGGCCTGGCATGCTGCAGTTCATGGAGTCACAAAGAGTGGGACATGACTGAGTGACTGAACTGAACTGAACTGAACTGATCGTATAAACATTTGTAAATCAGAGTTGAGTGATACATATATTTGCCTTACTTTTTTTTTTTTTAACTTCTGAGGCAATGCATGTCACTACATCATTGAAATGTGAGATTTTAAAAAAGAAAAGCAGGTTAAATCTTATATATCATGCTAAAATAGGTTATTAGCAATGCTAGTTAAGTATTGGGGATACTGTGATGACCAAAGCAGGCATACTGTCTTTATAAAAGTTAGAGTCAAATTAGGATATGGACCCACTTAACAAATTTACAGTATTCTAAGTGGAAGTATAAGAGAAGTGCTGGGTGCTATGTGAGCTCATAAGTATCACCCCTAACCTAGCTTGCATTGTTAGTAAAAAATTCTATTGAAAACAAAAATGAAGGACTCTGACTAGTAAATTGTCTCAGGATAGTGTGTGTTAGAGATTGTCCGATTTTTTTTCTTTGCTTCATTGAGAAATAACTGATGTACAGTGCTGTGTAAGTTTAAACTATACAGTATAAAGACTTAAGTTACATGTATCATAAAATGATTACCACAAGAAATGAGCATCTGTCATCTCATATAGATACAAAATTAAAAACAAATCATGTCAATGTATGGCAAAACCAATACAGTATTGTAAAGTAAAATAAAGTAAAAATAAAATAAAAAAAATCTAAAAAGTATACAAGGTAAAAAAATATTGTTTCCTCCTGATCAAAATTCAACTTTCATATGTGACATTGAACAGTATTAACTATATTGACCATGTTGTTCATTATATTACTAGTACTTATTTATGTCATAACTGGAAGTTTGTACCTTTGTCCACCTTTCATCCAGTTCCCTTTCTCCCTAAGCCCCACATCTTGTAACCACAATTCTGACATCACTTTGCACGATCAGCATAAATGTCAAAACTAAAAATGGCAAACTTGTGTTATTGTGAGGATATTTTGGACCTTGCCTTACCTTTAGAAGTTGTACTGGGTGCTCACTCTACCTAGATCAGCCTTTCAAGATATTCAAAGGGCTCACTTCTCAATGTCTAACACCAGACTCAACCACTTTTCAAACACTATCTTACTAATGAGGCTACTCTGACCAAGCTATTTAAGACCACAACTGATTTGACTTTTCCTGTTTTATATTTTTTTCATATCATTTCTGACATTTATTGTCAAATTTGTTACAATGTTTATTTTCTATCTCCCCTATCAAAATAACAATTGCATAATTAGATAAATTTTTACATTTTGTTTATTGCTGTATCTCAGACACCTAAACTGAGTCTTAAGCATCAGTTCAGTTCAGTTCAGTTCATTTCAGTCGCTCAGTCGTGTCCGACTCTTTGCGACCCCATGAATCGCAGCACGCCAGGCCTCCCTGTTCATCACCAACTCCTGGAGTTCACTCAGACTCGTGTCCATCGAGTCAGTGATGCCACCCAGCCATCTCATCCTCGGTCGTCCCCTTCTTCTCCTGCCCCCAATCCCTCCCAGCATCAAAGTCTTTTCCAAGTGAGTCAACTCTTCACATGAGGTGGCCAAAGTACTGGGGTTTCAGCTTCAGCATCATTCCTTCCAAAGAAATCCCAGGGCTGATCTCCTTCAGAATGGACTGGTTGGATCTCCTTGCAGTCCAAGGGACTCTCAAGAGTCTTCTCCAACACCACAGTTCAAAAGCATCAATTCTTTGGCACTCAGCCTTCTTCACAGTCCAACTCTCACATCCATACATGACAACTGGAAAAACCATAGCCTTGACTACATGGACCTTAGTTGGCAAAGTAATGTCTCTGCTTTTGAATATGCTATCTAGGTTGGTCATAACTTTTCTTCCAAGGAGTAAGTGTCTTTTAATTTCATGGCTGCAATCACCATCTGCAGTGATTTTGGAGCCCCCCAAAATAAAGTCTGACACTGTTTCCACTGTTTCCCCATCTATTTCCTATGAAGTGATGGGACCGGATGCCATGATCCTCGTTTTCTGAATGTTGAGCTTTAAGCCAACTTTTTCACTCTCTTCTTTCACTTTCATTAAGAGGCTTTTTAGTTTCTCTTCACTTTCTGCCATAAGGGTGTCAAATATTTGTTGCTGGAAAGGATCAGTGATTCCAGTTGTATATCTGCTTGTTTAATGAATAATTTCTTATTTCTATTTCAGAGAATATAAATATTGATATTTATTGATAATTAAGTGCACAGAAATTTTAAACTATAATTTTTTCTTTTTGCTTGTAAATTCCTTACTCTTGTTTTCTGTTTTTCATTTTAGAGATTTCTCAAATATCTAATGAGTTTTTTCTCAGCAACATTACTCAAGAGCTGCTGCTGCTGCTGCTGCTAAGTCGCTTCAGTGGTGTCCGACTCTGTGCGACCCCGTAGACGGCAGCCCACCAGGCTCCCCCATCCCTGAGATTCTCCAGGCAAGAACACTGGAGCAAGGTACTATAAAGCTTGTTAGAGACTCTAAATGCATGTTTACATGGTAGGACTTCACTTTAGATTGATCAGGTAGAGATGGAATGGTCTGTCTGCAATGCCACAAGCAGCAGTTGTAAGTAGTTCTCTCTTAGATAGTATCTTTAGAGAGGAATTTTCTAGTTGTAACTTGGATAGTAAACATATTTCTATGTCTGGTTAATATACATTTGAATATCTAATTGGAAGAGATTGATAACAATATTATTCTTAAATGTATGGACTTTAAGTTGATTCAAAAATCAGCAAACTACTGCCTGTGGGCCAAATCTAGCCTGTTATTATAAAACTTTATTAAAACACAACAATGCCTACTTATTTACATAACATCTATAACTTTCATCATGCTGTGCTGTATTTGTTGCTCAGTTGTGCCCAACTTTTTGTAATCCTATGGACTGTAGCCCACCAGGCTGCTCTGTCTATGGAATTCTCCAGGCAAGAATACTAGAATGGATTGCAATTCCCTTCCCCATGGGATCTTCCCTACCTAGGGATCAAATCTGGGTCTTCTCACATGGCAGGCAGATTCTTTACCATCTGAGCCATTATGCTACAACTTCACAATTTATTGCAACCAACCACAGAACTGTAAAACCTAAAGTATTAGCTATTTGAATTCTTACAAAAAAATATGCCCACCCTGATTGTGATACGGGTGCTCTCAGCCATTAGGCTTGTTGTCTTGTGTCTCTGTGTGCTATAAACTCTAATTCAATTTCATATAGGGAACATTCACTCCCCTGCTGAGTGGTAGGAGGTAGATTTTGTCCTTACTGGATAGATGGAGATTTATGAGTTTACCTGCTCCAATACAATAATCTTACTTTTTCAGTTTCACCTCTCACTTTTGCCTTATCAGACAACAAAATTTGTCCCTCCCTTCACCTTTCTAGGAAAAAGCAGCAAAACTTAATTTTTATGCCCATTGGTCCTAAAGACACTTTGATATCATCTTTTTTTTTGATAAAAGACTTACTGCCCTGTTTACTTTTGTTATCTTGAGATAACATCTTTGGTTGCTTGATTGGCTTTTTTTTTTTTTTTGCTGTGAATTTTAAGTTTTTGTAAAACTCTTGTTTTCTGGAAGAAATATAGATTAAAAATCACATCCAATCCATTGTGCTTAATTTGAAGTCACTGGCACTATTTTTAATTTACTATGCTTAAGATGTTGGAGAAGGAAATGGCAATCCACTCCAGCACTCTTGCCTGGAAAATCCCATGGACGGAGGAGCCTGATAGTCTACAGTTCATGGGGTCACAAAGAGTCAGACACAACTGAGCAACTTCACATGCTTAAGATGTAATTGAGTTTTTAACCTAATTAATATAAATTTAAACAACTTTATGAGATTTTAGTGTTCCACTTTTTAAAAAAGTGAAACTGTGACATAAATATTGTGTTTGGGAGGGTATGTGAGCTTAATTGGCTAAAGACTGAGAAGGCTATGTAAGTTTGCTTAATATTTTTACCAGTTTTATTTTATGTGTCTCAGTGGTATGCAATTTAATAAATAAAAATTCATGACATTTTTAACTGGTCTGCACTTCAACAATAAAAACTGGTTTCTGGGGCCCATTTAATGCTTAAAAATTTATTGTGCACAAAAGGAAAATATTTCCAAAGGATTTTAACCACAAAAGTACAAAATAAAGTGCTCTTTCCTGTTGCTTCAACTCATTTAATAACTGTTTTTGATATTCATGTCCATATATGTCTTACACACTGTATATAATTATTTCATTATTTTGTTATACTCATGAAAGTGAAAGTGAAGTTGCTCAATCGTGTCTGACTCTTTGCGACCCCATGGACTGTAGCCTACCAGGCTCCTCCGTTCATGGGATTTTCCAGTGGCTTCCATTGCCTTTTCCAGGAGATCTTCCCCACCCAGGGATTGAAGCCGGGTCTCCAGCTTTGCAGGCAGATGCTTTACCTTCTGAGCCACGAGGAAAGTCATATCTCATAAATATGCATGAATATCCATTGGGGTGGCATAATGATCACCCCTCCCCAAATAGTCTATGTCATAATATGTCTACGTACATGCCCCTAGGTACATTACAGATATGTTGAAAGATAAGAACTTTAACATAAGGATATTATCCTGAGACTATGAAACAACTATTTTTTAAATTAATTATTATTGAGGTATAAATACTTTGCAATATTGTGTTAGTTTCTACTGTACAACAAAGTGAATCAGCTTTACATGTACATATATACATATATCCCCTCACTTTTGGATTTTCTTCCCATTTAAGTCACCACAGAGCTTTGAGTCATATCTGACTGACTGAGACCCCATGGACAGTAGCCTGTCAGGCTCCTTTGTCCATGACAAGGAATACTGGAGTGGATTGCCATTTCCTACTCCAGGGGATCTTCCTGACCCAGGGATAAAACCTGTGTCTCCTGCATTGGCAGGCAAATTCTTTACCACTGAGCCACCTGGGAAATTATACATAGTATCTATAGTGTATATATGTGAATCTCCCAATTCATCCCATCCATTTTCTCCACCCTTGCTATCTGTATGTTTCTTCTCTATCTCTGTTTCTCTATTTTTGTTTTCTAAATAAAATCATCTATATCATTTTCTAGCTTCCAGATATGTGCATTTATATACAGTATTTGTTTTTCTCTTTGACTTACTTTACCCCATATGACAGTCTCTAGGTCCATCCACATCTCTACAAATGACCTAATTTCATTCTTTTTATAGCTGAGTAACATTACACTGAAAATACATACTACATCTTCTCTATCCATTCCTCTGTTGATTGACATTTAGGTTGCTTCTACATCTTGGCTAAATCTTAAAGGAATCAGTCCTGAATATTCATTGGAAGGACTGATGCTGAAGCTGAAACTCCAATACTTTGGACACCTGACTTATTGGAAAAGACCCTGATGCTGGGTAAGATTGAAGGCAGGAGGAGAAGGGGATGAAAGAGGATGAGGTGATTGGATGGCATCACTGACTCAATGGACATGAGTTTGAGAAAGCTCTGGGAGTTGGTGATGGATAGAGAAACCTGGCATGCTGCAGTCCATGGGGTCACAAAAAGTTAGACACAACTAAGCAACCGAACTTACTGGCTTGGCTACTGTAAACAGTGCTGTATTGAGCATTGGGATTCATGTGTCATTTTGAATTATGGTTTTCTCTGGGTATATGCTAAGTAGTGGGATTGCTGGGTCATATAGTAGTTCTATTTTTAATTTCTAAAGGAAACTCCATACTGTTCTCCATAATGACTATATCAATTTACATTCCCACATGCAGTGCAAGAAGTTTACTCCACATCCTCTGGAGCATTTGTTGTTTGTAGATCTTTTTAATGATGGCCATTGTGACGGATGTGGGGTGATACCTCATAGTAGTTGTGATCTTGTTGTAGTTTCGTTTTGCATTTCTCTAATAATTAATGATGTTGAAGAACTTTTCATTTGTTTGGTGGCCATCTGTATGTCTTTTTTGGAGAAATATCTATTTAGGTTTTCTGCCCAATTTTTGATTGGGCTATTTGTTTTTCTATATTGAGCTGCATGAGCTGTTTGTATATTTCAGAGATTAATTCTTTGTCAAGTGCTTATGAAACAGCTATATGTTTAGAACAAAACAGAATAATATAGTTACAACATTTATATAGGAAAATCTTTGTCAGTCACTTATGAAACACCTAAATGTTTGAAGGGAAACAGAAGAATATTAAAACACTTATAAGAAAACTTTACTTAACCTGAATACTTTTTAAAAACCCACTAACCTGAAGGAAAAAAAATATTTATTAAAAAAAGTTAAAGGAAAGCCACTGTTTGGGACAGGATAATTCTAAACATATATAATAAATAAAGGTCTCAGAATATTTAACAAAATCTAACAAATGATTAAGAAAAAAGAATTTATAAACAGGCAAAAGGCTCTTTCAAACACTACCCATACTCGAACATATGAAACGTTTTTAAACGTGTGCTTCATTACAAAATAAATAAGTGTGAAACAAGCAATGTAATGTCAATTCACATCTACCAGAATGATGAAAATGAGAGAAACAGACACAAAAAAGGCCAAGCCAGCTTCAGGAACAACTGGAACTGGCAACAGCAACCTATGGCATTAGAAGGCAGGGAGGTGATTACATTTGTTTGAGGGTAAAACCCAGAGGAAGAGAAGCAGATGAGGACTTTTGGGGTGTTAGTTTCTGTATCTTGAGTAGTGAGCAGGTTACACAGGTGTTTTAGTTTCTGACAGTTCATCAAACTGTATTCTTGCCAGGTGTAAGTACACTTACCTGTACTCATACAGTTCAATAGAAAGCTTCCTATAAAACTCCTCCCTATAAGACCCGCCGCCAGTTTACCAGTGAATTATACCAAATGTTTAATGCTATTCAAAAACAACAGAATCCTACCATATTTTCTTCTTAGAAAATTAAGGTTGAATCCTGCAATCAAGTGTCTATTAAGCACTTTATTATATGCATTATTACATACTGATAGTGAATGCTAAATAAACCTATATATTTAATATATCCCCTCTATTCACAACTGCTGCCTTTCCCATCATTAGAAGATGCACAAGGAAATTACCCCTGCGAGTCAAGAAAAGAAACCTATGAGAATATTTTTTACAACTTGAGAATGTATATCCCAATAAAGAAATATAAATTTGTGAATTAAATACTATCATAGAGCTCACATTTCTCAAATGAGCTTCCCTAGTGGCTCAGATGGTAAAGAATCTGCCTGCAATGCAGGAGACCTGAGTTTAGTCTCTAGGTTAAGGAAATCCCCTGGAGAAAGGAATGGCTATCCACTAGAGTGTTCTTACTTTGAGAATCCCATGGACAGAGGGGCTTAGTGGACTATAGACCATCGGATTGCAAAAGAGTCAGACAGGACAGAGTGATTAACATCTTCACTTTTCACAAAGAGCTCAAATAGAAAATGTGGACATGAAACAACTTTCCCTCTGTGATATATTTAGAACACAGTGCCGCTTGAGTCATTATTTACTATTAGGTAAAATAAATTACTGATAAATCGTCATTTTTAATGCAAGTTAGGGCATCACACTTCTAATAGAGTAAAATTTTAATGTTACAATTTCTTATCATTTAGAGTCTTCCTGGGCATTTTTCACGTAAACATAAGTGATGAAACCTTGCACGAGGCTTATGATTTTCTGGGTCTACTTCTCCCAAGCACAATAAAGTTTTAAGGGTACTCAGCTGAGAAATGCCTGTTATATTTGTAGCCCTTTGCTTCTGTATCAAATCACCACAAATTAAGTGAGTTTAAACAACCGAAGTGTATTACCTTACAGTTCTGGAAATAAGAAGTCCAAATTAAGCATTGCTGGGCTAAAATCAAGATAGCAGTAGAGCTTCCCTCCTTTCTGGGTGCTCAAAGAGAGAGTTCTTGCCCTCACCCTTTTTTTTAGCCACGAGAGGCAGCTTCTCTGACTTCTGGTACCCTCCTTACTTAGGAGGATGCTCATGATGACATCGGGACCACCTGGATATTACAGGACTCCCTCTCCATTTCAAAGTTAGCTAAGGAGACACTTCACTTTCATTTATTAATTCAATTCTTTGCCATGTAATAAAATGTATTCACAGATTTCAGGATCTAAGATACAGTCATTGAAGGAGAATCATTATTTTACCTACCACACCTGTCAATACAATCACTCAATGATGCTTCATCTTTTGTTATGTATATGTGTCAATATTGTAGAAAACACACACACAAAAAAGACGCCAGTGTTGTGAAAATTCAGAAATGATCATAATTTCCATCAGCTCAGTTCAGTTCAGTCTGTCAGTCGTATCTGACTCTTTGCGACCCCATGAACTTCAATACGCCAGACTTCCCTGTCCATCGCCAACACCTGGAGCCTACTCAAACTCATGTCCATGGAAACAGTGATGCAATCCAAACATCTCCTTCTCTGCCATGCCCTTCTCCCACCTTCAATCTTTCCCAGCATCACGGTCTTTTCCAAAGACTCAGTTCTTTGCATTAGATCGCTAAAGTATTGGAGTTTCAGTTTCAGCATCAGTCCTTCCAATGAATATTCAGGATTTTCTTTAGGATGGACTGTTTTGATCTCCTTGCAGTCCAAGGGACTCTTGAGAGTCTTCTCCAGCAGCACAGTTCAAAGCATCAGTTCTTCAGTACTCAGCTTTCTTTCTTTATTTTTATTTCTCTCTTTTTTTTAAAAAAAATTTACTTTATTTTACTTTACAATACTGTATTGGTTTTGCCATACATGGACATGAATCTGTCACGGGTGTACATGAGTTCCCAATCCTGAACCCCCCTCCCACCTTCCTCCCCATACCATCTCTCTGGGTCATCCCAGGGCACTAGCCCCAAACATCCTGTATCCTGCATTGAACCTAGACTGGCAATTCATTTCTTACATGATATTATACATGTTTCAATGCCATTCTCCCAAATCATCCCACCCTCTCACTCTCCCACAGGGTCCAAAAGTCTGTTCTATACATATGTGTCTCTTTTGCTATCTCACATACAGGGTTATTGTTACCATCTTTCTAAATTCCATATATATGTGTTAGTATACTGTATTGGTGTTTTTCTTTCTGGCTTACTTCACTCTATAATCAGCTCCAGTTTCATTCACCTCATTAGAACTGATTCAAATGTATTCTTTTTAATAGCTGAGCAATATTCCATTGTGTATATGTACCACTGCTTTCTTATCCATTCATCTGCTGATAGACATCTAGGTTGCTTCCATGTCCTGGCTATTATAAACAGTGCTGCAATGAATATTGGGGTACACGTGTCTCTTTCAATTCTGGTTTCCTCGGGGTGTATGCCCAGCAGTGGGATTGCAGGATTATAAGGCAGTTCTATTTCCAGTTTTTTAAGGAATCTCCACATTCTTCTCCATAGTGGCTGTACTAGTTTGCATTCCCACCAACAGTGTAAGAGGGTTCCCTTTTCTCCACACCCTCTCCAGCATTTATTGCTTGTAGACTTTTGGATCACAGCCATTCTGACTGGCATGAAATGGTACCTCATTGTGGTCTTGATTTGCATTTCTCTGATAATGAGTGATGTTGAGCATCTTTTCATGTATTTGTTAGCCATCTGTATGTCTTCTTTGGAGAAATGTCTGTTTAGTTATTTGGCCCATTTTTTGATTGGGTCATTTATTTTCCTGGAATTGAGCTGCATGTGTTGCTTGTACATTTTTGAGATTAGTTATTTATCAGTTGCTTTATTTGCTATTATTTTCTCCCATTCCAAAGGCTGTCTTTTCACCTTGCTTATAGTTTCCTTTGTTGTGCAGAAGCTTTTAGTTTTAATTAGATTCCATTTGTTTATTTTTGCTTTTATTTTCAGTATTCTGGGAGGTGGATCATAGAGGATCCTGCTGTGATTTATGTCGGAGAGTGTTTTGCCTATGTTCTCCTCTAGGAGTTTTATAGTTTCTGGTCTTACATTTAGATCTTTAATCCATTTTGAGTTTATTTTTGTGTATGGTGTTAGAAAGTGTTCTAGTTTCATTCTTTTACAAGTGGTTGACCAGTTTTCCCAGCACCGCTTGTTAAAGAGATTGTCTTTTCTCCATTGTATATTCTTGCCTCCTTTGTCGAAGATAAGGTGTCCATAGGTGTGTGGATTTATCTCTGGGCTTTCTATTTTGTTCCATTGATCTATATTTCTGTCTTTGTGCCAGTACCATACTCAGCTTTCTTTATAGTCCAACTCTCATGTGCATTCATAACTACTGGAAAAACCATAGCATTGACTAATGGACTTTTGTTGGCAAAGTAATGTCTCTGCGTTTTACTATGCTGTCTAGGTTTGTCATGGCTTTTCTTCCAAGGAGCAAGCATCTTTTAATTTCATGGCTGCATTCACCATCTTCAGTGATTTAGGAGCCCAAAAATAGTCTCTCACCGTTTCCACTATTTCCCCATCTATTTGCCATGAAGTGATGGGAGCAGATGCCATAATGTTCAGTTCAGTTCAGTTCAGTTCGGTCGCTTAGTCATGTCCAACTCTTTGCAACCCCATGGAATGCAGCATGCAAGGCCTCCCTGTCCATCACCAATTCCCAGGGTGTACTCAAACTCATATCCATTGAGTCAATGATGCCATCCAACCATCTCATCTTTTGTCATCCCTTTCTCCTTCTGCCTTCAATCTTTCCCAGCATCAGGGTCTTTTCAAATGAGGCAGTTCTTTGCATCAGGTGGACAAACTATTGGAGTTTCAGCTTCAGCATCTTTCCTTTCAATGAATATTCAGGATTGATTTCCTTTAGGATGGACTGGTTGAATCTCTTTGCAGTCTAAAGGACTCTCAAGAGTCTTTTCCAACACCACAGTTCAAAAGCATCAATTTTTTGGTGCTCAGCTTTCTTTATAGTCCAACTCTCACATGCATACATGACTACCAGAAAACCATAGCTTTGACTAAAAGGATTTTGTCAGCAAAGCAATGTCTCTGGTTTTTAATATGCTGTCTAGGTTGGTCATAACTTTTTTTCCAAGAGTAAGCGTCTTTTAATGTCATGGCTGCAGTCACCATCTGTAGTGATTTTGGAGCCCAAAATGTTAGTTTTCTTAATGTTGAGATTTGAGCCAACTTTTTTCACTCTTTTCTTCTCCTTTCAACAAGAGGCTCTTTAGGTCTTTGCTTTCTGCCATAAGGCTGGTGTCATCTGTGTATCTGAGGTTATTGATATTTCTCCTGGCATTCTTGATTGCAGCTTGTGCTTCATCCAGCCCAGTATTTCTCATGATGTACTCTCAGTTCAGTTCAGTTCATTTCAGTTCAGTCGCTCAGTCATGTCTGACTCTTTGCGACCCCATGAATCGCAGCACGCCATGCCTCCCTGTCCATCACCAACTCCCGGAGCATATAAGTTAAATAAGCAGGGTGACAACATACAGCCTCGACGTACTCCTTTCCTGATTTGGAAACTGTCTCTTGTTCCACATCTGATTCTAACTGTTGCTACTTAACTTGTACACAGATTTCTCAGGAGGCAGGTCAGGTGATCTGGTTATTCCTTGTCTTTAAGAATTTTCCACAGTTTGTTGTGATCCACAGAGTCAAAGATTTGGCATAGTCAATAATGCAGAAGTAGATGTTTTTGTCGAACTCTCTTGCTTTCTCAATGATCCAACAGGTGTTGACAATTTGATCTCTGGTTCCTCTGCCTTTTCTTAAACCAGCTTGAACATCTGGAAGGTCTCAGTTCATGTACTTTTGAAGCCTGGCTTGGAGAGTTTTGAGCATTACTTTGTTAGTGTGTGAGGTAAGTGCAATTTTGCGGCAGTTTGAGCATTCTTTGGCATTGCCTTTCTTTGGGATTGGAGTGAAAACTGACCTTTTCCAGTTCTGTGGCCACAGCTGAGTTTTCCAGATTTGCTTGCATATTGAGTGAAGAACTTTCACAGCATCATCTTTTAGGATCTGAAATAGTTCAATTGGAATTCTACCACTTCCACTAACTTTGTCCATAGTGATGCTTCCAAGGCCTACTTGACTTTGCATTCCAGGATGTCTACTTCTAGTCTAGTGATCACACCATCGTTGTTATCTGGATCATGAAGATCTTTTTGATCTTTGTCAATGATAATTGCCATGGTCATTTGAAAAAAAAAATAATTTGATGTTCTATTTCTCTTCTTATTTTGATATAATTGATTGAACCCAGGTTTGATCCTTGAGTTGGGAAGATCTCCCTTGAAAAGGGAATTGCAGCCCACTCCAGTATTCTTACCTAGAGAATTCCATGAACAGTGAAGCCTGGCAGGCTACAGTCTCTGGAGTCTCAAGAGTTGGACATGACTGAGAAGCTAACACATGTTATACATATAATTGATATAGTACTATATTAGTTTGGGTGCACAACTGGTGACTTGATATTTGTGATTGTTTTACTTTTGATGGATATATTTCAAAACACTGTAGGAAGGACTTGAAAGAAATTTCATCTTATGAAAGAACAAAACTGAAGACAAGTTCAAATTTTAAAAGAAATTATGACCCATATATATGTATCATAATTTTTCAGAGCATTAATTCTCATTTTTATTGAAATTCAGTTCCACCTATTTCTATTGAAGATAATCTTGTATATATTCTTATCTGAATGGTATATTTTATGTATCATTGTATGGATGGATGTATGGACTGAATGGATGTATAAATATGATACTCAATTGGAAAATGTAAAATCAATGGTTTATTTCATTTCTAATGTAATATAAAATTAAAAGTAAAAGATATTTGTAAACAGAGCTGAACATATGATATAAATAATGTATATAATAATACACATAAATGTATACTATATGTATAAATACGAAAATGGTAATATACACATATTAGTATGTTCATGTACACATAGCCACATATATAGGCAATATTAGATAATTTACTATTTTGTTTGCCTTATTCTGCTTATATATGTGTATAAATATGTAAACTTGACAATATATAGTAAAAAAATTATAATATATTATACAATTCATTCAAATCTCTACCCTCTACCCAGTGCATCTTTTTCTGCTTGTCTATATCAGCATGAGATTTTTAATACTGGCTGATATTCAAATACATAAACTAAAATAGAAAATACATGATTTCTTTCAAATTATTAAAACCCCCGAAACAAATATGCAAAATCTACTAATGCATTCATGGGATATTTTAAAACCCAGAAGAAATGGAATAAGGATTAAACTTGAACTGTTCTGTAAAGGATAAGGATTTACTATGTGAATAGCTAGGAGTGCTTCAGTTCAAGCAAAACACTAAATGATAGTGTCAAGTGCTTAGCCTGGAGCTTATTTATCATCAAATTTCTTTTCTTGGTCATAGCATTAAGGATGTATTAATAAAAGGATAAAGTACATTTAATACTATAGGAAGAAAAAGTTAATGGCCCTAAAAGATGATCATAGCTGCTTGTCCTTGAATATTTAAAATAATTTTTCTCACATAAAGTTACAAAAATGCTTCTAAAATATTATTGGATTTCATATGAAAGGTAAATCCTTTAATTTCCTAAGAGCATTAAGTGGGCAAACTCTCAAACCAGATTTACCTTTTATTGTCCTGTCTGTCTGATGACTGACATCACTTACTTTTTTAGAGTTTGTAAGATCGATGTTGAGGGAGGCATTTATTTCTTCTGAAGAATTTTGCTGCATTGACAGTAACCCACAGCAAGGTGTGATTAGGCAGTCATGGCCCAAACTCCTTTTATTCCCTATGAGCTCGTTAAACTGAGAAACAGAATTTATATGCTTTCTCCCTCAATGATTTCTTTTAAGAAAAATATAGTGTTTTTTACTGAAACAACAAGCTATTTTTTTTTAACCACTTGATTGAGGTATCATTGACTTACAAAAAACTGCACATATTTAATATATGTAATTTGATGAATTCAGACATATGCATGCAACAAGTAAGGTTAATTTTAACAATTTTACTTTATACTTATTGATAAATGATGATAGTCTTTTTGGCTGATAGGAGTATTATTTCTAATACTGCTTTTTGAATTTTAAAGAAAGAAAGAATTAGTCTTGATTGCTTACCCTGGCATTTCATGTCTCTCAAATGAAATTTCTCATTGAGAAACCATTTCTCAAATGAAAACTGACACAGTGAAGTTTGTGTTTTATATTCCCATGGATTAGTCTTAGCCATATTAGACCTGGAATATATCAAGTACCCTCGATCTCAGACCATCTATATTCCTAAAAGCCTTGCATTCCAAAAGATAAAATGACATTTTTTAAATATTTACATCCTGAAATAATTTTATTTTTTTTGCTTAATTATTTAATTGTTTTTATATTGATGTCATTTATCTTTTTTTCTTTACATTCTTTCCTCCCTCCCTCCCTTCCTTCCTTCCTTTCTTCCTTCCTCTCTCTTTCCTTCTCCTTCAAATTATCAAACATTATGAATCTCCTAAATGTCTTTTACAAAGTTGATCACAAAGCTGTTCAACCAAAATTTGACTATTATATAATAATTCATATTATATGTATGCACACATGCTCTCTTTACTTTGTGAGCTCATTGTTATTCAAAGCAGAATTTCTTTTCACTATGTTTTATTATTGCAAGTAAAATGCCATTCAGCACTCAAAAATTGTCTATGAGCTTCTCTTTAACAGTTTGCCAGAGAATCTATCAAGAGATTTACTGGAGGGGATTGAACTTGGTTGCACAAGAAATACATCTCATGAGTACCTAATATGATAAATTTAAGAAATATAGTGTAAATCTCACGTTGTGACTAAAGCATCTTATATGGAAAACTTTATTTTAAAAATTTACTTATCCAATTAATTTGCTAATTACTTAATTACCTCACTATTATTTTCAGAAACTGGAGTTATGAGAATGTAAATATGTGTCCATATAAGTTGAATTACATTATAGCAAGTATCTTTATAAGTTGTTATTTTGAATCTCAGAAAGTACTACAAGTCAACTGGAAACAATTTACTTCACAAAGGTAAAAACATAAAACTGTTTCCCTCTCCCCCTCTCTCCCTCTCTTACTCCCTTTCTATGCCACTCACCAGCAGCAAGGGCCAGCTATTCAGAAACTTGAATTCTTTTTTAGTATAATATGTTTTAATTCCAAATAAACAAAACTCTGGCTTCAAATGACATTTTATTTGACAAAACTCTCTCTCCTTTTATAAACTTTCTGGTAGGGAAAATGTGTATTTGAGTCTCATGACTTCAACACATGGACAGTTGAAAGAATTGGTTCCCAATATGTTTCTGAAAACATTTGGTCTAAGGTTATAGTGCCATTTTCTCTAAAATCCACTCTAACTTCCCCAGCTCTACAGAATTTGGCTTCAGTGTCTATGCTGTCCCCTGTGTTATTCTTCCTGCCAGAGTAGACGGGGATTATGTCAGCTTCCCCAGGCATTGCTCTGTCTAGAACAGAGTGGGTCATCAAAAATATTTTCTGAACACATACATGAATGGAAAATACGGACTGGTTTATATTATGGCTCAAACACCAATCATTTCATGTGAAGGAGATGCTCCCCTTGATGACCAGAGGAGGTAAAATGGGATGAGCACGATTTTACATAGTAGATCATTTTATCTTTATTTGTGTAATATGATGATTATAATTATAGATCCTTCATGGGTCCAACCCCTTTGAATCAGATTTTCAAATATTCCCATCTTGACACAATTTTTTTTGTGCTTGTATTCAAACATTTATGGACATAATAAATTGGCTATTTAGTACATCTGGTAGAAAATTATCCACAAGGATTCTCTTTCTATGTGTTATTAGGAAATAACTATCACTATCTGATCCAACACTCTTTTGGAACTTACAACTTGGTTAATCCTTTTGCATTGTGACAGATAGGAGTAGTATTCTTCTTTTTACTATTATTAAGTAGTTTGAGTGAAGGGAGGAAAACTCTTGGGGCAAAGTAATTATGTTGAATTGCATGGTTATATTAAACAGAATTTATTTCAGTTCAATTAAGTTTAATGCTCAAAATTATCATTTAATTGTTTCAAGAACAACAAATAACAATTGAAATACAAATGTGTGATTATTTTGCATTGACAAAAATGGATTAGGAATTACTTTCAGAAATCAAATGTGACTAAAAGATATGAGGATTACAGTACATTCAGCCTTCTGAGAGTTACCAAATAGTATATTTGGACTTCAAAAATTTTGATATCATGTAAATTGACCTTAAGGAATCCTGGTGGCTCACCAGTAAAGAATCTGCCTCCAATACAGGAGACTCAGTTTTGATCCTTGGGTCAGGAACATCCCCTGGAGGAAGAAATGGCAACCCACTTCAGTATTCTTGCCTGGGAAATTCCATGGACAGACAAACTTGGCAGACTAGTTGATGGGGCTGCAAGAGTCGGGTACAACTTAGAGACTAAACCATCACCACCAAATTGACCTAAGGAAAAGGACTGACATGAATTGTGAGGTATGCTAAATTTATCTGCCTGTGTTAAGATGAAGCTGTGCTGCACACATACTTTGTATTCATAAGCTCATTCAGTCTAGAAAATGGTCCTAAAAATGGTATTAAAAATTACCTGTGGGGAACTGTGACAGGTTCTCCACAGTCACCCTGCCATTAAAAACTGTTAAATTGTACAAAATGTATGCTGCAACTGTTTTCAGGCACAAGAGAAGAGGAAAATGTACATTACGAGCTTTGTATTTGGCCCAGATCTCTATCTGTGGATAATTGCCTGGCTGTGACACAAGAAAGCATCCCACAGAGGTCCTGTTAAAGGGAGAGAGCTCAGGGACTGGGGCTGCTGACAGAAACTCTGGAGCCTGGCACTGGAGAAGAAGAAGCAGGTCAGTATTCAATTTTGATCAGGGGTTTTCTTTAAGAACTTGGATAAAGATTGGGCTCTGGAACTCTAAGAAATACCAAGGGAATGCAAATGAACAAGGTAGATATGGTCTCTTCCATTATAGAACTTACAGTTTGGTGGCAAAAGTAGACATTGAACAGAAAATCACATAATTGATTAATTACAATTGTGTTAACCAATAACATAGTGGAAGGAGATCTAGTCTAAAGGGCCACATATAAACGCATAAGCGACATAAATGTTTATAAAATGCTTGGAAAGCTTCTAAACTTACATAAATTATTTTTTTGCAAAAGTCTTCATAGAAAATAATTTTTCTATTTAATTACATTAAATGAAGTTAGTAAAAATAATTATTTTATTTAATTTTTAGCTTTTGCCTTTCTAAAACATACAGGCTATGGTAACCTAAATATAGGTAAACACAACTGAGAGAGAGATTTAACTAGGTAGTCACAATATATCCACGGAATTTTTTGTTGTGTGTTGGGGCAATAGTAAGTAGTAAACAGATAGTAAATCGTATAACTTATGTTTTCAGGGAAATAACTGTTAAAAACAAAAAGAAAGTTTATATACTGGTATTATGTTAAGCTTGACGTCATTCTCCTTTTTCTTCTCACCTTCTCTCTCTCTCCTTCTGTCATTTTATCTCTCTATAATCTCATTTAATTCAAACAGAAAGACAATATGTAAGCAGTATAATTTCTCTTGTTTGAATAAACTAAAATTTAGAGATTTTTAAGCAATTTGCTCAAAAAAACAAATTAAGTGGCATAGGGTGAAATTCAAATGTAATTTTCTCTGATAAAAACCCTGTACTCTTACTTGATTGGTTGTGTTTTGCAAAACATTTATTAAATGCTTCAGTTCAGTTCAGTTCAGTCACTCAGTCATGTCTGACTCTTTGAGACCCCATGAACTGCAGCTTGCCAGGCCTCCCTGTCCATCACCAACTCCTGGAGTCCACCCAAACCCATGTCTATTGAGTCGGTGATGCCATCCAACCATCTCATCCTCTGTTGTCCCCTTCTCCTCCTGCCCTCAATCTTTCTCAACATCAGAGTCTTTTCCAATGAGTCAGTTCTTTGCATCAGGTGGCCAAAGTATTGAAGTTTCAGCTTCAACATCAGTCCTTCCAATGAACACCCAGGACTGATCTGCTTTAGGATGGATTGGTTGGATCTCCTTGCAGTCCAAGGGACTCTCAAGAGTCTTCTTCAAATGCTTACCTTGGACTAAAGTTTATTTTAGGCAAGAGAGAAATAAAGATGAGTTGGATATGAGTCTTGATTGCAGGGTGGTATCTTAGATACACATAAAAGTAATAGAGAGCAATATTTTTTTAAGAAAGAAAAAGCAGAAATACCAAATATCTACAGGTTAGAGGGTTCAAGAGGTCTTCACAGAAGAGGCACCCTTAAGCTAATAAAGAAAAGTCAGAATTTACCCTGTACAAAATGAATGTGAAAGGATATTGCAGGCAGGAAAATAACATATAGTAAAATCAAGGACTCAAAAGGCACTTTATACAACTAGAGTATAGTACGAATTATTAAACATGTTTCTGAAAAAAAAAAAAAAAAGAGAGAGTGAGCTAGAGAGCCAATGTCTTCACAAGCAGTAAGAGTTTTAATTAAATGGCTTATTGATTCTCAATATGAGAAAGAATTTCATATATTCTTAATTTTTATTTTAAAGAAGTATGCTGTCTTAATTTTTTTCTTAATACGCAGTTTATCTAAGCCTCATTTGGAAAAAATTCTCTCAGTTGAGTAGAAAAGTACATCTGTTTCATGCAAAGAGTAATAGATGGCTCAAAGCAATCAATTACACAGATTGTAGTTTCAAGTTTTGTTTTTCTATTTATTTATTAAATGTCTTTGAGAGAATTTGTTTGACATGAAATCAAAAGAGGTTTGTGGAAATTGTATTATCTATTTCATGACAATGCATAATAAGCTACCGAATGAAGGATTAGTTACCTTTGTCATTGAACAGTTAAAGGGAATGTAAGTTTATTTTCTTGTCAGCAGAATACATTAACTTGGTTGTTCTTTGCATACTTTGACATTCCAAAAGAGATTTTTTTTTTTTTTGCAGTAGATAATATCTAAATGCTATATCAAAAGCCAAGAATGCTTTTCATCTTTCCAGTTAGGCATGTATTTTTATTCAAGAACATTCCCATTTATACCAAAATCCTGTTTGAGCGATTGCAATCATCATTTGCTCTTCCTTGTACCCTCATCCATACTTAAATCATCAACTCTTGTTAGTGAGCCAGTTATTTCCAAAGCCAGAAAGAAAAACACCAATATAGTATACTAACACATATATATGGAATTTAGAAAGATGGTAATGATAACCCTGTATGTGAGACAACAAAAGAGACACAGATATATAGAACAGTCTTTTGGACTCTGTAGGAGAGTGGGGGGGGGGTGATTTGGGAGAATGGCATTGAAACATATATAATATCATATATGAAATGAATCACCAGTCCAGTTTCAATGCATGATACAGGATGCTTGGGGCTGGTGCACTGGGATGACCCAGAGGGATGGTATGAGGAGGGAGGTGGGAGGGGGATTCAAGTGGAGAACATCTCTACACCTGTGGTGGATTCATGCTGATGTATGGCAAAACCAATACAATATTGTAAAGTAATTAGCCTCCAATTAAAATAAATAAATTTGTATTTTTTAAAAAGTAATTAAAAAATAGAAAAAAAAAAAACAAAGGGAGCTTTATTCTACTTTTCCTAAAGATGAAAACAACAGGAATGATTAAATGCTACATGTAAATGGCAGATTCCAATTTAATGCTGTAATGGACTGAGATGTGTCATTCCTCCTCCCTCCCCAAAAAAAAAGTCCTGTGTTGAAACTCTAGTCTCCCATGGGATTGTATGCAGAGACTTTAATGAAGTAATAAAGGTTAAATGAGGTCATAAAGTTGAACTTCTAACATGATAGGACAATTGTCTTTAAGAAAAAGAGGGAGGAGACAACTCTTTTTTCCTGTGCAGAGGAATGACCATGTGAGATCACAGTGAGAAGGCAGCCGTCTGCAAGCAAGGAAGAGAATCTCACTAGAAACCAACTCTGCTGGCCCCTTGGTCTTGGACTTCCAGCCTCCAGACTGCCATTATAAATTTCTTTTCTTTAAGCCACCCCAATAGTGGTATGGTAACCTATCATGGCAGCCCTGGGAGAATAATACAAATGGTAACTTGGTATTTTCTAAGATACAGGAATGAAAACAACTTACCACCCACCTCCCCCCTTCCCCCGCACACACACATTTAAAGAGCTTCAGTGGAAATAACTCTGGCAGACTTTGAAGATGGGCTTATAACACATAGAATCTGTAAAGTAGATTTAACTCTAGAGAACTTTGCGTAGCTGCAATAAATTCTAGAGTTGTGTTGCTCCAGACTGACCATGGGTATTCACTCTTTAAACCTAACTTACATTTGCCTCTTGCCAATGAATCAGCAGCAAATGAATCCTAGGTGCAACTTATACAACTGTTTTCCTTCAAGTTGCCAAAGATTTGGAAAAGGGACTAAATTTTTTACTGGTTCAAAAAATACTGTTTATGTCAAATAATATCTACTCATTAGTTTGACAGACTATTTAATGTTATTAATTGAAAAAATATAGTCAAACACTTGATTACCACTTTCAGTTTGTCTTCGAGAAAGTGATTCAGGAGAAATCTATTTATCGAAAAGAATTTAAAAAAATAGCAATTAATACCTGGACTTTGCGATGGTTAAATAAGAAAACCACCATCAGATATTAAGTATCTGATACATAAGAGCTCCATCAATGCTTAATATGAATTATTAAGAAAAATGTACTGTGACACACATTTTGAGATGTGTAGGAACACATTATTGTGTTTTCCATTATGATTATACTTCTCTAGTTCTATGTGTTTGTTTTTTTTTTAAAGAAGTCCATATGCACTTCATCGTGACTGACTCTGCAATCCTTTTGACTGTAGCCCACCAGGCTCCTCTATCCCTAAGAATTTTTATACAAGAATGCTGGAGTAGGTTGCCATTTCCTGCTCCAGGGTATCTTCCCAACCCAGGTATCAAACCATCATATCCTGTGTCTTCTGCATTGCAGGTGAATTCTTTACCTGCTAAACCAATGGGGAAACCCTTTATAAGAAGAATTTTACTTAATTCAAATTTTCTTAATGTCAAATTCCTATTCACCTTATTCAAATATGACATAAGTAAAGCACTCCTCTGGAAAATGAATGATTGATACATTTAGAAAAAAATAAAAACACTAAAATTTGGTGTTTTAATTTGGTTTAAAGGAGCTAACCAAAATTACCATGGCATTGAATCTTATCTTTCCAAACCCTATAGCTTCAGTTCCTGAGATATTACTATACATAATTATCTTCATATTAAATTAAAATCATAGACTCAAATTCTATCAGTTTGGCACTGATGAATTTTCTTCCCCATAAGGAATATTAGTACAGCCATAAGAGCCTTCAAATACTTAATATTCATTTTGTTCTTAGATCAAACTTACAATGGAAAGAGTTATTTCCATTTAAAAAGTGAAGGACCTAAATCTAGCAGTCAAGGTTGCTATGATTAAGAGATGAAACCGAGGCATAGCAAATGTCCAAGAATTTCTTTGAGTAAAATTGATTCAAATGAAGTAACATACAATCTAGCAGATAGAAGGGAGGTCTATAGAGCTCCTCCAAAATGAAAAAAACTTTTATGAGTAGAAGGGAACAGGAATAAGATATGAGGCCAAAAAAAAGCGAGGGGGTGACTATTGAAAAATTAGTTTCCCTTAGGAGATGGCAGGAGTCTATCAGGCAGATTACTTAACTAAGGCTAATCAGACAATTGATTGTCTGGTTTAAGATTCTATTTATGAGAGAGCCAAAACTGTAGTTAAGTCTTGGTTTGGTGACCTGTGCTTAGCACAAGCCATTCCATTTTGGCCCTCTTGTCTTGTTTTTAACACTAAGCATCAAGGGCTTCCCTTGTAGCTCAGTCGGTAAAGAATCTGCCTGCAGCGCAGGAGACCCAGGTTTGATCCCTGGGTTGGGACGATCGCCTGGAGAAGGAAATGGCAACCCACTCTAGTATCCTTGCCTGGAAAATCTCATGGACAGAGGAGCCTGGTGGGCTGCAGTCCATGGGGTCGCAAAGAGTCGGGCACGACTGAGCGACTAACACTATCAAGGCTGAAAGAATTTTGAACTTTCTCATCCCAATGTTCATGATCTTCTTACTGCTGCTAAAAATTTAGATTTCATAAATCATTTTTCACATGCAATTCTTTTTTCATTTTTTAAATATTTTGATTCCATTTATTATAACTGACATTGCATTGCCTATAAACAGTTTCAATTAATAATATAATCTGGAATGGAAAAAAATATAGTGATGTTAGCTCCTAGGAAAGTGCAAAATTCTAGTGTATTAATGTCAATATCACCATCATTTGTAATACATGAGTCTTTAAAAAATATAAAATAAGTTATAACTGAGAAATCTTATTTTTAAGAAAATGTTGTTGTTTAGTCACTAAGTCATGTCTGGCTCTTTGAGATCCCTTGGACTATAGCCTGCCAGGCTCCTCTGTCTATGGAATTTTTGAGGCAGGAATACTGGAGTGGGTTGCCATTTCCTTCTCCAGGGGGTTTTCTGACCAAGGGATTGAACTTGCATCTCTTGCATTGGCAGGCAGCTTCTTTACCACTGAGTCACAAGGGAAGCCCCTTTAAGAGAATGGATCTGGATAAAATATATATATATATATTGTTAGTATCTGCAGCTCAGATAAAGTTAATACTTCTAGCACATGAAATTACATGTTATACCTAAGTCCAAGTGACCCTTACCTGAGATTATGGAAAAAAAAAAAAACAAGAATTGTAAAGAAAATTCAGAGAGGCTAATTTACTAAAGATAAAAAATAATTTTTAGCAGAATTTTTCTGTTGGATGATTACTTAACTGTAATGGTCAAAGATTCCAGATTTTACAAAGAGAGATAATTAAAGTAGGTGATACTAATACCATTAAACTGGGTTCTTCGGTGATTAGATATTAAAGTATTCCAAGAGATTCTCTTGTTTTAATCAATGGAAGTGCCCACAAAAGGTGAATTAAGTATGGTATTATTTTACTTAGTTTACATGTGATTAACCATTAAGGAGAAAAAGATACAGGCTCAAATATTTGCTTTCAAATTAACAGGCATTCATTTTTAAATCAAAGGAATTTCCTTGTTAGCCATATGAAAAAATATCTATTTCAAATAAATTTTTTTCTAAGGCTTTTATAACTACCACCAAAAATAGACGCTAAAGATACAGAAAATAAATGAAAATACATGATTGTAGATTAGGTGACAATTTTAGGATACCTATAGAGTAGTCACATACAATAAAAGACACACAGCTAAATTTGAATTTCAGGAAAACAGCAGATATTTATTTAGTATATGTCACGAGCTAAACTGTGTTCCCTCCAAATTCATGCACTGAAGTTCTATCCCCCTCTGCATCTTAGTGTGACTGTATTTGGTGATGTGCGTGTGTGCTCAGTCGCTTAGTCATGTGGGGCTTGATCGACCCCATGGACCGTAGCCCACCAGGCTCCTCTGTCCATGGGGTTCTCAAGGCAAAAATACTGCAGTGGGTTACCATTCCCTTCTCCAAGGGATCTTCCTGACCCTTTTTATCGAACCCATGTCTCTTGTGTCTCCTGCGTTGGCAAGCAGATTCTATACCCTTGTGGCACCTGGGGTACTCTTGCCTGAAAAATCCCATGGACGGAGGAGCCTGGAAAGGTGCAGTCCATGGGGTCGCTGAGGGTCGGACATGACTGAGCCACTTCACTTTCACTTTTGACTTTCATGCATTGGAGAAGGAAATGGCAACCCACTCCAGTGTTCTTGACTGGAGAATCCCAGTGAGGAGCCTGGTAAGCTGCCATCTATGGGGTCACACAGAGTCGAACATGACTGAAGTGACAGCACCAGCACCAGCAGTGCCACCTGGGAGGCCCGTTTTTGAAGATAGATACTATAAAAAAACGTAATTAAGTTAAAATGATGTTATTAGGATAGGCCAGTATCACTGGTGTTCTTATGAGAAGAGGACATTTGGACATTGATATGTACAGAAGGAAGACATGTACAAACACAGGGAGAAGATGGCCACTGACAAGCCAAGGAGAGAGACCCCAGAAAAAAAACCAACCCTGCCAACCTTGCCTCAGAGCTCCGGCTCCCAAAGTATGAGAAAATAAATTTCAGTCGTTTAATCACACAATCTGTGATATTTTGTTTTGAAAGCCCTTACAAGTGAATATAGTATACTTTATTCACTCAGTTTGGCAATTGTAATTATGAAAAGTTGTAATTTGATACAGTGAAGGCAATGCTTTCAAAGAACCAGGTAAGAACATTAACTATTATTTTTTTGTCATTAACATTCATGCTTGTATCCAGATTCTAACCACCTTTCATGAAGGGGAGAACTCAGTGTTTTAATTTACTTACATTTTGTATTTGCAATTACATTAAGGATAGTTCCATGGACAAAATTCAACTAAAGTTCCTATTTTCAATACTTAATATAATTCCATACTTTCTGAATGTAAGATACAATCTTTTAGGACCTCTGCAACCTCAAATTTCTGGGATTTTATAGTATGGACCTAAAGGGGAAAAAACCACTCACTTTATTCATTTCTTTATTTGTCACATTATTCCTTATTCTTTTAAATTCACTATTTTCCTGTTCATAATATGGCTATGTTAGTCTCAGTTGGGTCCAACTCTGCAATTCCATGGACTATAGCCCGCCAGGCTACTCTGTCCATGGAACTCTCCAGGCAAGAATACTGGAGTGGTTATCCATTCCCTTCTCCAGGGGATCTTCCTGACACAAGGATCAAATCCTGGTTTCCCACTTTGTAAGCAGATTCTTAACTGTCTGAGACACTAAGGAGGCCCTTTGTTCATAATAGGCTTTAGTTTTTTTAAGGAAATATATAATATGTAAGAGAAGAAAGTAGAAAATAAAAATTATTATTTCTACCACCTGAAAATAATAATTTTAACATGTTTTTGATCATTTCCTTCTCTTAATTTCATTGTATTCAATGAATTTTAAGTGGTCTGTGTGTATGTGTGTGTGTATGCATGTATAGGTGAGTATACATCCCCTTTGAACACCTCCTACACATAAACTCCTATTATGTGGAACCATCTATAATGAGAGTATAAAACCTTTAACAGTTTTATCTTTTGTAGTGGCCAAGAGAATTAACTTTTAAGGTTTCCAACTGCAGGGAGAAAAGTCACTATGCAGCCCAGGAAGTAGGCTTTTAATTCCATCACATGATTGGCATCAAGGCTGTGCTTCCCTCTGGCTGCTCTTAGCTGATAATTAAGCATGGCACTACTGTGAAGGCAAGCCAATTTCTGGGGATCATGACCCTTTCATGGGCAACTTTGGTGCAAGCACTCCCCAGTGGCCTTGCTGAATGTTCCTTAGACTTGTACTATAGCCAAGATGCTTCTGCCCAATTTATTTTCTTCCTTTCCTCCCCTCTCCTTTCCTGTTTCCCTTCTTTTCTTCTTTTTCCCTCCCTGCTTTCCTTCCTACTCTCTTTCCTTTAGTGTCCTATTTTCCACAGGCCTCAAATATCACAAAGGTCACTGCCAAACCACTTCAGGGGTATAAACTTATTACTGGAAACACAAAGGTGAAGAAGGCAGATAAGGTCCTCATAAAACAGTTCATATTCTAATTAGAAGAAATAGACAATAAATGCATAAGTACATATAAATATGTCAAAATGCTAGATAACGGTAAATGCTATGGGTAATATTATGGTAATTGACAAGGAATCAATTATAGGTTGGGTAAGTAAGGAAAAAGTCTCAATAAATGGCAGTTAAGGGAGATTTTCCTAACTGGAAATAGCCCTAGTAAGCAGCCTTGTGAAGGTCAAGGGAAAATCTTCCAACTCAAAGATAAGGGAAAAATTTAGGTTGATAAGCTAAAGACAGAAATGAAGTCAGTAAGAACTGAGGTTAGAGACATGATAAGGAACAGGACCAAGGAAACCTTTAAAAAACAATGTATTATATTTGGACATAAACCAGGATAATATGTCTGGATATGTGATGAGAATCACTGGAGGATTTTAAGAAAAGGAATTTTAGGATATGATTTATATTTTAAAAGACCATGCTATTTGAAGAGAGATAATCAGAGGTAATAATAATATAAAAATTTAGAAGCCTATTCTACTATTCTAATAGTTCAGAAAAGAAATAGTGATGATTTCACCTGTAGCAACAGAAAAAAAAAAAAAAGGTGAAAGTTAGTTACACAGTTGTGTCTGACTCTTCACGATCCCATGGACTGTAGCCTGCCCATCTCCTCTGTCCATGGAATTCTCCAGGCATGAGTACTGGAGTGGGTTGCCATTTCCTTCTCCAGGGGATCTTCCTGAATCAAGGATCGAACCCAGCTCTCCTTCATGCAGGCAGATTCTTTACCAACTGAGCCACTAAGATGGTCTAGTTTAGGATGAACTTTGGAATAAACTTGCTGATGGACTGGATACAAGAAATGGAGGAAGCGTTATCATGGACAATGTCAATATACAGTGTTTACAAACTGGGTGAATAGGCTTACAGTGGTCCTGCTAACAGCAACTGAGGTGGATAATATGTGTGTATGTATTGGATACATTTTCCACCCTTGATACACAAAAAGATATGTACTTGTGCCCAGGCACATGATTTGTGGCAGAGGGAGACTGCTGCCCAGGTAGAAGGTAAATATCAGTGAAAGGGTCCCATAACAAGAGAGGTGGTGTGTGTTCATAGCAGAATGGAGACAACATGAAAGCTGCCCAGTGTCCTTTGGCCCCAGGACAAGCTTCAGAGCTCAAGAATACACTGCTAGATTGGTAGATGGCTGGCATTGAAGTACATCTGTTGAAATTGGCTTTACTGACAGGAGATGCTCCTGTGTGTATAGCTTGTTCTGCCCCACCAGTGTAGTTCAGTTCAGTTCAGTTGCTCAGAAGTGGCTGAATCTTTGAGACCCTATGGACTGCAGCACACCAAGCTTCCCTGTCCATCACCAATTCCTGGAGTTTACTCAAACTCATGTCCATTGAGTTGATGAAGCCATCCAACCATCTCATTGTCTGTCATACCCTTCTCCTCACATCTTCGATCTTACCCAGTATAATGGTCTTTTCCAATGAGTCAGTTTTTTGAATCAGGTATTGGAGCTTCAGCTTCAGCATCAGTCCTTCCAATGAATACTCAGGACTGATCACTTTTAGCATTGACTGGTTTGATCTCCTTGCACTACAGGAGACTATCAAGAGTCTTCTCCAACACCACAGTTCAAAAGCATCAATTCTTCTGCACTCAGATTTCTTTCTAGTCCAACTCTCACATCCATACATGACTACTGGAAAAACTATAGCTTTGACTACACGTACTTTTGTGGGCAATGTAATGTCTCTGCTTTTTAATATGCTATCTAGGTCGGTCATAACTTTTCTTCCAAGAAGTAAGCATCTTTTAATTTCATGGCTGCACCATCTGCAGTGATTTTGGAGCCCCCCCAAATAAAGTCTCTCACTGATTCCATTGTTTCCCCTTCTATTTGCCATGAAGTGATGGGACCAGATGCCATGATCTTGATTTTCTGAATGTTGAGTTTTAAGCCAGCTTTTTCACTCTCCTCTTTCACTTTCATCAAGAGGCTCTTTAGTTCTTCATTTCTGCCATAAGGGTCGTGTCATCTGTGTATATGAGGTTATTGATATTTCTCCCAGCAATCTTGATTTCAGCTTGTGGTTCATCCAGCCCAGCCTTTCTCATGATGTACTCTGCATATAATTTAAATAAGCAGGGTGACAATATATAGCCTTGACCACTCCTTTCCCAATTTGGAACTAGTCTTTTGTTCCATGTCCAGTTCTAACTGTTGCTTCTTGACCTGCATATAGATTTCTCAGGAGGCAGGTTAAAAGAAAAATAAATGCAGAAAGGCAAAATGTTTGTCTGGGGAGGCATTACAAATAGTTGAGAAAAGAAGGGAAGCTAAATGTGAAGGAGAAAAGGAAAGATACACCCACCAGTGTAAGCCATGAGCAAATCTTTCAACCACAGGAGAAGGAAAATCAACACGGAAGAAGAATTGACTGATTGGAAGGAAGGGGACCATGTTACTCATCACAGCATCTCTAAACATAACATAAAATATATAATCAACAGTTTGTGATAAATATAGCATTAAGTAAAGTATTAGATATGATAGATCACAAACCACCTTCTACCACTAATATATTTATAAAATCAGAACTCTTATTATAGTCAGGTTAAAATAATTTCATCAGTTGTTAATCAGAAAGTAACTGATGATGTACTATTAATAGTTATGACATGTCATGGGCAAAATCAGTCATATGAAGCCCATATCAATGTATTCAGTTATTAGCTGCCTTGGATTGTTTGCATTGCTATCACCACATATACTTTTTAATTTAAATTAGTAAAACCCAACATTATTTTAAATGTTTTCCAAAAGTCACAGCATGGTGCATTATTATAAGAAGTATAAACTTGGAGAAGATTGCAACTAAAGCTTGAAGGTATTTTTAAATCTTTTATAAGCAGGTCTTCACTGATAGCTCAGTTGGTAAAGAATCTGCCTGTAATGTAGGAGACCCTGATTAGATTCTTGGGTCAGGAAGATCTGCTAGAGAAGGGATAGGCTACTCACTCCAGGATTCTTGGGCTTCCCTTGTGGTTCAGCTGGAAAAGAATTCACCTGCAATCTAGGAGACCTGGGTTTAATCCCAGGGTTGGGAAGATCCCCTGGAGAAGGGAAAGGCTAACCCCTCCAGTATTCTGTCCTGGATAATTCCATGGATCGTACAGTCCATGAGGTAGCAAAGAATCAGACACAACTGAGCAACTTTCACTTTATAGTAGATCCCAGAAAAATTATGGCTAGAAGGCTGTGTCTAGCAAGAGCATAATTTTTATACTGAATATCCATCAAAAGTCTCTGGATGACTCTCAACACAGATATTTAACTTTTAAGAATATGTAACAATTAATGGAATAAAGTAAAACTCTATTTCACCACAGGAAATGCAAACAAAATCCTAGCATTGATCACCTGCTTTGAAGATACATTTTGCATTTTAAAGAAACTAAAGAATTCAAGGCGGTGAACATGGTATAGAAAATAAAACCCCTCACTGTGAAATCTCAGGTAATTCAGACAATTATAAAAACTTAAGAATTGAATAAAGCTTAGACTTAATTTTATCATGATACTTATGAGAGACATTTTATATAATAGTAGATAAAGAGTTATTGTTTAGTTGCTAAGTCATATCTGCCTCTTTTGATCCCATGGACTGTAGCCCACTAGTCTCTCTGTCCATGGGATTATCCAGGCAAGACTACTGGAGTGGGTTGCCATTTCCTTCTCCAGGTGATATTCTCAGTCCAAGGATTGAACTCTCATCTCTGCATTTTCAGATGGATTCTTTACCACTGGATCACCAGGGAAGCCCAGTAGATAAAGATAGCTTACTGTTATTTGTGAAATTTAGGATGAAGTTAGGGATATTACATATAATATTTCTATTTGATTGAATAAGAACTACTTACATAAAATAAAGATATTACTATTTATACAAATTAAAATATTATTTAAATATAACAGGTTCTACAATACCTAGGATTTAAACAATGATGATTCTTGACCTAGCAAAACTACTATGAAATCCTTATGTGATTGGGAGCAACGGACTTCATCTTTCGGAACTAAGTTCTTCATTTATACCTTCTAGATGGCTTATTCCACAGATTGATAATGAAATTAATGAATTTGAACACTAAACACACTTGCAGAAAAGAGTAATTATTTAAACATTTCTGATTATTAATCCTATGGTAGCATCTAGAATGTAGTGTAATTTTCTTCTTAATATTCATTTATTTAATGAAGTAATCCAAACTTTAATAAAAAATGTTCTTCATGAAATATAATAAAGTCATTTTCTTTTAAAATTAAAAACAGACTGTAAACTTTATTTTTCCTGATATAGCACTTTGAATAAATAGTTTATTTCCTGTTTATACTGCTTTTCTCATTGTATATATTTCTGGCACTTCCACTCTCTCATCAACATTATGAACATAATTATAAAGGTTGCATAGTACTGTATTATATAGATGAGAAAACATGTTTAAATAATGTCTTGCTGTTAGATATAGATATTGCTTTTAATATTTACTCTTAATAACACTACTACAGTGAACGTTGATACAGATAAATGTGTGTGTATGTGTGTGTGTTCAATTCCTTCGGAAAATCAACAAGAATGTTATTGTGTCAAAATACATGAGCATTTATAAGACTTTTGATACACACTACCCCATTCTCCACAGAAAGTCTGTTGGAGTTTATGGTGCCACCTGTATTATGGGGGATGGGGCAGTGGGGGGCGGTTTCTGTTGGTGTATCCTCATTGTGCCACTGTTATTACCTGTGTTACCTTGGTGTGTCTTCATTGTGCCACTGTTATTAACTGTGTTACCTTGGAGATACATTACATTCTCTAATTTCCTTGTTTGTAAAAGAAAATAAGTACCTCCTACTCCAACCCAGTCATCATGGTCACTATATGAAATTATGTAGTAATAAATCCCACCCCTCTGCTCTTTCTGCTATATGCCCCTTCTCTTTTAGAAATCCAATCTATTTTACTGGCTTTACACACATCACCTTTTTCACTAAGCTGCTGGCTCCCAATTGTCTCACTGAAATTCTTCTCTGTTTGAAATTGTTTCCTGGATATGTTCTTTTGAATATTTTGTGGTCACATGAAATCCTAAAACCCAATTGCTTCATCTGTTCATCTTAGTTTTGTTTTCTCTTTCCATAGAGCAGTTAAATTCCCAGGAGGTAACACAAACAATAAAGTTATCTTTAACTCATTCTCTGATTATATCTAATGCATATTCTTTTTCTTACTAAATATTCATGATATGTGTTTTCTGAAATATCTCTCATATATGCTGGTAGAGTCCCTGTGTCACCAGTGTTATCCAGGGTTTCATGGTCTCATGTTTGAATGTGGCAGCTCTTTTCTAAGTGAGCAATCATAATTGATTCTCATTCTATATATTTATAGCTTTCATTTATTTATACATTGCCAATTCAAAAAAAGATGTGTATTATTTTATCTCTTAGAAAAAATAAAATTGAAAAAGATAAGTAAGGACAAGTGTGGAATAATGAATACTTTCGGGTGTTACACATGATTTTTTTTTTCCAAAAAATCTAGGCTAAAAGTGAAACTTTTAGATCTGAGGACAACATTTAGCTTTGAGTTATCTCCCAGACTCAAATATCTTCCAATTCACTCTGCACATAGCTTCAGGACAGAAAACTACCAGAAATGTGGCAAGTAATATTTCTTTTAACTATTGTTTCCTTTGTGTCACTCCCAGGGTAAAAATCTTCAATGATTCCCCTGTTCTATCGCAGGGGTCTAAACTGTCTAATGTTAAAACCGTTTATAATTTTTTTCACACAATATATCTAATTTAATTGCCTACACACGACCATTATATGCTATTCTTGTCAATGTCCCTTTTTATCAAATGAGAGTACCATACAATTTCTTGTTTTCACTTATTTGATTTGTCACTCACACTAGAATTCCTTTCATTTCCACTTTTTTTTAACTCTTTATATTTCAACATCTTTCTCAGTTCCTCCTAGCTTCAAAAAATGCTAACATTATTCAAGCTTCCATTGATTCCTTTCTGCAATTGTTGATTCATTATATATATTTTAAGATCTATTTATTATAATTTAATTCCTGATACATAATAACAGCAAGTCAAATGACTTTTGCAAAAAACATTCTATTGAATATATGAATTGTGCATGCATATTACATAATAGGATATATAAAAAAGCATGATACATGAAAACATTCATATATATATGTTCAAAAATTTAAAAATACATAAATATATAAAATTATAAGCCATAATTTAAACCTGAAATTAAGAATACAGGTACTATGATAGCTTAGAATATAGATAACTATTCTTAGAGACGATATAAAAGTTTCTAAATGCTCTGTGTTTTTTCTTCCCCCACACCACTGGCTTTTGAGCTGAACTTTATCAAAACTTCTGTGTCTTATGGTATTTAGGCACAATTCAAAGTACAAGATAGGTGCTTAATACGCTTACAGTTTGATTATATTATGAAAGTAAAACAAATGCATATATTTCTGTTTTAATTTACTTAGAAACTAAAATTACTTTCAGAACCACATTTAAGATAATAGTGGTATTGATACTACTCAAAAGGTTACCTTCTGTGGAGTTAAATTTATGAGACCTATGCATTCAAAATGATTCCAAGAGGAGCTTATTGTACAAAAGAAGAATTACACTTTATAAGGGAGGCCTGGTCTGATTCTCTGGAAGGACTTGAGTGGATTTTGTTGGAAATGTAGAGTACACATATCAATTTAATTTGGATCAATTAAGATACTAGAAGAATGATAAACATTATATTTGTGAAAACAGAAGCTTGAGCTGATTAACAGATGACCAGAATGCTTAATATGTTAGAAAAAGAACATCTCTTAGTCGGAAAAAAAAAAAAAAGTTTGAAATTGCAGAGTTACTGGACAGAGATGAGATAGAGATGATAAAAATGAACTAGGAAAGTAGTGGAGTGTAGAGTCCCAAGGTGTGACAATACCAGTAAACAGAGAACCAAAATGATTAAAGAATACTAGTCTGAATTAAAAGAAGATAGAGATGTTAGTAAATTTATAATACCTTATATAATATGGTGTACTCTGTTAAGACATACCTTTGTTTAATTTAAGTGAGAAAGAAGTATAATTAGGATATACTAATTATAGGATTAGGATAATAATCCTAATCATTATAACAATTAGGATTATTTTTTAAAAATGATTGGTGTTCAGCTTTTGAAGAAGTTGCCATACTTAATATGTTTATTGTGAAATATTGGCTCTATTAGAACCATGTACTAAAAGTATTCCCAATTAACTCTGAGACAGCCATACATGAAAAATGGAAAGAAAGGTAGTTGTTGATAATAAAAATGGAAAGGAAACAATTTCTATACATTTCCAGAAAAGATTAATCAGTCAAGTTGTATTGATTTTAATGTGTTTGAGTCAGAATGCAAATTATAGGAGAAATTTTGCCATGTTGTCACAAAAGTAAAGATCATGCTTATCTAGAGTTCAATTTTAAATTAATTTTTAGTGTTTGAGAATTTGAGAATAATGTTAAGGGTGTGTGCCTTTATCTAACATGTGCAAAAATGACATATTAAAACTCAATAATTTTAAAAAGAATAACTCAATAAAGGGAACTTCCCCGGTGGTGCTAGTGATAAAGAACCTGCCTGCCAGTGAAGGAGACAAAAGAGACGTGGGTTTGATCCTTGGGTCAGGAAGATTCCCTGGAGGAGGGCATGGGAACTCACTCCAGTTTCTTGCCTGGAGAATCCCCATGGATAGAGTAGCCTGGTGGGCTACAGTTCATAGGGTCACAAAGAGTTGGAGATGACTGAAGCAACTTAGCATACATGCACTCAACTCAATGAAAAATGAACAAAGTATCTAAATAGACATTTCTCCAAAGAAGATAAATAAATGGCTAAAAAGCAAGTGAAGAGAAGCTCAATGTCATTAGCCATCAGGGAAATGCAAATCAAAACCACAATAAGATAGCACTTCCTAGCCACTCTGAAGGTTAGAAAAGATTGATAATCACATATGTTGGCAATGATGTGGAGAAACTGAATCTCTCATAAACTACTGGTAGGAATGTAAAATGAATCAGCCATGTTGAAAAACATCCTGGCAGTTCCTCACATGGTTAAACTATTTGACTGAGGACTTTCACTGCTAGATACAGAAAGACCCAAGACAACAGAAAGCATATGTTCTGGCAAAAATGTCCTTATGAAGAGTCATATCATTCAGAGTAGCCAAAAAGTGGGGGAAAACAAAGAGCCTAGTAACCAGTGAAATGATAAAATATGGTATGCCTACATAACAGAATATTATTCAGCAATAAAAAAACAAAGTACTGATATATGCTACAACATGGATGGACCTTGAAAATATTATTTTTAGTGAAAAAAAATCCAGTCACAAAGAACCACAAATTATGGAATTCCACATGTGAAATGTCCAGAATAGGAAAAATCTGCAGACAGAAAGTAGGTTAGTGGTTGCCTATGACTGCAATGCCAAAGAATGCTCAAACTACCGCACAATTGCACTCATCTCACATGCTAGTAAAGTAATGTTCAGAATTCTCCAAGCCAGGCTTCAGCAATACATGAAGCGTGAACTTCCTGATGTTCAAGCTGGTTTTAGAAAAGGCAGAGGAACCAGAGATCAAATTGCCAACATCCGCTGGATCATGGAAAAAGCAAGAGAGTTCCAGAAAAAACATCTATTTCTGCTTTCTTGACTATGCCAAAGCCTTTGACTGTGTGGATCACAATAAACTGTGGAAAATTCTGAGAGAGAAGGGAATACCAGACTACCTGACCTGTCTCTTGAGAAACTTATATGCAGGTCAGGAAGCAAAAGTTAGAACTGGACATGGAACAACAGACTGGTTTCAAACAGGAAAAGGAGTAAGTCAAGGCTGTATATTGTCACCCTGCTTATTTAACTTCTATGCAGAGTACATCATGAGAAACGCTGGACTGGAAGAAACACAAGCTGGAATCAAGATTGCTGGGAGAAATATCAATAACCTCAGATATGCAGATGACACCACCCTTATGGCAGAAAGTGAAGAGGAACTAAAAAGCCTCTTGGTGAAAGTGAAAGAGGAGAGTGAAAAAGTTGGCTTAAAGCTCAACATTCAGAAAACAAAGATCATGGTATCTAGTCCCTTCACTTCATGGGAAATAGATGGGTAAACAGTGGAAACAGTGTCAGACTTTATTTTTTTGGTCTCCAAAATCACTGCAGATGGTGAGTGCAACCATGAAATTAAAAGACCCTTACTCCTTGGAAGAAAAGTTATGACCAACTTAGATAGCATATTCAAAAGCAGAGACATTACTTTGCTGACTAAGGTCCGTGTAGTCAAGGCTATGGTTTTTCCAGTAGTCATGTATGGATGTGAGAGTTGGACTGTGAAGAAGTCTGAGTGCCGAAGAATTGATGCTTTTGAACTGTGGTGTTGGAGAAGACTCCTGAGAGTCCCTTGGACTGCAAGGAGATCCAACCAGTCCATTCTGAAGGAGATCAGCCCTGGGATTTCTTTGGAAGGAATGATGCTAAAGCTGAAACTCCAGTACTTTTGCCACCTCATGCGAAGAGTTGACTCATTGGAAAAGACTCTGATGCTGGGAGGGATTAGGGTCAGGAGGAGAAGGGGACGACCGAGGATGAGATGGCTGGATGGCATCACAGACCCGATGGACATGAGTCTGAGTGAACTCTGGGAGTTGGTGATGGACAGGGAAGGCCTGGCGTGCTGCGATTCATGGGGTTGCAAAGAGTCGGACACGACTGAGTGACTGAACTGAACTGATGACTGGGGAAGGTGAGGGGTTGTGGAGAAAGAGCTAGGGACAGCTGGGATGTTGGGGGGTTGGTAAAAAAAATGTTCTAAATTGATTATGGTGATGTATACACAACTCTGTACTAAAATAATTGAAAGTTATACTTTAAATGGATGTTTGTATAGTATTTGAATTATATCTATACATCATTACAAGTTGTTTGCATAAATAAAAGAAATTACATAAAAAATAATTATATCCTATCAGATTTGACATCAGCATTACAATTTAGAGTACACTGTTTACGTAACATCAGAGAAAATGGTAATCACTGAAGAACCAGTGATCCTGTCACTCTAAACAGTTATAATATTATTAAAATGGCTCCACAGTATCCCAGTTAATTTAATCGTAAGCAAAACAAGAAATGCCCATAGCTGTCCATAAAAGTATGTATTTACCGTGTTTTCTTTTTTCTTTTCTCCTGTACTTTATGGTTGATTAGAAGTTCCATTTTCTATATCTGTTTTTCCTAGAGTTTGCTTATATTTTTAATATGCAACCATTCATTACTTAATACATATTGAAATTAAACAGATTTGGTATTCTTTCACTTAGAAATAAAAGATTTTGAGTAATTTCATATCTCACTGGACTTCATCAATACACATTGATGTCAGTTGCAAATTCATTCAGTACAGTTCAGTTCAGTCACTCAGTCATGTCACACTCTTTGCAGCCCCATGAATCACAGCATGCCAGGCCTCCCTGTCCATCACCAACTCCCAGAGTTCACTCAGACTCACATCCATCGAGTCAGTGATGCCATCCAGCCATCTCATCCTCTATCATCCCATTCTCCTCCTGCCCCCAATCCCTCCCAGCATCAGAGTCTTTTTCAATGAGTCAAACTCTTCGCATGAGGTGGCTAAAGTACTGGAGTTTCAGCTTTAGCATCATTCCTTCCAAACAACAACCAGGGCTGATCTCTTTTAGAATGGACTGATTGGATCTCCTTGCAGTCCAAGGGACTCTCAAGAGTCTTCTCCAACACCACAGTTCAAAAGCATCAATTTTTCGGTGCTCAGCCTTCTTCACAGTCCAACTCTCACATCCATACATGACCACCGGAAAAACCAAAGTCTTGACTAGATGGAACTTTGTTGGCAAAGTAATGTCTCTGCTTTTCATTATGCTATCTAGGTTGATCATAACTTTCCTTCCAAGGAGTAAGCATCTTTTAATTTAATGGCTGCAATCACCACTGCAGTGATTTTGGAGCCCCCCCCAAAAAAAAAAAAAAAAAAAAAAAAAAAAA
>NW_024070187.1:50320328-50320887 GCF_014754425.2 Oryx dammah
CAGGCCTCCCTGTCCATCACCAACTCCCAGAGTTCACTCAGACTCACGTCCATCGAGTCAGTGATGCCATCCAGGCATCTCATCCTCTATCATCCCATTCTCCTCCTGCCCCCAATCCCTCCCAGCATCAGAGTCTTTTTCAATGAGTCAAACTCTTCGCATGAGGTGGCTAAAGTACTGGAGTTTCAGCTTTAGCATCATTCCTTCCAAACAACAACCAGGGCTGATCTCTTTTAGAATGGACTGATTGGATCTCCTTGCAGTCCAAGGGACTCTCAAGAGTCTTCTCCAACACCACAGTTCAAAAGCATCAATTTTTCGGTGCTCAGCCTTCTTCACAGTCCAACTCTCACATCCATACATGACCACTGGAAAAACCAAAGTCTTGACTAGATGGAACTTTGTTGGCAAAGTAATGTCTCTGCTTTTCATTATGCTATCTAGGTTGATCATAACTTTCCTTCCAAGGAGTAAGCATCTTTTAATTTAATGGCTGCAATCACCACTGCAGTGATTTTGGAGCCCCCCCCAAAAAAAAAAAAAAAAAAAAAAAAAAAAA
>NW_024070187.1:50320987-50367983 GCF_014754425.2 Oryx dammah
GAAGTGATGGGACTGGATGCCATGATCTTCGTTTTCTGAATGTTGAGCTTAAGCCAACTTTTTCACTCTCCTCTGTCACTTTCATCAAGAGGCTTTTTAGTTCCTCTTCACTTTCTGCAAGAAGGGTGGTGTCATCTGCATATCTGACGTTTCTGATATTTCTCACATCAATCTTGACTCCAGCTTGTGCTGCTTCCAGCCCAGCGTTTCTCATGATGTACTCTGCATAGAAGTTAAATAAGCAGGGTGACAATATACAGACTTGACATAATCATTTTCAGATCTAGTCCCTTAAATCTACTTCTCACTTCCACTGTATAATCATAAGGAATTGGATTTAGGTCATATCTGAATGGTCTAGTGGTTTTCCCTACTTTTTTCCATTTAAGTCTGAATTTGCCAAGAAGGAGTTCATGATCTGAGCCACAGCCAGCTCCTGGTCTTGTTTTTGCTGACTGTATAGAATATCTCCATCTTTGGCTTCAAAGAATATAATCCAGCTGATTTTGGTATTGACCATCTGGTGATGTCCATGTGTAGAGTATTCTCTTGTGTAGTTGGAAGAGGTTTTGCTATGACCAGTGCATTTTCTTGGCAAAACTCTATTAGTCTTTGCCCTGCTTCATTCCGCATTCCAAGGCCAAATTTGTCTGTTATTTCAAGTGTTTCTTGACTTCCTACTTTTGCATTCCAGTCCCCTATAATGAAAAGGACATCTTTTTTGGGTGTTAGTTCTAAAAGGTCTTGAAGATCTTCGTAGAACAGTTCAACTTCAGCTTCTTCAGCATTACTGGTTGGGGCATAGACTTGGATTACTGTGATATCGAATAGTTTGCCTTGGAAAGGAACAGAGATCATTCTGTCATTTTTGAGATTGCATCCAGGTACTGCATTTCGGACTCTTTTGTTGACCATGATGGCTACTCCATTTCTTCTGAGGGATTCCTGCCCACAGTAGTAGATATATTGGTCATCTGAGTTAAATTCACCCATTCCATTCCATTTTAGTTCGCTGATTCCTAGAATGTCGATGTTCACCCTTGCCATCTCCTGTTTGACCACTTCCAATATGCCTTGATTCATGGACCTGACATTCCAGGTTCCTATGCAATATTGTTCTTTACAGCTTCGGACCTTGCTTCTATACCAGTCATATCCACAGCTGGGTGTTGGAGATTACGAGTGAAATGACACAAAACAAGACACACACACAAGAGACAGACACTCTGGCCAGAGGAAAAAGAACTGCACAAGCAAGCTTGCGGTTTACTTTTATATAGCCCCCATGGGCAGAATTCCAGACTATATGACCAAACTTTTTCAGTACAGCGCATGTGCATAAATGTTATCGTACAGCAAAAGCGAGTGAAATTCCGGCCTACCACAGAGTCTGTCCAGAGCCCTTATCACAAGAAGGGAATGTTCCCTCGTTTGCAAGGGACCATTAATCTCAAGGCTGTGTCCATCTCCTTGGCAGAACATCGTCTGCAAACAGTACATCTCCACTTTCCCTATTGTGGCCGCATTAACCCTTCAGCTGGGTATTGTTTTTGCTTTGGCTCCATCCCTTCATTCTTTCTGGAGTTATTTCTCCACTGATCTCCAGTAGCATTTTGGGCACCCACTGACCTGGGGAGTTCCTCTTTTAGTATCCTATCATTTTGCCTTTTCATACTGTTCATGGGGTTCTCAAGGCAAGAATACTGAAGTGTTTTCCATTCCCTTCTCCAGGGGACCACATTCTGTCAGACCTCTCCATCATGACCCGCCTACCCTCACAGGGCATGGCTTAGTTTCTTTGAGTTAGACAAGGCTATGGTCCTAGTGTGATTAGATTGGCTAGTTTTCTATGATTATGGTTTCAGTGTGTCTGCCCTCTGATGCCCTCTTGCAACACCTACCATCTTACTTGGGTTTCTCTTACCTTGGACATGGGTATGAAAAGGCAAAATGATGGGATACTGAAAGAGAACTCCCCAGGTTGGTAGGTGCCCAATATGCTACTGGAGATCAGTGGAGAAATAACTCCAGAAAGAATGAAGGGATGGAGCTAAAGCAAAAACAATATGCAGTTGTGGATGTGACTGGTGATAGAAGCAAGGTCTGATGCTATAAAAAAACAATATTGCATAGAAACCTGGAATGTTAGGTCCATGAAGTGAAGTGAAGTGAAGTCACTCAGCCATGTCTGACTCTTTGCGACCCCACAGACTGTAGCCTACCAGGCTTCTCAGTCCATGGGGTTTTCCAGGCAAGAGTACTGGAGTGGGTTGCCATTTCTTTCTCCAGGGGATCATCTTCCCAACTCAGGGATCAAACCCAGGTCTCCCGCATTGGAGGCAGATTCTTTACCCACTGAGCCACCAGGGAAGCCAGTTAGGTCCATGAACCAAGGCAAATTGGAAGTGGTCAAACAGGAGATGGCAAGAGTGAACTTCGACATTTTAGGAATCAGCGAACTAAAATGGACTGGAATGAGTGAATTTAACTCAGATGACCATTATATCTACTACTAGGGACAGGAATCCCTCAGAAGAAATGGAGCAGCCATCATGGTAAACAAAAGAGTCTGAAATGCAGTACTTGGATGCAATCTCAAAAACGACAGAATGATCTCTGTTCATTTCCAAAGCAAACCATTCAATATCACAGTAATCCAATGTATGCCCCAAGCAGTAATGCTGAAGAAGCTGAAGTTGAACGGTTCTATGAAGACCAACTAGACCTTTTAGTACTAACACCCCCAAATTCATTAATAATTCATAATCATTAATAAATTATATTTTATTATGTGTGTATTTGTATATTATGTATTAATAATAAATTCAGTTTATTATTAACATTTAGACAAAATGTATCTTAACTTCATTTTATGTCACACTTTGACAATATTTTCTCATTTTTCCTCTATTAAATATTGCTGATAAAAACACAATACTGCTTATTTTCAGGCCTCCCAGGTTACTCTAGTCATAAAAAGTCTGCCTGCCAATGTAGGAGATGCCAGAAATGCAAGTTTGATCTCTGGGTTGGAAAGATCCCTGGAGGAAGAAATGACAACCCACTCCAGTATTCTTGCCTGGAAAATTGCATGGTCAGAGGAGCCTGGCAGCCTACCATCTGTGGGGTCACAGAGGGTCTGACACGACTATGCCCACACCCACACACAAATCACTACTCATTCTCATTTCATTCTTGGTAATTTGTCTTTACATTATGTTATGTCAGGAATCTTATTATTAGTCTCAACGTTTACAAGATTCACTGCAGTGTGTCAGTATGTGTTTTTCTTTTTCCCTTTTTTCTTATTTTCAATTACTTAGGCAGTACTTACCAAGTTTTCTTGTATGAGAAATTTCACTTTTTCAGTTCTAGAAAATTCTTCACTATCTTTCTTCCAACTATTTTTGCTTTTTCTTCTGAAAAGTCTTATAACTATTGATACTCTGACTCATTGGACATCACTTGATTTAATCTGTACGTATATTTGTATTGCATTCTGGGATAATGCCTCAGTTTGCTCATTGGTCACCAACTGTCTCATCAGTGATGTCTATTCAGCTAATTTGCCTCATAGTTTTAATTTCAAAAGCTATACCTTATTTTAAAGAATTATTTATAGTTTATTATACTGTTCCTTCTTTGTCATATTTTTCTTTTATATTATAATCTGCATTTATTGCTTCAAGAAAATAATTCCATTCTTTGTCTTTCTAAATTTTTGTTTGAAAATCTGTTCATGTTGTTGTAGTAAGTATTTTTCTTTGAGTGTACATTCTCCCATTTCTTTAAATTTATTTTTATTGAAGTATATTTGATTTATAATGTTGTATTAGTTTCTAGTATACAACAAAGTGAATCTGTTACATGTAAATTCTTTTCATATTGTTTAAAATATAGTTTATTGTCAGATGTTGAATATAATTCCCTGTGCTATACAGTAAGATATTGTCATCTATCCATTCTATATAAAATATTTTGCATCTGCTAATCCAAACTCCTGATCTATCCATCCTTCTCTCCTTTGGTGATCACGTCTGTTCTCTATGCCTGAGTCTATTTCTGTTTATATAAACAAGTTCATTTATGTCATATTTTATATTCACCATGTAAATGATATAATATGGGTATTTGTCTTTCTTTTTCTGACTTACTTCACTTATGATAATCTCTAGGTCTATCCATGTTGCTGTAAATGATATTATTTCATTCTTTTTATGGTTGTGTAATATTCCATTGTTTATATGTGCCAGATTTTCTTTACTGATTTATCTGTCAATGGACATTTAGGTTAATAACATACTTGGCTATTGTAAATAGTGCTACTTGAAACAGGGGTACATGTATTCATTTGTTGAATTATTTTTTCCTTTCTTTCATCATTGATCTTCCTCAAATTCTTCCGTTTTGCAACATAATTACACTTGAATTTGAAATTTTGGCAGTTTCAAACTCCTATTTAATTGTGAATAGAAGTGTCTTCCTTAATTTCTGATGAAGACTAATTGATCATAGCACCATAATATTTGAATATCTTCCACAGTGGCTTCACCAAATGGATTTAAATTTGCTTATGGGTACAGAAGACCTTTGTAAGAAATGAAAATAAGATTTAACACTTTCTTGGAGACTTCATAAAATAATCAGGACATGAAGAGAAATAACTCTGACAACAAAGCACCAATATCCAGAGTGTATTGATTACATTCTGTTTGAATGTTTTATTTTTGTTTACACTAAAGAACAACAATGCAAAGAGTGTCTTGTTTTAAAAAACATTTACATTCAGATATTAACCATTTATATTTGCTCCACACTGATATATGGGTATAGTTTTGGATGTGCTGTAATCTACAAATTACAAATCTACAAAGAATCTACCAATTCTTTACATGACAAAAACAATGGTATAAAACTGAAAGGTTTACTGTGAAATTCGTACACTTTTTTTTTTTCTTGTCAGAAGAAAATAAAGATAAATGAAAACAGCTACATACTGGATGATACAGTATAAAGTGTAAATCTTTCATTTTCCAAGACAAAAGTTGAAAGATTTAGGATGTATTGAACAGCCATGGTTTACATTAAAAAGAAAGAAAAATCAGGAAACAGAGAGCACTTTAAGGCTTATAGCACTTTTTAGGACATGTGAAGTCCTGATACTCCAACCCAAAATTTAGAGTGTGGGGAGAAAAAATGCTTCTTCAAATAAGCTAAAAACCAGTAAACAGTTATTGGGTTTTAATTTGATAACCAGTAGCAAATCAAAACTTTATAGATGAAATCAAGACATAGCATCAATCAATGTACAAATGAAACCTCACAAATATTATGATGTGACTGCCCTTTGGCATCACGTGGGAGGAAAATAATTATTTTGTCAATATAGTTCAAAAAATTAAAATTTCAATATACTTTTAGGATTGTTAGAACATTTGTCTCTATCAAAAAATACATAGGTTATTATATCATGAAAGACATAGTGACAATAAAGGGAAAAAAAGGAAAGTTGTCAAACCACAGGCTGAAAGATTGAATTAATATAAAATGTTTACAGAACAAACTGGAGCCCAAATTATACTAATAAAGGCAACTTTTCCTCAAAATTATCAGCTTCATATATAACTTATTTTTAATACAAGAAATTTAACTTTTCATTTCTCTTCAATAATAAGTACAAAAATATTAACAAAGTAGGAAAAATTTAAAAAGAAAAAAATATAATAATCCAAAGTGCTGGGATCCAGCCCCAGTGGATCCAGGGTAATTCAAATGGGAGATGGAGTTGGCATCCTAGAAAAAAGCTATTTAATTAGAAATATAAAGAGAGATTAGAAAATAATAGTGTAGTAGGAAAATTAGTGGAGAAAAAGATGCTGAATAACTTGGTTTACGTGGAATACCAATAAAACTCCAAGACAAGGAGTTTGCACCACTTACATAGGCCACAGGCATCTTTCCGTTCTCCCAAAGGAGAGGAAACACTGAGGCCTCCCCGGTCAGATCTTAGAAGCCCAGGCAAAATTAGCAGACTTGGCAAATATCCACGCTACAGATGGGAATTTAGCCAGAAGGGGAAAGAAAGAACAACATGGAGGAATCAGTCTTTCCAGAAAATGATCCATTTTCTTTATTTTCAGGTTTGCTTATATACTTTTTGTTATATATAGGAATGAATACAGAGTCATGCGGGGTCAGCAGACCTGACCCTTGTCAAAATCAGGTGCTTCATATAAAAGTATACAAAGGTCTTAGGGGTTTTACATCATCTTATGGCCATGAGGCCTGCTGACATCTTACGGCCCTTTCTGATAATGGTCAGTCAACCAGAAAACTTATTTTTTCCAGGGGTGATTTTTTCTTAAACCAGGTGCCACCCTCTGAAGGTACCAGATAAAGTTGCATTCCTATAGGGTGAGGGTGCAGTAGGTTATAATCTCAAAAAGGAATTTACTTAGCCTAAGGTTTAACATGATTAATATCAAAGGTTAATACTTATTTCTCCCATATGCTAGTTATATTCATTATAAGGGCAGGGAATATGGAGATTTAGCAGCAAATATTGGCTCAACAAATGAAAACCCCTTCACCAATATAATTTCTAATCAACCCACTATACTATACTAATAATTTTATAACTTCTCAAAAGTATCTGTATTTAGAGAGTTTAAAACATCTCATGCCTCTCATGGTTGGGAGGCGGTAAACAATCACATGTGGCCAGAAGAACCTGCTCAGGCAGCCTAGAGAACCTTCAGAGGAGTTTATAAGTTGAAACACTCTTGTACGCCCAGGGATTTTTATTGACTGGAGCTGCAAGTTAACTCCTTCTTTGAGAGAGGTGGGTGGGGGGGGGCAGTCCCCCGTAAAGTCAGAGGTGTAGGTGAGAGTATAAAACAGTAAAGTAGGCAGACTCTGGTTTTGGGGGTAGATGCTCAGGAACAGGGGGTCTCCTGAGTCTTGATCCTGCCTTTGCGTAATGCCAAGCCTCCTTCCTCATGACCTTTGCCATGGGCGGAGTTCCTCACGCTGGCTCCCGGCAAAAAAGAGTATGCTGCTGCTGCTGCTGCTGCTGCTAAGTCGCTTCAGTCATGTCCGACTCTGTGCGACCCCATAGATGGCAGCCCACCAGGCTTCCCCATCCCTGGGATTCTCCAGGCAAGAATACTGGAGTGGGTTGCCATTTCCTTCTCCAATGCATGAAAGAGAAAAGTGAAAGTGAAATGGCTCAGTCGTGTCTGATTCTAACACTAAAATCACCTTGTATATACATCTCTATTTTTCCTCTTCAGCATTAGCCATTAATTGAATGTGAGATTTATCATTTTAACTTAATTTTTAGAATTTTACTATATCTACTGATATAGATGTATATCACTAGAAAGTCTATATAATTTTGGAAGCGTGGGGAACTTCATAGATGTGGAATCATTTGCCCTTTTCTTTCAACGTTGATTCTGATGTTCATCCATGCAGTTGAATGTAGCATTTATTGATTCAGTTTTACAGATATTGAGAATTCCTTAATTAACTATATCATTATTTGCTTATCCATTGTATTCATGATGGTTATTTCCAGGTTGTTTTCATACAGCCAGTGGGATTGGATATTTTTATACATGTTTGGGGATTCATGCACATAGGAACTAAGCTTCTCTAAGTTTAAACTTAGTTGTGACTTTCTTTTGTGAGGCATATTTACACATTCCACTTTATAAATTAATGCTGACTTGTTTTCTAAAATGGTTACCCCAACTGATACTCACAAATATATGTCATTAGAAAGTGGTCTTACTGCTTTGTATCCTCTATAGTACATTATTATTTAAGCTTAATATTTTTGCCAATCTGGTGTTTATAAAATAATGCCCATTCTAGATTATTATTTAACATCATTGGTCATTTGACTCTCCCTTTTATTTTGTTTTTCCCTTCCTTGCCTTTTTTGGGGGTTTGGTGGTGGCTGATTAATTTTTAAAAATGTTTTTCTATTTCATTTTTCTCCCTTTACTCCTTTCTTTTAATGATTTTTTCTAATTAATTATTTCTATTATTTTATAAACTTTCAACATATTATTATATTATATAATTAATTGTATTATTCATATGCTTGCCTTTTTCTTTACCACATTATTTTTAATAAACCTTCACTGAAATTAATGTGATTTGCATAATTTATTTATTTAGAATAATTATTATTAATTACTAAATTACATTGGCCTAAAAAGTCTATCCCATAGAATTGTCATGGTCTTCCCTTGTGGCTACGTCAGTAAAGAATCTGTGTGCAATGCAGGACACCAGGGTTCAATCCCTGGGTTGGGAATATCCCCTGGAGAAGGAAATGGCAACCCACTCCAGTATTCTTTCCTGGAAAATCCGACGGACAGAGGAGTCTTGTGGGCTACAATCCAAGAGGTCACAAAAAGTCAGAGATAATTGAGCAACTAACACTTCCACTTCATAGAACTTCCTGTTGAAAACTAAATCTGTTCCTGGTAGCTCTTGAGTTTATGTCTAAAAATCTCTGTTATTCTCATCTTTCTCCTTATATTGAAAGTGCTGTTTTGTAATTTTTTTCTTTTTTTTTTTTTTTTGCTAGTTATAAAATTTTGAGTTGACAGTCTCTTCATGGGTTGAGAGCTCATATCCACTGGAATTTTACTAGTGAGAATTATTTTAGACCTGATTGTGAAGTAGTTTTATCTACTTCTCAAGGTGATTTATATTTCCTACTAACAGAATTGTTGACCACCTACAACAATTTTAAGACAAATATTGCAGTATTTTTTCCTTCCAGTCATCTATCTATTGTGAATTTAATTTCCAGGCTCGCTTATAGTTATATTTCACAGGAAAATGCTTTTCTATTTATTTATTTTTTCCCTTCTACCACTAGCACAAGTACCCAAGAAAGACACATTCCCAGCTTCTTACCCACTGCTGCAAGAATGTGGGAGTTGTAAGTTTCATTATTAATCTAACAATAAATCACCTTGCAGGGTTCTTGATTGGGACAAGCCAAGGTTTTACCACCTGTGTCTATTCTCTCACAAGGAGGTTAAAACTAAAGAGCACAACTGGGCAAATAGCCTCAAGGTGAAAGCAGAATTTATCGTTTACTTACCTCTGTGAGTTCACTTATATTTTGATTTAAGATTTCAGTATCTTTACTAAGCGCAGGTGGCAGCAGCAGGCTGGCGCAATAAGCGCGGCCGAGAGCTACCCCACGTCTGATGTCAGGGACAGCGGCCCAGAGTGCCAGGCTGCAACGGCGCAGGAATGGCCGGGAGGAGCCACCCCACGTCCGAGGTCAGGGTGGTGGCCGGGAGGAGCTATCCAGCGTCCAAAGCCAGTGGTGGCTGGGAGGAGACACCCCACGTCCAAGGTCAGGGGCGGTGACTCTGAGGAGCCACCCCGAGCCCAAGGCCAGGGGCAGCAGCTGGGAGGAGCCACCCATGCCCGAGGCCAGGGCTGGCGGCCAGGAGGAGCAACCCGAGGAGCTGTGGCTGCGCAGGCACAGGAGGGCCTAGAGGAGCTATCCCACGTTGAAGGTCAGGAACGGAGGCAGTAAGGAGATACTCCTTGTCCAAGGTAAGGCGCAGCGGTTGTGCTTTGCTGGAGCAGCCGTGAAGAGATACCCCATGCCCAAGGTAAGAGAAAACCAAGTAAGATTGTAGGTGTTGCAAGAGGGCGTCAGAGGGCAGACACACTGAAACCATAATCACAGAAAACTAGTCAATCTAATCACACTAGGACCACAGCCTTGTCTAACTCAATGAAACCAAGCCATGCCTGCGTGGAACACAAGATGGGTGGGTCATGGTGGAGAGGTCTGACAGAATGTGGTCCACTGGAGAAGGGAATGGCAAGCCACTTCAGTATTCTTGCCTTAAGAACACCATGAACAGTATGAAAAGGCAAATGATAGAATACTGAAAGAGGAACTCCCCAGGTTTGTGGGTGCCCAGTATGCTACTGGAGATCAGTGGAGAAATAACTCCAGAAAGAATGAAGGGATGAAGCCAAAGCAAAAACAATACCCAGTTGTGGATGTGACTGGTGATAGAAGCAAGATCTGATGCTGTAAAGAACAATATTGCATAGGAACCTGGAATGTCAGGTCCATGAATCAAGGCAAATTGGAAGTGGTCAAACAAGAGATGGCAAGGGTGAACATCAACATTCTAGGAATCAGAGAACTAAAATGGAATGGAATGGGTGAATTTAACTCAGATGACCAATATATCTACTACTGTGGGCAGGAATCCCACAGAAGAAATGGAGTAGCCATCATGGTCAACAAAAGAGTCCGAAATGCAGTACTTGGATGCAATCTCAAAAACGACAGAATGATCTCTGTTCGTCTCTAAGGCAAGCCATTCAATGTCAGAGTTATCCAAGTCTATGCCCCAACCAGTAATGCTGAAGAAACTGAAGTTGAACAGTTTTATGAAGACCTACAAGACCTTTTAACTAACACCCAAAAGAGATGTCCTTTTCACTTTAGGGGACTAGAAAGCAAAAGTAGGAAGTCAAGAAACACCTGGAGTAACAGGCAAATTTGGCCTTGGAATGCAGAATGAAGCAGGGCAAAGATAATAGAGTTTTGCCAAGAAAATGCACTGGTCATAGCAAACACCCTCTTCCAACAACACAAGAGAGACTCTACACATGGACATAACCAGATGGTCAACACCGAAATCAGATTGATTATATTCTTTGCAGCCAAAGATGGAGAAGCTCTGTACAGTCAACAAAAAATGAGACAAGGAGCTGTCTGTGGCTCAGATCATGAACTCCTTATTACCAAATTAAGACTCAAATTGAAGAAAATAGGGAAAACCGCTAGACCATTCAGGTATGACATAAATCAAATCCCTTATGATTATACAGTGGAAGTGAGAAATAGATTTAAGGGCCTAGATCTGATATATAGAGTGCCTGATGAACTATGGACTGAGGTTCGTGACATTTTACAGGAGACAGGGATCAAGACCATCCCCATGGAAAAGAAATGCAGAAAAGCAAAATGGCTGTCTGGGGAGGTCTTACAAATAGCTGTGAAAAGAAGAGAGACAAAAAGCAAAGGAGAAAAGGAAAGATATAAGCATCTGAATGCAGAGTTCCAAAGAATAGCAAGAAGAGATAAGAAAGCCTTTTTCAGCGATCAATGCAAAGAAATAGAGGAAAAGAACAGAATGGGAAAGACTGGAGATCTCTTCAAGAAAATTAGAGATACCAAGGGAACATTTCATGCAAAGATGGGTTCGATAAAGACAGAACTGGTATGGACCTAACAGAAGCAGAAGATATTAAGAAGAGGTGGCAAGAATACACAGAAGAAATGTGCCAAAAGATCTTCACGACCCAGATAATTATGATGATGTGATCACTAATCTAGAGCCAGACATCTTGGAAAGTGGGCCTTAGAAAGCATCACTACGAACAAAGCTAGTGGAAGTGATGGAATTCCAGTTGAGCTGTTTCAAATCCTGAAAGATGATGCTGTGAAAGTGCTGCACTCAGTATGCCAGCAAATTTGGAAAACTCAGCAGTGGCCACAGGAGTGGAAAAGGTCAGTTTTCATTTCAATCCCAAAGAATGCTCAAACTACTGCACAATTGCACTCATCTCACATGCTAGTAAAGTAATGCTCCAAATTCCCCAAGCCAGGCTTCAGCAATACATGAACTGTGAACACCTTGATGTTCAAGCTGGTTTTAGAAAAGGCAGAGGAACCAGAGTTCAAATTGCCAACATCTGCTGGATCATGGAAAAAGCAAGAGAGTTCCAGAAAAAAACATATATTTCTGCTTTATTGACTATGCCAAAGCCTTTGACTGTGTGGATCACAATAAACTGTGGAAAATTCTGAAAGAGATGGGAATACCAGACCACCTAACCTGCCTCTTGAGAAATCTGTATGCAGGTCAGGAAGCAACAGTTAGAACTGGACATGGAACAACAGACTGGTTTCAAACAGGAAAAGGAGTACGTCAAGGCTGTATATTGTCACCCTGCTTATTTAACTTCTATGCAGAGTACATCATGAGAAACGCTGGACTGGAAGAAACACAAGCTGGAATCAAGATTGCCAGGAGAAATATCAATAATCTCAGATATGCAGATGACACCACTCTTATGGCAGAAAGTGAAAAGGAAATAAAAATCCTTTTGATGAAAGTGAAAGTGGAGAGTGAAAAAGTTGGCTTAAAGCTCGACATTCAGAAAATGAAGATCATGGCAACCGGTCCTATCACTTCATGGTAAATATATAGGGAAACAGTAAAAACAGTGTCAGACTTTATTTTTTGGGCCTCCAAAATCACTGCAGATGGTGACTGCAGCCATGAAATTAAAAGACGCTTACTCCTTGGAAGAAAAGTTATGACCAACCTAGATAGTATATTCAAAAGCAGAGACATTACTTTGCCGAATAAGGTCCATGTAGTCAAGGCTATGGTTTTTCCTGTGGTCATGTATGGATGTGAGAGTTGGACTGTGAAGAACGCTGAGTGCTGAAGAATTGATGCTTTTGAACTGTGATGTTGGAGAAGACTCTTGAGAGTTCCTTGTACTGCAAGGAGATCCAACCAGTCCATTCTGAAGATCAACCGTGGGTGTTCTTTGGAAGGAATGATGCTGAAGCTGAAACTCCAGTACTTTGGCCACCTCATGAGAAGAGTTGACTCATTGGAAAAGACTCTGATGCTGGGAGGGATTGGGGGCAGGCGGAAAAGGGGACGACCGAGGATGAGATGGCTGGATGGCATCATGGACTTGATGGACGTGCATCTGAGTGAACTCCGGGAGATGGTGATGGACACGGAGACCTGGCGTGCTGCAATTGATGGGGTCACAAAGGTCGGACACAACTGAGTGACTGAACTGAAATGCCCATTAATAAAATGAAAAGATTTCTAAATGTTTAATAATCCAGCAACTCTGTAGAAAAGTTAACCAATTGCTCATTCGTTATAGTCAGCTATAATTCTGGAAATAAAGTTATTGTCAAAATTTTTATGCTTCAGTAATATTTCTTATCTTCCCAGCCTTAGTGGTATCAAAATAGGGAGAGTTGGTGTTAGAAAGTGTTCTAGTTTCATTCTTTTACAAGTGGTTGACCAGTTTTCCCAGCACTACTTGTTAAAGAGATTGGCTTTATTTATTTTTTTTATAATTTATTTATTTTTTATTTTACTTTACAATTCTGTATTTGTTTTGCCATACATTGACATGAATCCACCACGGGTGTACATCTGTTGTGTATTTTTGCCTCCTTTGTCGCAGATAAGGTGTCCATAGATGTATGCATTTATCTCTGGGCTTTCTATTTTGTTCCATTTATCTATATTTCTGTCTTTGTGCCAGTACAATACTCTCTTGATGACTGTGGCTTTGTAGCAGAGCCTGAAGTCAGGCAGGTTGATTCCTCTAGCTCCATTCTTCTTTTTCAAGATTTCTTTGGCTATTCGAGTTTTTTTGTATTTCCATAAAAATTGTGAAATTATTTGTTCTAGCTCTGTGAAAATCTTGCTTGTAGATTGATAGGGATTGCATTGAATCTATAGATTGCTTTGGGTAGGATACTCATTTTCACTATATTGATTCTTCCTATCCATGAACATGGTATATTTCTCTATCTATTAGTGTCCTCTTTGATTTCTTTCACCAGTGTTTTATAGGTTTCTATATATAGGTCTTTAGTTTCTTTAGGTAGATATATTCCTAAGTATTTTATTCTTTTCATTGCAATGGTGAATGGAATTGCTTCCTTAATTTATTTGTCTATTTTCTCATTATTATTGTATAGGAATGCTAACACCATACACAAAAATAAACTCAAAATGGATTAAAGATCTAAACATAAGACCAGAAACTATAAAACTCTAGAGGAGAACATAGGCAAAACACTCTCCTACATATATCACAGCAGGATCCTCTATGACCCACCTGCCAGAATACTGGAAATAAAAACAAAAGTAAACAAATGGGATCTAATTAAAATTGAAAGCTTCTGCACAACAAAGGAAACTATAAGCAAGGTGAAAAAGACAACTCAATTCCAGAAAAATAAATGAACCAATCAAAAAATGGGCCAAAGAACTAAATAAACATTTCTCCAAAGATGATGTACAAATGGCTAACAAACACATGAAAAGATGGTCAACATCACTCATTGTCAGAGAAATGCAAATCAAAACCACAATGAGGTACCATTTCAGGCCAGTCTGAATGGCTGCTATCCAAAAGTCTACAAGCAATAAATGCTGGAGAGGGTGTGGAGAAAAGGGAACCCTCTTACACTATTGGTGGGAATGCAAACTAGTACAGTCACTATGGAAAACAGTGTGGAGATTCCTTAAAAACTGGAAATAGAACTGCCTTATGACACACCAATCTCACTGCTGGGCATACACACTGAGGAAGCCAGAATTGAAAGAGACACGTATACCCCAATGTTCATTGCAGCACTATTTATAATAGCCAGGACATGGAAGCAACCTAGATGTCCATCAGCAGATCAATGAATAAGAAAGCTGTGGTACATATACACAGTGGAGTATTACTCAGCCATTGAAAAGAATACATTTGAATCAGTTCTAATGAGGTGGTTGAAACTGGAGCCAATTATACAGAGTGAAGTAAGCCAGAAAGAAAAACACCAATACAGTATACTAATGCATATATATGGAATTTAGAAAGATGGTAGTGATAACCCTGTATGCGAGACAGCAAAAGAGACACAGATGTATAGAACAGTCTTTTGGACTCTGTGGGAGAGGGAGAGGGTGAAATGATTTGAGAGAATGGCATTGAAACATGTATAATATCATATAAGAAATGAATCACCAGTCTAGGTTCGATGCATGATACAGGATGCTTGGGGCTGGTACACTGGGATGACCCAGAGAGATGGTATGGGGAGGGAGGTGGGAGGAGGGTTCAGGAATGGGAACACGTGTACACCCATGGCAGATTCGTGTTGATGTATGGCAAAACCAATACAATATTGTAAAGTAAAAATAAATAAATAAAATAAAATAAACAAAATACGGAGGATTGGAAGGAAATCATTACAAAAATGTGAACTTGTTTGATTCAGCTTTGTTTTATGTTAAGAAGAGTGAAATACAGGCAAGAGAAGACTGAGAAACAGATTTAAAAATCTAATATATGTGATTTTTATTTTAGATAGCTTTTTAAAAAATCAGTGTGAAAATAGGAAAAAAGAAAGACTATATAGTCATTTTACAAAAATGTTCCCCAACTAAGATGTGTCAGTAGGTCAGCATGATGTGTCAATGGGTCAGCTTTTGAAAATAAAGGAGACTATGTAAATTGGAATCTGGTACAAAAACTGCTGAGAAAAATAAGGATTTACCTGGGGAAAACCTGGAGCAGTCAAGAATGGTGCAGCACATATGATTGAACAGAATTATGGATGACCAGAGCCAGGAGTGCCCACAGGTTTATTTTCTTTTATTAGAGTGTTGATGACACTAGTTATTGTGGCTGTAAAAGTGGCAGATCAGCAGAGAAATTAATCACCAGTTGACTGACCTCATTTATATGTTTCTGGTTTCTCCACCATAACTTGGATTCACAGTTTGGTTTGAGTAAAGTATTAGTGTTCTTGAACTTCATCTAAAATCTAGATGTATAGTAGAAACCATCCCAGAAGATTTTTAAAAAGTTATTTCTGAGACAAATGAGGTGTTTTATTTTAATATTAAGAGACTGAAAACAATGTTTTTGTATCCTTAATTGGAATGAAGGAAAAAGAGAAAAAAAAGAATAAAGATAAAAGATAATGCATTTAGGGTAATTTAATGATGGCTTTATAGCAGTGTGTATATACAAAGCAAAATGCCTTCAGTCAGGGTCATTGTTACCACAACTCTGTATACGTGAATAACCAATTTGCTAAGGTTTTGTTTTCTTTCCTTTTTTTTTTTTTTTTTTTTTTCAGAACATCTGTGGCTCTATTTTTCTCCAATTTTCCTTAAGATACTTGCTACATTGATTTCGGTGCTGCATATCTAGTTGAATAAGTGTAAAATGCCTTTGAAATTCTACTTTTATTATCTTCTTTATAAGAAAATAGTGAGAAAAGCAATAGCAAAAACTGGGAATAAAAATAGCTGTTGTGAAATATCTCTGAATTTTAAGGCCTTGATCTGATGACCTTTAGGGAAATTTCAATGCTAAAGAATCTATCTTGATAAGAAGATTTTTCTTTTGACAGTCAGCACTATTAACAGTAGAGCTTTTAGCTCTTTTGAAACACTGGAGAAATATTGGGCAGTTTACATATTTTTCATTTTCAAAGAGAAATCAGTTAAATAACAGCCTTTCAGAGATAGCGCTCTTTGTCAGTCTGGTACAGGAAAAAAAAAAAAATAGCAGTAATGCTTTAGATATGTATGTATTTTTAAAAATACACTGGTTCAATTTTTAGACTAACGGGTTAGTTTCAAAAATTGAAGCAGAGTGAAAATAATTATAAGCCTCATCCTTAAAGTGCTCTGACTGCCTTTCTAAATTCAATGTGACAACTTTGTTCTTTGTATGCCATTTTTTTTATGGCCTATACTGATATGGTATAGAAATATAAGGCAGTAATTATAGGTATATTTAGGTTAAATTTATTTGTGGTATTGATATTTTGTTGTTTAGTTACTATATTATGTTCAACTCTTTTGCAACCCCATGGACTGTAGCCTACCAGGTTCCTCTGTCCATGGAATTTTCCAGGCAAGAATATAGCAGTGGGCTGCCATTTTCTCCTCCAGGGGATCTTCCCAACCCAGTGATTGAATCCTGGGTTTAACAGGTAGCAATGGTAAAGAATCTGCCTGCCAATGTAAGAGACACAGGAGATGCAGGCTCGATCCCTGATTCAGGAAGATCCCTTGAAGGACAAGGCAACCCACTTCAGGATTCTTGCCTGGAAAATCCCATCAACAGTGGAGCCACGAGGTCACAAACAGATGGACACAAATGAGCTATTAAGCATGCACACAATTGATATTATATTGAAATATCAATTGTAAAATTGATATATTATAGAGAGTAGTGTATTAGCTTGATATAAACATACATTTTCCTTCTTCATATCAAGTCATTAAAATAGTTTTTTCATGCATAGAATCTATTTTTAGTTCTTTCTGGAAAAATATACATATGTATCAAAAAACAACTTATACTATTGATTTGGGAAAGGTCAATCAGCATAGTCTGCATTACTCTATAGTAACAAACACCTTCCAAAAATCACAGTGACTTGAAAACTGCAGAATCGTATTTCTTGCTGTCAGTTATTTCCACTGAGTCTTGCTCAACCACTCTACTCCTCATAGTCAACTATGACATTTAGATACCAGAGTGACTCTGGTCCAGAGTCAAAGAAGGTTACAGTTAAGCCCCTCCACTCACAACTCAAAAGCTATATCCAGTTTCTTGACTTTACTCACTTAGAAGTGTGTTATAATGTATATCCTAGCAAGTCCTGAAAAGAGGAAGAACCAGAAAAATGAGCTGAACAGCACTTACAACTACTACATCTTTCTGCTCATCGAATAGTTGATTTGCTCTCCTTTTTGCATGTAATGTATACTTGATTCTCAAAGTAAACAACTCCTAAGTACTAACTCATCACAATATTAACCTAAAAGCTAAGGATCTTTGGGTGATGCATGTAGGTCTTTGCAAGTGATATGTGAAATTAGCTTTAAATCAGAAATGACTCACCTTCATCCAGATATATACAACCCAGTATGTAATGGTCCAAAAAGTATTGGAAAGCTGCAATCAATACTTATATTTAGATAAAAGGAAGATGTGAGGCACAGCATGTAGTAATCTATAGCAATTCTGAAATCACCAGTGGGCAAACTTTTTGAGGTATCACTACCCTAGTATTAAGGACTGTTTTTGTAATATTTCCTAATTCTGCTTTGTGGAATGAGTCCGTTAGTCTCTTGTTTTTGATGGCTTTTTGCAGCTCTTTCAGAGATTTTACCGTTTGTTATATTCTTGGCCACATCTGAAGTTCAGTTTGGAAAATCCTGTTCTCCTGGGGGCTGAGTAGCATTATTAGATGGATCTCTTTCTAGAGAAAATCATTTTAAGTCTCAGACAGTAAAAGTCTTTTTTAGTCTGGGTTGTGGTTCTTCTGGCACTCTAGCTCTTTCAATAACTTAACATTTTTAACAACTGAAGTTAGTTGCATGTGCCAATAACTACAATCATAGTTCTGCTTGGAACATCTATCTTTCTCTTCACTTAATTACAAATAATTTGAGTTTACCAGCTTTAGTGGGTATGTTATACCACTAAATCTTCTCCTAAATCATTCTCTCAATAAAAGAGATTTTTCTAAGAACAGTATTACTTGTTAGGTTTTTAGTGTAATGATTCTCCAACTGATGTGATCTTTCTGCAAGGCATACTTAATTGATATTTTTGCTTATGACATTTCCCATTTTATTATTCATCTTCTTAGAGTTAAGAAGTTACAGCCACTTCCTACTTAAAATTGTTTCTATACATGTAAAGGGCCTACTTATTTACTGAGGGCATTTATTAATTGCAATTATCTTGTCAAATAGACCTAACAACATCTAACATTGACTGTAATCATTCTAACTGTCCAATCATTTTTTTCTGAACACTACATCATTAATTGCATAATCTGAATTTCAGTCTAATCTCAGGTGACCACTTAGCCAAATGTATTGGTCTATATTACATGAATTTCCATTTCTCAGTTTCTTTATCTTAGATGAACCATCCTTAAGATACTGCATGTGTTCAGGTTTGTTTTCTTCAAGAGCATCTGTTTTCTGGTTTTGATTTCTCTGTCATGCAGGATAGACTAGGTTACACTATGGCAAAAGTCAATTCTCAAATTTTGGTGACTCAAGCATCAAATATTTACAGTTGCTTATTCTACATGATCATAGGTGAATAATTCTAATTATGTCACTCTGACACCATGACTGTCAGAAGAGCAAACACCAAATATTGTCAGTGATCTTGCCAGAGTGAAAATGTAGCTCTGAAGTATTTCACCCTGATACATAAATGCTTTACCTAGAAGTAGTTACAAGGTGTCACCCACCCTCAAATAGGGAAGGGAGTGAAATTTTATTCTGAGGCAAGAAATGAGGAAAGAGGAAAAATCTAATGAACTACACTAATGTCGACTATGTATGTACTCTGTACTGGTCATGGCTACAAAAATCACAGGTATGATTTTTGAAATGACAGTGAAATATGGACAAACTAGATACTAGTCGCAAACATTTGTTTGAAACTGAAAGTTCTCCAACATCAAAAGCATAAACTGGTAAAGTACTAGAGAATGACATAGTTACCACATCCATAAAAACATTTGCAGTTAGATGATAAGTTGAAAGGTTCCTGTGGAGATAAAAGTCAGTGCTCCAATAGAGTAGAAGGCATTTTCACATTTAGATGATTCAGAAAACCTTTGTGTGTGTGTGTGTGTGTGTGTGTGTGTGTGTATGTGTGTGTGTGTGCTCAGTAGTGTCTGACTCTTTGTGACTCCATGGACTGTAACCTGCAGGCTTCTCTGTCCATGGAGTTTTTCAGGCAAGAATACTGGAGTGGGTTGCCATTTCTTACTCCAGGGACATCTTCTCGACCCAGGAATAGAATCCGTGTCTCTTGCATCTTCTGCATTGGCAGGCAGATTCTTTGCCACTGTGCCACCTGGGAAGCCCTCAGAAAACCTTGCCAGTAGCTAAATAGGGATGTATTCAACAGAATTAATACTTTTATATCATTGATGAAAACAAAAATGCTGAAAGAATGTTTGTCAAGATGGACACTACCAGCCTGATGGTGGTCCAGTTGAGCCCATTAAAATTGGCTTAGATACAGCCAATTAAAAGATTAGATACAGTTGTAAGTCAGAGGCTATTCAGGTCTTTGTAGCACTATATTTCAAGGCTTTATTGATTCCCTGGGCATAAGAGCTTACCCCTTTGTTTCAGTTAATACTGAAGGCATTCAATTCAACAGATACACTATTCTGCATTTCAGTGTTTTTGGTCTGGTGGCTACACAACATTAAATTATACAAATAAGTAAGATACTCAAGAAACTCAAAGACTAGTCGGAAAGGGGGAGAAACACTAAGTGATATTAATACATAGAATGTGAATGGTTCAAAATGGTCTGGGTATTCAGCAGTAAGGAATAATTTGAAAGAATCTGAAAGTGATTTCTGCAAGATATATATTTTGATACAATAAATGAGAAATGGATATACGAGCCCTAGTGTGGGATAGAGAAGAAAAGGCAAGGGGAAAAGAAGCATTCCAGAGGTTGGGGAAATAGTAGGTAGGTTAGTTGGGCTGTAGACAAGAGCAAATGTATGGAAGCACTGGTTCCAAAAAAAATGTTTAAAATTATTTGCAGACAAGTTCTTTTCCTTGCTTAATATCTGAATATATTTTCTATCCTGGCTGACTTTTTCCACTACCTAAATCTATACTGATCTCTTGATCACTATATCTACATCATTTAATTTATAATATAATATAATTATGAATGTTATTGGTTTGTACATGTGTATATGAATTTTTGCCCTCCTGATAGCTAGAACTCTCTGTAGATTTCCTTTATGCTTATGTTATACAGCAAAGTATAGACCATTGATTCAATTTTAAAATGTTAAAATTGATGTTTAAAATATAATTCAGGACCTGCTGCCTATTATTTAAAACAAAATTTTATTAGAACATACTCACATTCATTTATATACTGTCTATGACCCCTTTCATAATAAATAGGAGGACTGAGTGGTTGAGACGAAGACCACCTGATCTGTAGAGCATAAAATATTTACTATCTGGCTCATAATAGAAAAAGTTAACCAAGCCTCTCTTATCAGTACATTTATAAATGTGATCCATGTATAGAAAGTATTTTTACATACATTTAACTCCTGATAATCAACAGTTATTATTTTCATTTTATAACTTTTGAAACAAAGAGAGAATATACAATTTATTACAAACTGCTTTTTTAAATAAGTATTTTTATTACCCAGATTTTTAGGTCATTAATGTCAAAGGCTAAGAAACTATGGGTCTAATAATTATTTAATAAAAATAATCAATATATATTTAAGATTTAGTTATCTAATTGGAAGAGATTAGAATAACCAAGTATTAAATGCTAAAACAATTGATATGTTGCTAAGAAACTAAAGATTTGCTAAAACAATAGGGATTTAAGATTCTATCTAGCCAGCATACTAACACATCTACTTGTTTTTCCTCTAAGGAAAGAAAATATACTTGCAGAAAAAGGCAGAAAACCTTTTTGCTTTACTAACAAAACTATTCTTACTGAATTCAGCACAGCAATGGTAAAGACAAGCTGCTGGCCTTAAAACTTCTATGGAAAATAGTCATTGTTTAAGACTTTCACAAATGCTAAGTAAGATCTTAAAACTACAGTGTTTGGGGAAAGAGAGATCTAATCAACACACAAGAAACATTAGAGCATTTACTAATGAGAGATTTCATGCACAGGCTATGACTAATACTTGCATTTATTTCAATTTTACTCTACATTAAAATGTATGTTGTAATAAAATATCATATTAATTGCACTTAGTTTCATACTTAATTTTTTGTAAATATGTAAGCTAAATATAAAAATATAATGCTGATACAAAAAGTATAATTGTAAGAAATAATGCACAAATATCTAGGGCTTCCCATGTAGCTCTAGTGGTAAAGAATCTATCTCCCAATGCAGGAGACAAAGAGATGCGTGTTTGATCCTTGGATTGGATAAGTGCCCTGGACGAGAAATGGCAATCCACTCCAGTGGTCTTGCTTGGAAAATTCCATGCACAGAGGAGTCTGGCAAGCTAAAATCCATTGGGCTACAAAGAGTCAGACATGACTGAGCACATACACACACACTAATACTTGTATTCATTTCAATTTTACTCCACATTGTAATGCGTACTATACTAAAATATTATACTAATTGAATTTAAAACATTAATACTTGTTTTGGTAAGTATGTAAGCTAAATAAAAAAATCTAATGCTGACACAAAAAGGTATAATTGAAAGAAATAATGTTCTAATATCTATTCAGAGTTAATTATCATCCAGAAAACCTGAACTTTTAGAAAGTAAAAACATAAGTACTATAGTGAATAATTAAATGGATAGATTATAAAATCAGATAACCTGATAACCCTAACCTAAAATCCTGGTTCCTTCCCCTTTTAGCTATGTGGCTTTGGTCAACTTAGAAATGTTCTAAGCCTCAGTTTCTTCATGTAGAAAATAAATTTAATAGTAAGACCTAGCCCATTGGCTTGTTATAGTTGTTGTTTAGTTGCAATGTCATGTCTGATCAACTCTTTGTGACCTTGTGGACTGCAGCACACTCCTCCACTGTCTCCTAAAGTTTGCTCAAATTCATGTCTATTGATTCAGTGATGCCATCTAACCATGTCGTTTTCTCTCATCCCCTTCTCCTTTTGCCTTCAATCTTTCCCAGCATTAGGGTCTTTTCCAGTGAGCTGGTTCTTCACATCAAGTGGCCAAAATGTTGGAGCTTCAGCTTCAGCATCAATCCTTCCAATAAATATTCAGGGTTGATTTTGTTAAGGATTGTTTGGTTTGATCTTCTTATAGTACAAGGGACCCTCAAGTATCTTCTCCAGCATCAAGAATTGAAAAAGTCAATTATCTGGTGTTCAGTCTTCTTTATAATCCAACTCTCACATCTGTACATGACTACTGGAAAAACCACAGCTTTGACTATATAGACCTTTGTCAGGAAAGTGATATCACTAATTTTTAATATACTATCTAGGTTTGTCATAGCTTTCCTTCCAAGGAACAAGAATCTTCTAATTTCGTGGCTGTAGTCACAATCTGCAGTGATTTGAAGCCCAAGCAGTAACATTTTATTTACTGCTTCCACTTTTTCTCTTTTCTTTGCCATGAAGTGATGGCACCAACTAGACGCCATGATCTTAGCTTTTTTAATGCTGAATTTCAAGCCAGCTTTTTAATTCTCCTCTTTCACCCTCATCAAGTGGCTCTCTAGTTCCTCTTCACCTTCTGCCATTAGAGTGGTATCATCTGCACATCTGAGGTTGTTGATATTTATCCCATCAATCTTGATGCCAGTTGCTGCTTCATCCATCCCAGCATTTTGCATGGTATACTTTACATATAAGTTTAATAAGCAGGGTGACAATATATAGCCTTGATGTACTTCTATTGCAATTTTGAAACAGTCCATTGTTCTATGTCCAGTTCTAACTGTTGCTTCTTGACCTGCATATAGGTTTCTCAAGAGACAGGTAAGGTGGTCTAGTATTCCCATCTTTTTAAGAATTTTCCAAAATCTGTTGTGATTCACAAAGTCAAAGGCTTTAGCATAGTCAGTGAAGCAGAAATAGATGTTCTTCTGGAGTTCTCTTGCTTTCTCCATAATCTAATAAATGTTGGCAATTTGATTTCTGGTTCCTCTGCCTTTTCTAAACCCAGCTTGAACATCTGGATGTTTTCAGTTCATGTACTTCTGAAACCTAGCTTGAAGGATTTTGAATATAGCCTTACTAACATGTGGAATGAGGCAACGATGTGGCTGTTTGAAAATTCTTTGGCATTGCTTTTCTTTGAGATTGGAATGAAACTGAACTTTTCCAGCCCTGTGGCCACTGCTGAGTTTTCTAAGTTTGGTGACATATTGAGCACAGCACTTCAACAGCATCTTTTAGGACTTTAAATATTTAAACTGGAATTCTGTCGCTTCCACTATCTTTGTTCATAGTAATGCTTCCTTAGCCCCACTTGATTTCAAACTTTTGGCTTACAATTAGGTTTAAATGACATAATGAACACTTGGAAAGAATCAGCACTAAATTAATGCCTCATTGCTGCTGTTTAATTTGTTATAGTCTTTACCTATATTGTGGAATATTATATTAATTGGTTTTGTTATTACTAAAAAGAAGTGAAGTGGTTGGTTCAAAATAATACTAAAAAACAGAACAAAACAAAACACACAGCATGGCAATACACAGCATAGCTCTGTACAGTTGGTGAGAGAAAATCCTGAGAAATATCAATAACCTCAGATATGCAGATGACACCACCCTTATGGCAGAAAGTGAAGAGGAGCTAAAAAGTCTCTTGATGAAAGTGAAAGAGGAAAGCAAAAATGTTGGCTTAAATCTCAACATTCAGAAAATGGAGATCATGACATTTGGTCCCATCACTTCATGGGAAATAGATGGGGAAACAGTGGAAACAGTGTCAGACTTTATTTTTGGGGGCTCCAAAATCACTGCAGATGGTGACTGCAGCCATGAAATTAAAAGACACTTACTCCTTGGAAGAAAAGTTATGACCAACCTAGATAGCAAATTCAAAAGCAGAGACATTACTTTGCCGACTAAGGTCCGTCTAGTCAAGGCTATGGTTTTTCCAGTGGTCATGTATGGATGTGAGAGTTGGACTGTGAAGAAGTCTGAGTGCCAAAGAATTGATGCTTTTGAACTGTGGTGTTGGAGAAGACTCTTGAGAGTCCCTTGGACTGCAAGGAGATCCAATCAGTCCATTCTGAAGGAGATCAGCCCTGGGATTTCTTTGTAAGGAATGATGCTAAAGCTGAAACTCCAGTACTTTTGCCACCTCATGCAAAGAGTTGACTCATTGGAAAAGACTCTGATACTGAGAGAGATTGGGGGCAGGAGGAGAAGGGGACAACCGAGGATGAGATGGCTGGATGGCATCACAGACTCGATGGACGTGAGTCTGAGTGAACTCCGGGAGATGGTGATGGGCAGGGAGGCCTGGCGTGCTGCGATTCATGGGGTCGCAAAGAGTCGGACACAACTGAGTGACTGAACTGAACTGAACTGAAGGAATCTTACTTTAACTTTGTTTTCATTTTTATTTTAATCCACTCATAATTTACTATTATATTATTTTCAAATTTTGTCACTAATTAAACTATCATTTTTAACTCTAAATTAAACTTTAAAAAATACTCAATAATAAGCACCTGATTGTAACCATGGAAGTCTGTGAAATGTGCTCGCACCAAGGATATAGAAAAACAAAATCTATCCTTTTAACTTTAAATGAGATTAATTTCTCCACAAAGGAACACATTAAAATACATTAGTTTTAATAATTACATATAATGAGTCTAGCCTTATCTACTCTTTTGACCAAATAGTGAAATGTACTAATATCGGTACATTTCCAAAAATGTAAAGAAGTTAAATGAAAAATGATATGTACTAAGTTGACTGATTATAGTTTATTTGTTTATTTTTTTTTACGTTGTGCCTTTTGAAGATTTTGCACAGAAGTCATGTGTCTGTGTTACTTGAAACTGGAAAGCATGAAACACCAAGCCTTTCTCATATTGCATTACACTAAGTTTTAGCTTTCTAATCTCTATGAAAAGAACATGATTACATGAAAAACTTATGAATAAAAGGGATAAGTAGTTCAATACAGAGCAATTTATTCTTACACTAAATGGATAAAACAGACACACACATCAAATTGGGAACATGCCTTTATGTAGTTCTCTTCTTTTCAACTGCTGGAAAATTAACTGATTGGAAGCATTTAGAAGATTAATTGGTGAATGTTCACAGTTCATCAGAGAAATATTTAAATATGCTCATGGTACTTTTGAACTTGGTGTCAATTCAATTTCGTTTATAAGAATCACTAAATGCCAAACTACATTACAATAATCTCAAATCCTAGGTTAACCTTTATTGGTTGGTTTTAGAATGCATTAATCTCAAATTAATGAAGAAGCAAGCTAGCAAACAAAGGTATCCTTGTTACACAAGGAGTGAAAATAACTAAATTGCAACCATCAGAATAAATCTGTGCATGGCTGTGTGTACTTGAATGAGTGTGGAGGAGGATATGGAGAAAATATCTATATATCCGATTTAGAGTTAAATGTACATTTTTTAAGTTATAAACTAAATCAAAGTCCATTTTGCTTTCTCTATAGACTCAGAGTTCTTCCCAATTAAGGGTAAAAGGCCTATTTTGGGCTAGAATATTATCAAGAAGATATAAAATATCTGGAATGTACAACTGACAAAGAGTCACTCTACAGTCACTTCTTTGGCTACTGCTGCTGCTGCTAAGTCGCTTCAGTCATGTCTGACTCTGTGTGATACCATAGACTACAGTCCACCAGGCTCCCCTGTCCCTGGGAATCTCTGGGCAAGAATACTGGAGTGGGTTGCCATTTCCTTCTCCAATGGAGGAAAGTGAAAAGAGAAAGTGAAGTCGCTCAGTCCTGTCTGACTTTTAGCGACCCCATGGACTGAGGCCTACCAGGCTCCTCCGTCCATGGGATTTTCCAGGCAAGAGTACTGGAGTGGGGTGCCACTGCCTTTGCTACTAGCATGGTTGAATATGATGTCATCATTTATGTCAGGCTATGGAAGAGATGACTGCAAAATAACTATAGGTTACTATTTTGATACAAGCAACATCTCCCCAATGCCCAAAAAAGCAAAACCAAAACACTGAGTAGGTAGTTTTCTATATAATGTTTGTTGCTGTTCAGTCGCTCAGTTGTGTCAGACTCTTTGAGACCCTATGGACTGCAGCACACCAGGCTTCCCTGTCCATCAACATTTCCCAGACCTTGCTCAAACACATGTCCCTTAAGCTGGTGATGTCATCCAGCCATCTCATACTCTGTTGTCCCCTTATCCTTCTGCCTTCAATCTTTCCCAACATCAGGATCTTTTCTAATAACTCAGTTCTTTGCATCAGGTGGCCAAAGTACTGAAGCTTCAACTTCAGCATCAGTTCTCCCAATGAATATTCAGGATTGATTTCCTTTAGGACTGACTGATTTGATCTGCTTGCAGTCCAAGGGACTCTCAAAAGTCTTCTCCAACACCACAGTTCAAAGGCACCAATTTTTCAGCGCTCAGCCTTCTTTATGGTCCAACTCTAACATTCATATATGACTACTGGAAAAAAATCACAGTTTTGACTATTCAGACTTTTGATGGTAAAGTAAGGTCTCTCCTTTTAGATATGCTGTCTGTCTAGGTTGGTCATAGTTTTTGTTTTCCAAACAGCAAGCATTTTTTAATTTCATGGTTGCAGTTAACATCTGCAGTAATTTTTGAGTCCAAGAAAACAAATTCTCTCACTGTTTGCACTGTTTCCCTGTCTATTTGCCATGAAGTGATGAGACCGGATGCCATCATCTTAGTGTTTTGAATGTTGAGCTTTAAGCCAACATTTTCATTATTGTCTTTCACTTTCATCAAGTGGCTCTTTAGTTCCTCTTCGCTTTCTGCCATAAGCATGGTGTTATATGCATATCTGAGGTTATTGATATTTCTCCCTGCAGTCTTGATTCTAGTTTGTGCTTCATCCAGCCCAGAACTTCTGATGATGTACTCAGCATATAAATTAAATAAGCAAGGTGTCAATATAAAGCCTTGTTGTATTCCTTTCCCAAATTGTAATCAGTCTGTTGTTCCATGTCTGGTTCTAACTGTTGCTTATTGACCTGCATACAGGTTTCTCAGGAGGCAGGTAAGGTGGTCGGTATTCTCATCTCCTTAAGAATTTTCCACAGTTGTTGTGATACACAAAAGGCTTTGGCGTAGTCAATAAAGAGAAGTAGATGGTTTGTTTCTGGAATTCTCTTGTTTCTTCTATGATCCAATGCATGCTGGCAATTTAATATCTGGTTGCTCTGCCTTTTATAAACTCAACTTGGATATCTGGAATTTCTTGGTTTACATACTGTTGAAGTCTATCTTGGAGAATTCTGAGCATTACTTTGCTAGCTTGTGAAATGTGTGCAATTGTGTGGTAGTTTGAACATTCTTTGGCGATTGGAATGAAAACTGACCTTTTCCAGTCCTGTGGTCACTGCTGAGTTTTCCAAATTTTGTGACATATTGAATGCAGAACATTCACAGCATTATCTTTTAGGATTCGAAATAGCTCAGCTGTAATTCCATCACCTCCGCTAGCTTTGTCTGTAATGATGCTTCCTAAGGCCCACTTGACCTTGTACTCCAGGATATCTGATTCTAGGTGAGTGATTGCACCATCATAGTTTTCTGGGTCATTAAGATCTTCTTTATAGTTCTGTGTATTTTCGCCACCTCTTCTTAATATCTTCTGCTTCTGTGAGTTCTGTACCATTTCTGCTTTTTATTGTTCCCATCTTTGTATGAAACGTTCCCTCGGTATCTCTAATTTTCTTGAAGAGATCTCTAGTCTTTTTCATTCTATTGTTCTCCTCTGTTTCTTTTCATTGATCATTTAGGAAGGCTTTCTTATCTCTCCTTGCTGTTCTTTGAAACTGCATTCAGATGGATATATCATTCCTTTCGTCCGTTGCCTTTTGCTTCTCTTCTTTTCTCAGCTATTTGTAAGGACTCCTCAGATAACCATTTTGCCTTTTTTGCATTTCTTTTCTTGGGGATTGTTTGATGCTGCGTCCTGTACAATGTCACAAACCTCCAGTTATAGTTCTTCAGGCACTTTGTCTATCAGGTCTAATCTCTTGAATTTATTTGTTACATCCACTGTGTAATCATAAGGGCTTTTATTTAGGTCATATCTGAATGGTCTAGTGGTTTTTCCTACTTTCTTCAATTTAAGTTTGAATTTTGCAAGAAGAAGTTCACAATCTGAGCCATAGTCAGCTCCTGGTCTTGTTTTCCTGACTGTATAGAGCTTTTTCATCTTCAGCTGCAAATATAATCAGTCTGATTTCAGTATATAATATGTTTGCACTGGTATTAAACAATGTTTATAGAACAAAAGTGTTGGTCATTCATTTGAACTATGAGCTTTTTTTAACATTTTATTAAAATGATGTTCTTTTAGAGCACTTTTAGGTTCAGAGCAAAGTGGGAGGATAGTATGAAGATTTCCCATATGCTGTCTGACCCCACACATGTATGCATGTGTGCATGGTCTGCAGCTTCAGCCGTTTTCAACTCTTTACAACCCCATGGACTGTTGCTCACCAGGTTTCTCTGTCCATGGATTCTTCAGGCAAGAATACTCGAGTAGGTTGCCATGATTTCCTCCAGGGAATCTTCCCAACTCGGGGATTGAATCCACGTCTCTTGTAACTCCTGCATTGCAGGCAGATTCACATATATAGCCCCACATATATAGCCAAACATTATTATCAACATCCCCTACCAGAGTGATGCATTTGTTGCAATTGATGAACAAAAGGAACAGAATCACTCAAAGTCCATAAGAGATCAAAACTTCATCTCTTCCATCTGCAGCACATTCTTTACCACTGCACCATCAGAGAAGTTCCAAATCATGCAGTATATAGCCCTTTTGGATTCTTTCACTTAGTAATAAGTATTTAAATGTCATCCATGTCTTTTCATAGCTTAATGGATGTTATTTTCAGCACTGAATAATATTTCATTATCTAGTGTGCCACAGTTTATGTGTTCTTCTACTAAAGGCCTTCTTGGTTATTTCTAACTTTTGATGATTACAAATAAAGCTCCTAAAAACTTTCCTATGCAGGTTTTTGTATAGATATGCATTTTCTACTTGCTTGGATAAATGCCAAAGTAAGTTTTGTAAGAAATTTTCAAACAGTCTTCCAAAGTGACTGGACCATTTTCTATTCTGAACAGCAATCATTGAGATTTTCTATAACTCCTCATCCTTACCATGCTTTTTATGTTGGCAGTGTTCCAAATTTTGGCCATTCTAATAAGTGTGACCTAGTACATCATTGTTATTTTAATTTAGTTTCTCAACTGACATGACTTGGAACATCTCTTCATGTGTTTATTTGTTATCTATACATCTTCATAGCTAACGTGTTCATTATTTATCCTCCCCTTTTTTATCAGGCTGTTTTCTTAATATTGAATTATTTGTATATTACAGATTACTCTCCTTTATAAATGTGTCTTTTGCAAACATTTTTTCCTAGTCTCTGGCTTGTCTTCTCATTCTCTTGACCTTTTCTTTCAGAATAGATGATTTTAATTTTAATTAAGTGCAGCTTATCAATTATTTCTTTCATCTATCATGGTTTTGGTCTTGTATCAAAAAAAAGAATTGCCATACTCAAGGTAATATAGGTTTCTCCTATGCCATCTTCTAGGAGTTTCATAGTTTTATGCTTTTGATTTAGATCTTCAATCCATTTTGAGTTAATTTTTGTGAAGGTATAAAGTCTGTATCTAAATTCATTTTTATATGTGGATATCAGGTTGTACTGGTCATGTTAATATTTGTTGAAAATATTATATTTGCTCCCTTGTATTGCCTTCAATTCCTTTTCAAAGATCAGTTAGCTATACTTACAAGGGTTTATTTTAGTATTTTCTATTATGTTGTTTTGTTGTTGTTTAGTTGCTAAGTCATGTTGGCCTCTTTTGCAACCCCATGGAGTGTGGAGCCACAAGGCTCTTCTGTCCATGACATTCTCCAGTCAAGAATACTGGAGTGGGTTGCCATTTCCTTCTCCAGGGAATCTTCCCAACCTGAGGACCTAAACCACATTTACTGCATTGGCTGGCAGATTCTTTACCACTGAGACACCAGGGAAGCCTGTCATTAAATAACGTCTGTTTATTAAAATGTAGACCACAAAATAGCTGCTAAGATTTCATAATAAAAATAATTCACTTTTTGTTTAATCTTTACTGTGCATTAGACAATATTCTAAACCATGAACAAAAATTTCACTAGCCTCATTACAAAACTGTGATAAATATTTTTCTATCATCATGATCAGCCATTTTATAGATGAAAAGTTGTATTTAGGTAAATTAATTTCTTTGAGGTTATACAACAAATTAATGGATAGTATTAAAATAAAAATATGTGCACATAATTTAAATTAAGTGGTATTGCCAGCATTAATACTTTATTTGGACTCTAAAGTTCTTAAAACTATGGAGCAATTTTCTATTGTGTTTGTTCCCTACATTAATATTTCATATCACTCATGGTATTTTACTATATATACACAATGCAATTCAACAATGACCTGCTAATTAGCTGTTAGAAATACACAATTTTATTTGAATTTAAAATCTATAAAAACAATCTCAGTAATAATTGTAAAGTTTTTACTTTTGTTGTAATAGGTGGGAAGTTTTGAGATGTAACTTATTACTTAAAATAAAGTGCTTTTTTTTTGTTTTCATTGGAATGGCACGCTAGCAATAATGTTTAAGGAAGCATTGGTTTATATTTGCCCAAGTTGATGTTTCATCACTTCTTATGTATCCCACAGGGACAGTGATTTCACATATCCATGCATAGCTTGACGCATGTGGCTGTATATTGGAAATTAGAAGTTTAGGAAGTCATTCTCATATTCACAAGCATTGAGAAGTAGAAATCTTCTCTATTTTCTTTTTTCTTGACTGCAGCAGTAACACCCTGCTTGACAAACATGAACTCAAGTAGGAACAAGATAGATGAAGACTGAATGACCAAAGAACAGCTATAACATTTTAATGAAATATTTGAATAATTACTAAAAGTAAAACATTTTATTTATCAAAATTATTTTATATAAACTGACTTTAATAAAATAATATATTCATCATTTAAGTATTAATGATGTTCTTCCCTTTACATTTCTTTTTCCTTTCAAAAGGACATTGAAAATAAAATGAATGTTTTATATTTTTTTCAACTAATTATGACAATTCTTTGCCATATGAATATTTTATTGTGAAAAACAATAATGTTGCTGCTTAATAAATAGGATAATCACAGATATTCTTAGGCAACTTAAGCCATTTGTGACAGTTCATACTTCAATGCAATAGCTGTGAAAATATATGTAACTTCATTATATTTTAGTCAAAGTTTTTAGAAAGATTCTTCTCATTGACTCTTAGATCAACACACTATACACTATTTTGAGTTAGTTTCCTTAAAATCATATGGTAAACATAAAGGCACATTGAATGTTATGAATAATTAGTTGGCTTTGCCTGGAATACTTGTCCTTCCTCTCATATACTAAAAATCTAACCCACTCACCCTCAAACTGGGTGCTATAGAACAATTTTTCATATAAACACTAATGATAATGGATAAAGCTTAAAATTGTGCTGTGCCTATTATATACTTATTTTATTTCCTCCTTGCAACAGCCCTAAGACATGGCTATTATCTCTCTTTTACAAATGAAGAAATTTTGAGAATGAGGACATCAGTAAGCAGCCAAGCCTGCATTTGAGCTCAATCTGACTGATTTCAAAGCTTATGTCAAACCTTCTGCATCTCTGTCTTGCAACAAAATTAATTTTAGCTTATCCACTAATTTTACTCCCTCAATCCAAATAGAATAGAAAAATAATGACAATGTGAAAGCATCTTTTAAAATATTCATGATCATAATGCCTCATGTATCTTATGTGCTATTTATTTGTGTACATGCATATCTGTATGGGCTTTTTTTTTGCACCTGCATATAATGTCAATTACAATTTTTTGATTAATCACTTTTAATGGTTGGCAATTGTGGCTCAGATGGTAATGAATCTGCCTGCAATGAGAAAGACCCAGGTTGGTCTCTGGGTCAAGAAGATCTCCTGGAGAAAGTAATGTCTTCCCACTCAAAAATTCTTGCCTGGAGAATCCCATGGACAGAGAAACCTGGTGGGCTGCAGTCCATTGGGTTGCAAAGAGTCAGACAAAACTGAATGACTAACACTTTCACTTTTTCAATTGTATGTATGCTTTTCCTCAATTTGCCTATATGATTTTTTCTCAAAACTTCATAGCTGCTTTTGAAGAGTGTGAAAATAAGCTATAATAATTATAATAGCTACATAAGATATTTATCAACATTATATTCTGTCACTATGTTAAATACAAAGATTAGATTCATATATGCCCCGTCTTTAAAAACTTTCTTAAGAATGCAATGGTCAGAAGAATTTAATCTAGATCTCACAGTCACCCTGTCCCCAGGCTTTTTAATCTCTCATCCTCATTGTTTTAAAGGAATTTGTACCCCAGAGAAGTGACAATAAAGGGACTTAGTGACAGACTCAGATACTGAATCAAGACTACTGAGTTCATTGTTTATCCTTTTGCATTAACTTATGCTGTTTCTAAGCATTTTGAAAAAAATATAACTATTTGCCCTATATTTTTTCTAACATCTAGAAAATGAATTTGTAATTTTTAACACTAGTATATTTTCAATGTTAAAATTATTTCATCAAAAGTTCACTTAAATTTGGTAGCTATTTTTTTTTTTTGTTAATTTTGGTGATAAGTCAATAAATAGAAGAATGGATTTAAGCTAAAATGAACTTTGTAGAACAAGTGCTTGTAAGTGAATTGTTACCTTAGATGAAAGATAGCATAATTCTTAGAAGAAGAAGGTTAAATTGTGTGAAGTATGCAAGTGACAAAGTTGGTGATGGCACAGTAAATATCACTTGGTAATATTAATAATTATCTGTCCAGATACTTTTGTAAAAATATTACTTAAGATGTCAATAAATAAAATAGCTTTTACAAAAAGAGAGCCACAAACATATTGAATTATAACTTTCTCTTGGTTATATGTACACCTCTTAAGGAAAAATAATGGGTGGAAATTATTGTATTCTATAAACAGAAATGTTGAACAATGAAACTGCAGGAAGGCTACAAACCAGGTTGTCCCCAGGTGCTATGCAGTAGAAGTGTGTATCTTCTTCTGCTCTGGGGCATTCTCATTTGGAATCAACACAAGTTTAATGTATGTGTCTTTTGGTTCATGTTTCACATTACTAATGGAGATAGAATCTGATTGGCTTAACTTACTCCAGGAGTTTTTATTCAGTTACCCATCACTAGCAGACTGGATGACAAATAGTCACTTCAGGAAACATGAGCCAAGCACTTATGCTAAAATTGTGATGCAGAAAGCACTTGATGACTAAGTACTTGGCCAGCAATATATAAACAATAAGTATGATTCCAACACGAAGATGTGTAGTTTAGTAGAAAGGCAGATGCAAGCAGGCCTGGAGTATGGAGAGAGTACAGGCTGGAGCCTGCAAGACCAGCTTGACAGGCATCCTGTAGGTACTACTAAGAAGGTAACTATACTCTGTCTATCCTTCGGTTTTCCATCTGGAAATTGAAGATAATAACAGTACCCTGTAGTTTTGTCACAGGCTGTTTTGTGATTTAATGAAATGTCTCTAAAGGCCTTTTCACTCACTAACATAAAGGTATTATTTTCTCAAAAATGCTGAATCTATTATAGAGGGAAAAATAAAGAGAGTTCAGGATTAGCATTCCTACTTGCTGCCTAATTTTGAAATAGGTAAGCAATACATATTAAAATTAGGCAGAAGGAATGTCAGGAGAATTGCAGGAAATGCCTTGAAATCATGATTATTCATATAAGCTTAAGCCTACTATCTTTGGGTCTATGAAACCAGAGGTGAGGAAAGCAGTTTTGCTCTCTGTCCTTGTATCTTTTTCATAAGTTTTGGTAAAGATAGTAATTTCTTTGGAAACAGGAATATATTTATAAAGATTATAAGTTACTCATGACAGTATACCAGCATCTAGGTCAACAGTATGTCTAACAAATATAGTAAGGTAGAGTAACTAAAGTACAGATGGCTTTTACATAATTGTGACCATATATACTTGAGCCTTTGCAATTCCAGTCTTGCAAATTATTCCCCGAAACACTTTGTATGAATGTGTACCAACATTTACTATGCAGTAGCCTTCTTTAATTTGCCATCTCCTTCCTTCCTTCCTTCACGTATAACTAGGTTGAAGGAATGCATGACATTCCCTTCAATTAGTTATACTAGGAGACCTCAGAGGGTATCAGGTCAGTCTGTTCAAATAGGTAATGTTATTGATCAAAAAATAACATTCTTCTGGAGTAAGTTTAAATTCTTTGGTGTTATTAAACACATGGGCAAAAGCTATGTTTTTATGACTCAATAATGTTATCTCTTCCCCCGTGTCTCTTTCCCTCTCATTTCTCTCTCATGTCATATTTGGAGCAATTGGCATTTTTCTGTGAAATGTTTCATGATAAGTCAAAGAAACTGAGTACAGTTTGTTGTGCAGAATTCAATTTAGTTCTTACGTTAGGAACCAGGGTCCAATACCTAATACCTTCCTAACTCTCCTTCAAACCACTCTTACTAATTTTATATTCAAAAATGTATGATAAGAGAAGATCTGGAACAACTCAGAGCCACCATGGGCCAGTGAGTGAGAGAGGCCCTGGAAGAAGGCAAGTGCTGGGCCTGGCTAGCACGGAGAAGGCATTCTGTGGCTGAAAGCACACCCAGCATTCTCAGGGCACAAAACAAACATGCAATGCAGAGTGAGGTCTCTCTAAATCATCAGATTTGCTAGTCAGGTGGACAGAAGGAACTAGGTCTTTGAAACCATTGCTTCTAGTTGTCAGATGCCCCATCAAATATTGTTAGGAAGCCAGGAGATATTGTTTTTGGAACTGTCTACTGTATCACTCCATTTTTTTCTTTTGTATTTAAGTCTAGTTATCTTTGTTTCTTCTTAGCACATAGCATTGATTTATAATATAAAATTTGAATATATAAATTTATATTTTTAATATAAAATACACTTTAAATGGGCTTCCCAGGTGGTGCTAGTGGTAAAGAACCTGCCTGCCAGTGCAGGAGACATGAGAGATGCAGGTTCTATCCCTGGATTGGGAAGATCCAATGGAGGAGGGCACAGCAACCCACTCCATTATTCTTGCCTGGAGAATCCCCTGGACAGAGGAGCTTGGTGGGCTATAGTTTATAGGGTTGCAAAGAGTTGGACACGACTGAAGCGACTTAGCACGCATGCATACTCTATAAATATGTCAGAGCAAATGTATACAACAAAGCTCAAAAATCCTTACAAGAAACTAATCATATTTCTTTGTCTGAATAAATAAATGAAAGCAATTTTCTCTCCTCCAGGAGGATGTGCCATGTCTTTCAATCCATCCCAGGGCCATTATGACTTGTTCTGAGGTATGATTTTGCCAGTGTTTGAAAGATGTCCTTCTCTGAAACCGAGTCAGTTTAGTCTGCTAATATTTTCAGCAATCCCACCGCTTATAGATACACAACACAAACATCACATGTGAAATTAAAATATTGACCATTCAGTGACAGGGACCTTATTCTATATACCTTGAGACACAGAGAACTAAAAAGTGTCCTTAGGAAGGAATGCACTTCTAAGAGCTGCTTTCTCTGTATATAAAACATTAAAGCCAGTTCATTTGTTAATATTTCTTTTCTCAAAGGACTGCATGAGATCCAGCTATGCTGAAGAAATAGCAGTTAATGAAGGGATGGAAATGGAATGGATTTAATTTTGTAGCCAGGTATTTTGAAATAGGACAGACTGATGACAGGCTTCTCTGAATGGTCAGAAAACAATAAGGGGGAATGAGGAGCTGGGGGGAGGAATGTACTTTATCTTTATAACAGGAGATGAAGAATTTTGAAGAGTAAGTGAAACAAGTAGTCAGAAAGATGGATATTTTTCTCTGTGATTTTATAAAGCCACCACACCAGCTGTGCTTTTCTTTATGGTTCTACTGAGCTTTCAAACTGAGTTTATGTGGAGTTAGTTGTTGTTGCTTATGTCATCTAATATGTGATACTCCTTCAAACCTGATCCCACAGTTAAAGCAATCCAATGGAAATATTCTCACTGGTGACTATAGTATACATTCACAGTATGGGCCTTAATCTCAGCAAAGAAATATAACACTCTAAACTGGTAATTCTTTATTAGTCTTGTTTAGTAGTGGTTTTGTCTACCTGTCATTGGCCTTGCTTTTTTGTGAATGTAAATCTTATTATACAAAAGTTTTTAATTGGGAGAATGCTCATTTGTTAAAAAAAAAAAGAAAGAAACAGAAAGTGCCTCGATTTATAGTCCCCATCTGAATTCTCAGAGCCCACCCACAAGCCCCAGTACACTCAACCACATGTGCTTCATTAAATCTGAAGCAATACCACGGAAGCCCCTCACATACTTTGGATTTTATCTGCATTAGGTGAAGCTTGCCCTAACAATAGCATGATGCTCTCTATACAGTCAAAGCCAAATTCATGATTCTGGATTTTACAAGTTAGTAAGGAGGCAGAATGATAACTGTAACAGTGTCATCACAGAGCTGAGCATAAGACAGAGTCAGATGGAAGAAACACATGTACAGATTCAGAAATAGAGTCTAACCATGTCTTTTCCCTAGTTCCTTTGATCCCATCTATTTCTATTAGAATATGAAAAAATTTCATGACCTAAAATTAGCAAGAAATAAGTCCCTATGATCTTTTGCAAAAACTTCAAAGTATTTAAATACCAAAGATTCAAAGTAAACAATGTAAAGCATCATTTCAATTCTGCCTTAAAATAAAAAAAAAAATTAGAAGTTGTAAATTTACACACCTCCATCATTTAAGGGACATGGTGCTTCTGAGTTTAAAGGCAAGCAGAAAGAACTTCACACACACAAAAAAACTGCATCATAGGCTGACTGAAGAATTGTACCAGGAATCCAGACTCCACATGTTCAAGTTGTGCCTGGTGTGACAGGTAAGCAGAATCAGCGAAAGTCTGATCTTCCATTAGGCTGTAGTAAATAATTAAGACTATGGTTCACTGTTCTAGAGTCAGAATGCATTACGTTTTTTGCTTGGCTCTCAAACTTCATAGGCTGAGACTTCCTGTGCTAAGCAGAAATAAGTAAGACTAAATTGACTTATAAAGTATATGAACAAACTCTGAGAGGCAGTGAAGGACAGGGAAACCTCTCATGCTGCAGTCCACAGGGTCACAAACAGTCAGACATGACTTAGTGACTGAACAAAAATCACTGGAAAAGGAGACACAGTAAAATCTGGTTAGAAGGACCTCTCTTAGTCTTTTAAGAAGGAAAAGTTCTATACTTAGGAATGCCGTTGCTTACTTTCCTCTGTGATGGTTCTGTCTTCCCTGGGAATGCTGACCATCTGTGACCACCCCTGTGCCAGCACCCACATCCACAGTTTGTCAGTTGTAGCCAGTTAATCATCTGATTTTGGGGAGGGTGGAGAGCCTGTGGCTAGAAACCCAGCAGAGTTCAGGGCAGTTAGTCCATATATCACTCTGTCAGTTTCCCAAGTCCTCCCTCTGACCACTCCCTTCTTCCCTGCAGGCCTGCCCTGCTGGCCTCCTGCAAATACTTCATGGATTTTCTACACCATTTATCTGATCCCATCTGCTTTCAACCTCTAAGAATTTCTCAAAAAAATTTGCCCTATGGACTATAATAGTTATTTTCTGGCACTGCTCTTGATATATATTTTGAAAGAAAAATATTCTCCACCATTTTGAAACTGTTAAAACAGATGCAGAAATGACATATTTGCTAGGCCTGCAATCTTTGTCCTAATCTCCAGCTGGTCTTTCTTTAATTCAGTCAAAGTCAGGTCATTAAGTTCCTAGGACATCAGGAGGTTATGGCCTCTTGGGGTTCATGTAAATAATCACACCACAGGCTCTACTGTCTCTGGTGGGATGCCAGCACACATTTAAACAGGTGAGGTTCATGCTTCTTAGTATTTCTTAAAGATAGATTATGAGTGCCTGGTTTAATATTAGGTTAAAAATGTGTGTTTTCCCCCACGTTACACACAAATGTATATTTGAGGAAGAAGAGAATTCCCATTTAATTTCACCTAGCTCCTTGTATGGACTGGTTTTGCTTGCCCATGGCTATCATCTATTAAGGGGAGCTTGTCCTGTCATTTCCTAAGAGAACATCTGCATGATTTTATTTTATGCTTTAGGATGCACAAACACAATTAAAATAGAACAAGCTGGTCAAAATTATGATAGTCTGATGGTGTTGGATCCATCAGTCTCTTTGAGATTCTTAAAGACTAAGTCTGATCAATTCTACGTGAACTTTTTATCAAACTCACTAACAAGAGAAATGTTGTCAGACAGACACCACACAGACTGGCAAACTTAAAAATGACCAGAAATTAAGAGGATAAACAAATAATTATTTATTTTTTAAACAGATATTTAAATTATGCATTTGTCTTAATTCAGTTGTTTTTGAAAGCTATGTGCCTGCTTTAAAATATGGGAACATAAAATATGTTAAAATAAGTACCTTTTTAAAACATTTCTCTAGTAATCTTCTTGAACTTTAAAATATGCATAAATCTCCAGGATTGATTTCTAATACTGATTTGCTAGTATGTTAGATTCACTTCCTTGGTTTTTTGAAATTCTTAAATGAATTATATCAAAGCATCCAATATGGTACTGGGGAAAGAACAGAGAAATAGCTTCAGAAAATAATGAAGAGGCTAGGCCAAAGAGGAAACTATGCTCAATTGTGGATGTGTCTGGTGGTAAAAGTAAAGTCTGACGCTGTAAAGAACAATATTGCATAGGAACATGGAATATTCAAGTAGGAGATGGCAAGAGTGAACATTGATAGTCAGGGAATCAGTGAACTAGCAAAAGAGTCTCAAATGCAGAACTTGGGTGCAGTCTCAAAAATGACAGAATGATCCCAGTTCATTTCCAAGGCAAACCACTTAGTACCACAGTAATCCAAGTCTATGACCCAGCTACTAATGTCAAAGAAGCTGAAGTTGAATGGTTCTATGAAGACCTGTAAGACCTTGTAGAGCTAACACATACACACACACACACAAAGATGTCCTCAGGATAGGGGATTGGAATGCAAACTAGGAAGTCAAGAGATACCTGGAGAAACAAGCAAGTTTGGCCTTGAATACAAAATGAAGCAGGGCAAAGGCTAACAGAGTTTTGCCAAGAGAACACACTGGTAGCACACACCCTCTTCCTACAACACAAGAGAGGACTCTACACATGGATATCACCAGAAGGTCAATACCAAAATCAGATTGACTATATTAATTGCAGTCAAAGATGTAGAAGCACTATACAGTCAGAAAAAAAAAAAAAAAAAAAAACAAGATCTAGTGCTAACTGTGGTTCAGATCATGAGCTTCTTATTGCAAACTTCGGGCTTAAATTGGAAAAAAAAAACAAAAAAAACAAAAACAAAACAGGGAAAACCACTAGACATTCAGATATGATGTAAGTCAAATCCCTTATGATTATACAGTTGAGGTGACAAACAGATTCAGGGGATTAGATCTGGTAGACAGAGTGCCTGAAGAACTATGGATGGAGGTTCATAACATTGTACAGGAGGCAGTGATCAAAACCATTCCAAAGAAAAATAAATGCAAGAAGGTGAAGAAAGTGGTTGTCTGAGGCAGCCTTACAAATAGCTGAGAAAAGAAGAGAAGTGAAAAGCAAAGGAGAAAGGGAAAGATATATCCAACTAAATGCAGAGTTCCAGAGAATGCAAGGAGACATAAGAAAGTTTTCTTAAATGAATAATGCAAAGATATAAAGGAAAGCAATATAATGGAAAGACTAGAGATCTCTTCTGTATATTGTCACCCTGCTTATTTAACATATATGCAGAGTACATCATGAGAAACGCTGGACTGGAAGAAGCATAAGCTAGAATCAAGATTTCTGGGAGAAATATCAATAACCTCAGATATGCAGATGACACCACCCTTATGGCAGAAAGTAAAGAGGAACTAAAAAGCCTCTTGATAAAAGTGAAAGTGGAGAGTGAAAATGTTGGCTTAAAGCTCAACATTCAGAAAACGAAGATCATGGCATTTGGTCCCATCACTTCATGGGAAATAGATAGGGAAACAGTGGAAACAGTGTCAAAATTTATTTTGGGGGGGGCTCCAAAACCACTGCAGATGGTGACTGCAGCCATGAAATTAAAAGACGCTTACTCCTTGGAAGGAAAGTTATGACCAACCTAGATAGCATATTCAAAAGCAGAGACATTACTTTGCCAACAAAGGTCCATCTAGTTAAGGCTATGGTTTTTCCAGTAGTCATGTATGGATGTGAGAATTGGACTGTGAAGAAAGCTAAGTGCTGAAGAATTGGTGCTTTTGAACTGTGGTGTTGGAGAAGACTCTTGAGAGTCCCTTGGACTGCAAGGAGATCCAACCAGTCCATTCTGAAGGAGATCAGCCCTGGGATTTCTTTGGAAGGAATGATGCTAAAGCTGAAACTCCATTACTTTGGCCAGCTCATGCAAAGAGTTGACTCATTGGAAAAGACTCTGATGCTGGGAGGGTTTGGGGGCAGGAGGAGAAGGGGACGACAGAGGATGAGATGGCTGGATGGCATCACCAACTCGATGGACGTTAGGTTGAGTGAACTCTGGGAGTTGGTGATGGACAGGGAGGCCTGGCGTGCTGCAATTCATGGAGTCACAAAGAGTCAGACACGACCGAGCGACTGAACTGAACTGAAATGAACTGAACTGAAGGAAATATTTCTTGCAAAGATGGACACAATAAAGGATTGAAACTGCAAAGACCTAAGAAAAGCAGAAGAGATTAATAAGTGGTAGCAAGAATATGTAGAAAAATATACAAAAAAGTTCTTAATAACAATGATAACCATGATCCTGTGGTCACTCACCTAGAACCAGACATTCTGGAGTGGGAAGTCAACTAGGTCTTAGGAAGCATTACTATAACAAAGCTTTTGGAGATGAGAGAATTCCAGCTTAGTTATTTCAAATCCTAAAAGATGATCCTATTAAAGTTCTTCACTCAATATGCTAGCAGATTTGGAAAGTTCAGCAGTGGCCACAGGACTGGAAAATGTCACTTTTCATCCCAATTCCAAAGAAAAGCAATGCCAAAGAATATTCAAACTACAATACAGTTGCATTTATTTCACATTGGAGCAAGGTCATGCTCAAAATCCTTTAAGCTAGGCGTCAGCAGTATGTGAACTGAGAAGTTCCACATGTACAAGCTGGATTTAGAAAAGGCAGAAGAACCAGAGATCATATTGCCAACATTCATTGGATCATAGAAAAAGCAAGGAAATTCCAGAAAAACATCTATTTCTGTTTCATTGATTATGCTAGAAGCTCTGATTGTGTGTATCACAATAAACTGTGAAATATTTCTTAAAGAGATAGGAATACAAGACCACATTATCTGCCTCCTATAAAATCTGTATGCAGGTCAAGAAGAAACAGTTAGAACTAGACATGAAACAACAGACTGTTTCAAAATTGGGAAAAGAGTACATCAAGACTATATATTGTCACCCTGCTTATCTAACTTATATGCAGAATACATCATGAGAAGTACTAGGTGAATCTAGAAGTACTAGATGAAGGGCTAGATGAACCACAGGCTGGAATCAAGATTGCCAAGAGAAATATCAACAACCTCAGATATGCACGTGATACCACCATAATGGTAGAAAGCAAAAAGGAACTAAAGAGCCTCTTGATGAAGGTGAAAGATGAGAATGAAAAAGCTGGCTTGAAACAACATTCAAAAAAGTAAGATCATGGCATCTGTTCATATCATTTCATGGCAAATAGATGGGGAAAAATTGGAAACAGTGACAGATTTTATTTTCTTGGGCTCCAAAGTCATTGCAGATTATGACTGCAGCCACAAAACCAAAAGACGCTTGCTCCTTGGAAGAAAAGCTATGACAAACCTAGGCAGTGTATTAAATAGCAGAGACATCACTTTGCCCTCAAATGTCCGTATAGTCAAAGCTGTAAACTTCAGGAGACAATGAAGCACAGGAAAAGCCTTATGTTGCTGCAGTTGATGGGGTCCCAAAGAGTTGTAGATGACTTATTGATTGAACAACAACTTCCAATATATCTTAGAAGAAAAGAATTGTGCCTGTTGAATATCACAGTGTTAAAATATTGTGTCTCTGCACAGTTGAAATATTTTTTCCCTAATTTTAGGTTGATTTCTACATTAGAATATTATTAATAGTCATTTTGTTTTCAATGGTTTTATGCCAGATCATTAGATAATAAATTTTCCCCATTGTAAAAATATTGTAAAGAATTGTCTCATACCATGATACCACCGATCTTATACAAAATTCTGGTATGTTTCCTAGGAATGAGGGTGACAGTGTTTTAGGTCTATGTCCCTTTGTGGCATAAACCTCTTTTTTAGTACTAGTGATATTTTAGTCAAATCAAATGTGTGCTTAGGGAACTCACAAAACATAGCCATGAAAACCAAATGGAGCTATGTGCTATTGGATGTTTTCAAAGACTCATGGATGGTGTCAAAGTGGAGGAAAAAATAAAACACTAGGTATTATGTTGCTTCACAGTGTCTTGTAATAAACTATCATTTTTGTCTTAAATTATCATTGCCTCTCTATCATGTCCATAATCTCTTCAATGTCTTGGACCTCTAAATGTAATCATCTAGACATGCCTCAGAGGGGTGAGCTCACTTTTTCTCTGATGGCCAGAGACTGAGACACAGTCCCAGGAGAAAAGCTGATTATGCTGTTGGGTGAGGTAACTTCCTCAGGAAGCAAGGAGATTAGAGCCCTATAAGACAACTGGTGAATCCTACCTGTTCACTTTCAAAAGAAAGATGCTTGCCCAGCAGATGGGAGAAAGAACTGGAAGATAAGAAATGTGGGATCAGGAATCACAAATGATATGGATATAGCCTAAGATATTCTCCAAAGTGAAAAATCATTTGTTGTCAAATAAGATATGTAAACTGTAGCCAGACGGACAACTGTAGCACAGAAGTTAAAGACAAACCAGACTGCTGAAATCCCAATCCCCATCTGCAATGTGCTAGCTGTGAGAACCAATCATTTAGCTTCTTTAGATTCACTTCTTCATCTGTGAAATGGGAATAGTAATACCTGTTTCATGGAATTTTAGGAGAGACTGAGTTAATAGTTATGTAAAACACTTTGGTGTGGTTTGTAATACATCCACAGAATCTTTGACATGCCCCGCAAAAAGTGGAGCATAAGTCCCTTTGACTCGATGTGAGCTGTATTTGTTCAGTCTCTAAGTCGTGTCTTACTCTGAGATCCCATGGACTGCAGTACTCCAGGTTACTACACTTAGTAACACACTTCCAACAGTTAGAATAAGGGGGAAGTGACAGGTGTGACTTCAGAGATGTGATCACCAAAGGCAGTGTGGTTTCCTACTGGCTCTTTCTCTTGTATCACTGATCATGGGAGAAGTCAGATCTCTTTGGAGAAGATTCAAGCAGTCTTATGCAGTGGGCCACCTGATGTGAAACTGAGGCATCTTGCCAGCATCCCAGGAGAAACTGAGGCCCCCTAAAAACAGCCATGTGAATGAGCCTTCTTGGAAGTAACTCCTTCTGCTCCCAGCACATCTTCATATGACTGCAACCCCAGCCTTTGTTTTGTGTGCCCCCTCCTCACAGACTGAAGCTAAGCCTCTTCCATAGCCCCAACCCATGGATGTTTTGAGTGAATGAAAGTTGATTATTTTAAATCATTGAGTTTTGTTTGTAATTTGTTACCCAGAAATAGATAATTAATACACTCTTTAAGGGTTGCCTGCCTTATCATGAGTGTTACATAATTATTAACCACATTCTTATTATAGGTAATTCGTTGAGAGTTTGTGAACAGAATAATAAACCAGTAGTAATTTCCTATCATTTTCTCTCTGTGATCTCTTCTAGGGTATTTTGTTTTTAAATCCTATGTGGTTGACTCTTCACTGATGTGCTAGTGCTTGCATGGACTTTTGAATAGTATTTTCTTAGAGGAATAATGAAAATGATGATGGATTAAAGGAGATACAGGTGAGAAATGGAAAAGAAAGGCAAAGTTAAGGATCGAGGAGAAATGGACTTTGATAGTAAGTGAAAGAGAGAGGAAGAAGTGTAAGTAGTTTACTTGCATTTTTTCATCAGTAGTTAAAGAATGGAAAACTCAATAAACCGAAAGAAAATTAACAAATAGGTCATGCTGACATAAGCCTCATAAATAATGTCTAAAATTGATTGTGAGAGATCAAAAATAAAGAGTATTCTCATCTGAATATTATTAATTATAATACATTTCTTGACATTTCCTATTGATCTTTGAATTAGGCACCTTCTTCAGTTCAATTCAGTTCAGTTGCTCAGTCATGTCCGACTCTTTGCGACCCCTTGAATCACAGCACGCCAGGCCTCCCTGTCCATTACCATCTCCTGGAGTTCACTTAGACTCACATCCATGATGCCATCCAGCCATCTCATCCTCGGTCGTCCCCTTCTCCTCCTGCCCCCAGTCCCTCCCAGCATCAGTCTTTTCCAATGAATCAACACTTCACATGAGGTGGCCAAAGTACTGGAGCTTCAGCTTTAGCATCATTCCTTCCAAAGAAATCCCAGGGCTGATCTCCTTCAGAATGGACTGGTTGGATCTCCTTGCAGTCCAAGGGACTCTCAAGAGTCTTCTCCAACACCACAGTTCAAAACTATCAATTCTTCGACACTCAGCCTTTGTCACAGTCCAACTCTCATATCCATGCATGACCACAGTAAAAACCATAGCCTTGACTAGACGGACCTTAGTCGGCAAAGTAATGTCTCTGCTTTTGAATATACTATCTAGGTTGGTCATAACTTTCCTTCCAAGGAGTAAGCGTCTTTTAATTTCATGGCTGCAGTCACCATCTGCAGTGGTTTTGGAGCCCCCCCCAAAATAAATTTTGACACTGTTTCCACTGTTTCCCCATCTATTTCCCATGAAGTGATGGGACCGGATGCCATGATTTTCGTTTTCTGAATGCTGAGCTTTAAGCCAACATTTTCGCTCCCCTCTTTCACTTTCAAGAGGCTTTTTAGCTCCTCTTCACTTTCTGCCATAAGAGTGGTGTCATCTGCATATCTGAGGTTACTGATATTTCTCCCGGCAATCTTGATTCCAGCTTGTGTTTCTTCCAGTCCAGCGTTTCTCATGATGTACTCTGCATATAAGTTGAATAAGCAGGGTGACAATATACAGCCTTGACATACTCCTTTTCCTATTTCATACCAGTCTGTTGTTCCATGTCCAGGTCTAACTGTTGCTTCCTGACCTGCATACAGATTTCTCAAGGGGTAGGTTAGGTGGTCTGGTATTCTCATCTCTTTCAGAATTTTCCACAGTTTATTGTGATCCACACAGTCAAAGGCTTTGGCATGGTCAATAAAGCAGAAATAGATGTTTTTCTGGAACTCTTTTGCTTTTTCCATGATCCAGCGGATGTTGGCAATTTGATCTCTGGTTCCTCTGCCTTTTCTAAAACCAGCTTGAACATCAGGGAGTTCACAGTTCACATATTGCTGAAGCCTGGCTTAGAGAATTTTGAGCATTACTTTATTAGCATGTGAGATGAGTGCAATTGCGTGGTAGTTTGAGCATTCTTTGGCACTGCCTTTCTTTGGGAATGGAATGAAAACTGACCTTTTACAGTCCTGTGGCCACTGCTGAGTTTTCCAATTTGCACCTTCTTAAACATCTTCAATTCAGAAGAAAATGAAGACCAACCAAATAAGAAAAGCCAAGGCAATTTATTCTGAGTTTGCTCTAATAAGGGGCTAGCCACTATCCTCTGTATTTTGACAGAGACTCAAAGACATACAGAGGCAAGAAAGAAGATTTGGTAGAGAAGTTGTAGGTAAGCTATCTAGAAGCAGTATATCTTATGTGATAGGTGAGGGAAGCATAGTGGCTCAGACAGTAAAGAATTTGCCTGCAATGCAGGAGACCCAGGTTCAATCCCTGGATCAGGGAGATCCCCTGGACGAGGGCATAGCAACCCACTCCAGTATTCTTGCCTGGAAAATCCTATGGGCACAGGAGCCTGTCAGACTACAGTCCATAGGCCCACAAAGAATCGGCTGTGACTGAGAGACTAATAATTTTACTTTCACTTTGAGGGGAGTAGAATAAGTTTTCTCTCAGCTCAGTTAAAAAGTTATATATTTGGAATTCTTGAATTCCACCATTCTTACATTG